>NC_047115.1:83902565-84237565 GCF_902500255.1 Thalassophryne amazonica
CTTTGCTGACCCCAGCTGGCAATGCTGGTGCTGTTGTTGGGTGAAGCATAGAGGTTGATGAAACAAATATTTTTCTTGTTGTCTTCATGGTGCAAAAACAGTATTTTCGTGTACACATTGAACATATTTTGTTTCTGCAGAAAACTATTTCTTCCTGTACATGTTAACCTCTGGTGTACAGTCGTGTCTCAGCATCAGGCAAGATGATTTTACCATCACATTTCTGGAAACATTTTACAAGCTCCATTACAAGATGTGGAGGGGAGCCAAGTGCAGCACAGCCAGGAACCAAACCAAGAACCAGCAGAGGGTGAAAGGTGAGAATTGTGTCCTCATCAGGTTTTCTCACACAGCACACAAAACAGATGTTTGTCCTCCTGAGGGAGTCACTTCATGAAGACTTGATCAACTGTAAGATTTCACACAGAAGGTGATGTTCATAAAATCCATTCACGTTCAGTGTGTTTGTTGCTGCTGTTTTCTTTGTCATCCCACATGTGTGCCTGTGTGTGTGTGTAGTTCTGCCTGCTGCTGCTTGTGAGGAATGTCTCGCCTACTGAGGTGTTATGAAACAGAAAAAGTGTCTGTAAGTGTCTGTAAAGTGCACGAGGCTGGCTTAGACACTATATTATCACGGTGGTGTTTCTTGTTTGTGTTGGATTTTGTTTTGGTCCAGCTCATGTAAAGGCAGCTTTCCTGTCAAAACTATTCCAGTGGTTTGGAAGATCACATAATATTCCTGCTATGCTCCAAAGAAACACACAGGACAAGCACACACAGAGATGCTGACCTAAAATGCTGACTCCACAGAGGACAAATGTGAACTAGAGTTCAATGAGACTGAAGAACAGTCTCATTCTCAGCCAGCCAGGGGCTGGCTACAGAATGGAGCGCCAGTGGAGAAAGTGATGCTCTACTCTAAACCCAGACATGCAGACCTTGTGTAGTGGCAACCAGGAACTAGAGACAGACTCAATGCAGTGAGGCAGGTTAAAGTGTAAAAACCAAAGGTAACAATTTATTGAACAAATGTGCAAATGGTGCAGACAGAGTGGAGACCAGGAAGGTGGAGCCACAAGTGGATGGGTTCCAGGTGTAGACAGCCAGGTGGGCCAGCAGGAGCGGGTGGCATCTGCGGACTGCAAAAGAGAAGAAAAAATACAAAATGAGTGGGTAATATGAGTGGCAAATATACCAGGGAGATACTTGGAAAGACTTAAATAGGACGCCGCTAATTGACGCAGGTGTGTTGCAGCTACAGTTGTAGTCAATCTGCTCTGCTGGCAGGAAGACACAGAAGGGAGGGGGAGACAATCCAGCAACCCCCAGACAGGTTACCCAGATCACAACAGGATTCCCCCTCAACAGGAGCCCACAGGCAAACCACCTGGCCTGCCAGGATGAGCCAGGTGGAAATCCCGGACGAGTGCAGGATATAGGATGAGGGAGCGGGACACCCAGGAGCACTCCTCAGGACCATAACCCTCTCAGTCCACCATATACTGGACCTCTGGAGGCGAAGGTGGGCAGCCACAGAGTTGACCATCCAGTCAATCACAAGAAGCCTAGGAATCAAGGAGCCAGTTTTTGAGACACCGTCTGCTGGGATGTCAGCAGAGGATAGCCACACCTCCTCCCCGGGATGGTAGAGCAGGACCGGGCCCAATGGCGGTGTGCATGGCAACAAGCCCAGTCCCTGGATCCCATCAGGGCAGAACGGGTAGCCTTCCAGACCCCACGGCAGTGCCTGACGTGCCCCAGAACAAACAGAACAGCCAGTTCCTCTTCCTGCTCCAGGAAAAATGGTGGCTGATACCCTAGGGAGCATTCAAACAGGGTAAGGGTTTTTGAAGTGGTGTCACCCGTGGTGCATTATCCGCTCACCAACAACCCAGACACGGTTGGTGAGCACTGTCTTTTGGCTGCACGGGGCTGTCCGCACAGGCCTGGGACCGGAAAGAGGTCCCCAAGATGGCTGACTCCTCTGGGCTCATTGTCTGCTCTGCTCCTGCAACTGATTATCAAGACAAGTGCACAGAAATACTAAAATACATAACACAGTGCTATAAAGAGAATTAAGTAAATTAATTAAAATATAATTCAAATTAAAATAATTTTTTCCAGAAGCCCAGAAAGCCCAGAGCACTGACATCTGCCAGTCAACCAGTATGCCAGTCTCAGCCACTGAGATCAGAGAAATGAAGGACCTCAGCCAAGTACAGGGGGGGGGGGGGGGCGCTAGGCCATTAAGAGCTTTAAAAACAATTTTAAAATGTATTCTAAAAAGCAACTGGAAGCCAGTGCAGTGAAGCTAGGACAGGGGATATGTGGTCACGCTTGCGTTTGACAGTAAGGAGACAAGCAGCTGCATTTTGTACCAACTGAAGGAGGTGCAGGGGTGACTGGTCAGTTACAGTATTCCAGTGTTGTGTTTATAAAAGCATGGATTACAGTCTTGAGATCTTTGCGTAACAGGTACCCTTTTACTTTTGATAAAATCCTTAAATGAAAAAAAGCTATTTTTCACAACTGAACTAACCTGGTGATCAAATTTTAGCCTGTCATCAAATATTATACCAAGATTTCTCACTGATGACTGGATGTTTGGTGTAAGAGGGCCCAGAAAGCCAGATGGACCACTTCCAAACATTATAATTTCAGTCTTGTTTTCTTATAAATTCAAAAAATTTACGGTCAACCAGTTTAGACAATCAAGCAATGACTGTATGGAGTCACTGAATTTTGATGTTACAGTCAGATAAATGTGAACATCATCAGCATAACAATGAAAAGAAAGATTACATTTTCTAAAAAGTGATCCCAATGGCAACATATACAGCAGGAAAAGAATCGGCCCAAACATCTTGGCATTGCAAATGTTGCTGTGATCCTTACAGAATCAATGGATCCCGTGATTGCAGCATTTGAGAAGCTAACTGAGGAATCAAAGTGTCTGGGGTTGTGGTGGTGTGACTTCCTGGACTCAGTCATAAGAAATCTATCTGTATGCAGTGAAAGTGCTGAACATGTGGAGACATTCACTTATCTTGGAAATAACACACGTCTCTGGGTCCTCAGCCTTTCAGATTGAGAGACACCTGGGAATAGCTTATGGAATCATGAGGTCGCCGGACAGCAGCGATGCTGATATCTTTGCAGGTGAACAAAGATCCAAATCTTTTTAGGGCCTTCATATGCACAGCATGAGTATGCACAAAAACGTGACATATATCTGTCTCCACGCTAACGTCCAGATGTATCCAAAGTGATATGGCCGTGGAAATGCGCGGCATGTCACGCAAAAACCCTGGCTGGTGTATGCACGTTTCTACAGCTATTGTTCCACTGCCAACACGTAGAGGTGATGCTGGGAACCGTTAATAGTGTGAAAACAAGAAGTCATCAGAGTGATGTGCACACCAGAGACACACTTATGAACAATTAACACCCCCACATAGTATTTGCAATTATATGGGTGGATTTAAAAGCATGCGCAAAGTGATAAGGAAAATGACATTAACAATGGCTGCGTTAGCGTTTTTAGAGAACCTTGCAAACGATGCAATCCAACATGAGAGTGTATTCAGGGAATGTGAAGATTTACATGCAAATGATGATATTTGACTCAGAAGTCGATTTTGATTCCTGAGGGCAGTGTTATTGGAATTGTGCGGAGAATTGCGGCCGGCCCAAGAGCGCAATATGGTAAGGAGCCAGGGGTTGTCTGTGTCCACACAGGTGCTGACCACACTGGACTTCCTGGAAAAAGGGGCATTCCAGTGGCCAATCAGTCAAGATTGTGCCTGCCAGCTGTGTGGAACGCAATCATCCAAATGTCATCCAGGTACATCACATTCTAACACTAAAGTGCAAGCAGGAGCTGGTGTCCCTGATGTAATCAGAGCTATTAACTGCACACATATTGCTATAAAGGTGCCATCATATGTTAATAGGGACCATTTTCATTCCATCAATGTTCAAATCAAATGTGATGCGCAAATGCATCTAACTAACATTGTTGCTAGGTGGCCTGGTTCAATTCATGTCTCATTCATTCTGACTAATGGAGTGGTTGGGGCAGCCTAGTCCCATGCTTTTTTCCCATTCTCCCATCACGAAATGAGTGACATTTCCATGACACAGTGTTTGATTTTACTATTTCTATCCCTAACCCCTTCTCCTAACCATAACTCCCCCCAGATCCCCAGTTACCCTGCATTTCATGCCTCCATCTGGCATGTGCACGATGAATAAATAGTTTATTTATGTAACTGTTCCAAATGTAACCAGCGCAGGCACATTTGAGCATGTACGCATTCAAATATGTTTACTGTTATTATTATTAATGTTTTTTCTTTGTCTTGATGGTGAGACTGGAGCTGCAGAGCTTCTTAACAGGCCCCCGAATGTCTCCCTGTGTTCAGTATTTGTCAATAAACGTGTGTAAAGTTGTACATTTTTTAAATTTCAGTCTGTGTGTCTTTCTGCTCTGAGCTCACAGCAGCCTCACACACACACACACACACTGCCACTAACATTTTTCCCATTTCATGTTTTTTCTGTTTGCATGGGTACCAAATAAACTATCCCTGCGTGTCCCCACGTCACGCCCACCTGTAGCTCACATTCAGTATAAATTCTTTTTTATATTCATGTTGACTGATCTGACAGAGTTGGGGATTCCCAGGGCCTATTTACATGACTTTGCATATTTGAATAGGGGCGTGGAATGGCAGGAGTTTGGTGCATGTGCACTCAATTCCACGTTGATTGAGATGTACAAACGGAATGTGCGTGGATCCATACCTAGAAAAAAACTTTGATAATTCTGAATATTTTTGTGCTTATGCCACTTTTTGGGCTTTTGTGTACACCATGTTTCAGCAGTAAATCCACACAGGTCTTTGTACACGAGGCCCCTGGCTTTTCCTGTCTTACTGTTTAGTTGTGAAGCTTGGATTCTAACCAGTGACCTAAAGTGACGACTTGGTACTCGATCTCTTTGAAGTACTTTTATTCCACTGCTGTTTGTTTGCAGACTTTTCCTGCCCCGGTCTGATGTGTTGCTGTAGGAGTTATCCATTCTTTCTCTGTGAGGTCAGTGTTTGAAACACTTGAAGCTCATGTTGTCACTTGTTGATGTTTGGCTCGGGAGGAAGGGCCAACATTTTTGTCAACTTCCAAAGTAATTATTTCACATTGCTTGAAAAATTATCACTGGCTACAAGCAGGAAGATAATCAGCAGGAAGATAATCCAATATTACAGATGACGGAATGCAGCATTTAACTGCAAGGGAAATTAGGAACAGATGTTGTGGAGAACATGTACACTCCACACACCCGATGTGAACTCTGTTGAACGCACCGTCCCGTATTGCAAAACCCCACCTCAGAGAAAGACACAGTGGACCTGAACTTGCCGTTTCTCAAAAGCAATGTCACTTTACCAACACAGTGCTGATTCACAGTACTGAAACTGTGGATCTGTTTCCCCTGACCTTTGACCCATCTGTCCATCCTTTCCCAAGTTCCCCCCTTACCTGCTGCAATGTGTTCAATCAGGAGGCACAGTAGGAGGAGCAGTCCGACTGAGGAGGTGGAGGTGAGAGTCATGGTGATGACGGGAAGACAGAAATTAAGGACACAATGAAGCTGTAGACAACTTGTAGCGTTTGTGACGCCCCGACTCTCCTCAGTGTTCCGTCCAGGTTAAGTAAGGACGATTTCTTCCCTTCCACAACACTTCTTCTCTTCGTACTTTGCTGCTCTCTTTTTTCTCCTACACTCTCTAAGCCTTCCCTCCTTGTCGTGGTTGCACCCAGTTTCCCAAAGAAAACAGATGCAGAAGAAAACATATCTGGGAAGAGGCGGAACAATTGCACAGGGGGTGGGCCTCAGATCTGACTCTGTGTAAATCTGGTTCTGGTCAGTTTGTAGTTTCTGACTGCTATTGTGCCATGTGTTATTTTTGTGTTATGTTTTATACTGAGATTTATAGTTGAATGACAGTAAATACAATACATTCACTGCATTATTATGGTGGACAGTGTCACCCCTGGAACTTGCAACTTATTCATTCAGTCACCTGCTTAGTCCTGCTGAAGGTCATGCATGGGAGTTGAGGAAGGGGGAGCGTATTGGGGGTGGGGGTGAGCTGGAGCCTATCCCAGCAATCAGTGGGTCCAGTCTGTTATAGGGCCGACATACATAGACAGACCCATTCATAATACCACTAATGCCACCCTAAAACCTGGCTGCTACAGAACTGACCAGCGTGTTTGTTCCACACCCTCCTGTCTGTCCCACTTTCAAGGAGAATGTTCAGGATCATGTTAAAAACATATAATTCATCATATGGTAGGAATTTGGTGCAGACTGTGGGGGTTTTGTTCCTCACTTGGCTTTCTCGTAGTGGATGTGGCACATTTTCTCCTTTCCTGTCAGCACAGGGGGTGTGGGTTGTAGATGGCAGGGACAGCAGGTACAGCATTGTTGGTTAGGATCAGGATGTTAGAGGCATGAAAATTCAGTAAGGTATGTCTTCTGTAATATATTCCATTTCTAAGGTAGAACTACATTAGTGTATACTAAGGTATATCTAAATATCTAAAAAAGGAAGAGTAGAATAGGAGAGTAGAGTAGTAGAGTAGAGCCACTTAGGTACCTGGTCTTGAGAACCAGGGATGGTAGGTTGAAAAGCTTTTTTATCTCATGGGAACTCTCCCTACCCACCCAAGCGGGTCAAGAAAATGGACATATCATAATAATATCATAAGAAAATAGACATCATGTATGCTCATGTGGTGAGCACGGGGCTGTTAAAGGCCCATTATCTGAGTACCTGGCGCTACAAGGACAGGACAGGCTCCCTACAACAGAACAGGTTCCTCTCTGAGAAAGCTTTTGTAGCCCTTTTTAACATCTGTTTCCTGCAATTTCTTTTCATACAGTGGCCTATGCAGGATCCATTGTCTAACCCACCACCTCTTCTTCTTTTTTCTTTTCCTTTTTTATTCTTCTTGCTTTTTCATCTCGTTTTGCAGCAAAAGACCAGCAGCAGCCAAATTGTAGATGATGTTCTGCAAGGCAATCTTGACCTTCCTCTGACGTGACAACATCTTGAATGGATGCTGCGAATTGATAACCCCCAATTTATATAGGAACCAATGGGAGGGGTGCAAGGTTGGGCCAAACCCATGTCTAAACGTGGCCCTACGTGTTGTAACGTGGTGCTACATGGTGCTACGGGGTTCATACGTGGCTCTGTGTGGATCATACGTGACTGTACAAGCCATTCGAGGCACAAATGACGGGTCAGTCATGGCTCATCACCACGGTTATACCACAGAAATATTTGTACATCTCAAAGTTGCACAACATTCTGACAAACAAGTCTAATCATACCCGCATATCAAGTTTAGTCTACTTATCTTGCTGAGAGTGGTCAGTACTGGCATCCTGTTCCATATGCTGTTTGCAGCATATGGATGTTTCTCAATATATCTTTCTGGGCCTCAACACAAAGACACATGACATTTACAACACTTTGAACATGATTATATGAGTAAAACATCTGTAAAACAACATGCTAAGAATCTAAACTGACACAGTTCAAAAGCATTCAAACATATATTTCAAAAGTATTTGAACATATAGATATTAATATTATATTTAACCTTAGCTATTGATTACATGTTTAATAAGCATTGATAGATGTTGATCACTATGCACAGTATATCCTTCAACAGCAACAAGCTCTATTAACATATAAATGATCACTTCCAAACATTAGAACACACTCATAGATGTAACAATATATTCTTGACTCAATAAAAGATAAAGAATAATAGGAAAAAAGCACAAATAGTTAATACATATTTAAGCACATTTAAGATATATTCCTTCACACTGTGTTCAGAGGCTGACAGAGGAAAGAGTTTTCCCCGAGGCAGACTCACCCCGGGGAGGAGCTCAATAGTGCAGTCGTATTCACGATGAGGTGGTAAAGATTTAGCTTCAGCTTTGCGGAATACGAGTGCAAGGTTGTGGTAACTTGTTGGTACCCCTATGAGGTCCGGGTCCAAACCCGACGGAGTACATTCAGATTTGGACAAGCAAACATTAGTGAAGCCAGGCCCCAGGAAATAATTTCACCCTTAGTCCTTTAGTACAATCAAAGTTGGGCCCATGATGTTGTAACCAGGGGTGCCCCAGAATAATCAGGTGAGTCATATTATCAAAGACGTGGAAGCTTATGAACTCTGAATGAGTCTCGGAAATAACCATTTTAACAGACTGAGTGAAATGGGTGATTTGACCTAATTTGTGGCCATCCACAGCACGTACCACCAGAGGGTGCGAGAGCTCATACACCTTAAAGCGTAGGGACCTGACAAGAGAAGACAAAATTAAATTGGCATCAGAACCAGAATCAAAAGCTGATACAGTTATGGTGGAGTGACCAGAAATGAATTTAGCTGGGATTACATTCTGAGCCAAGACAGAAGTGATAGAACTGAGACTCACCCATAACTTGGCCTCACGGTGGCACCCGTGGCTTGACAATTTGAAATCAAATGTCTTGATTGTCCACAGCAGTAACAGAGGCCGTCCTCATGGCAGTGCCATCACTCCGCTGAAGACAGACAAGTGCATCCTACATACATGGGCTTTTCAGTGATGTACAGAGATGAGTCGGTCCAGACATGAATCGAGGAAGATAAGTGCTTTGGAGGCATGGCCGACCTGCGATCTGGTTGTTGAATCCCTCTGCGAGGTCAGTCCAGCGGGCGTCGGTTGGTACGGATGGCCAGCACAATGAGCTCATCGAAGAAAATGTCAAGGAGTGTGGCTGGGTTCCATTCACTCTTGGTTGCCAGTATAGGGGAGTCTATGGCATAATCAGTAACTTACACACAAAAACCTGCCGTATGTCCGTCTCCATGCTAATGTTCAGATATATCAAAAGTGATATGACAGTGGAAATGTGCGGTGCATCAAGCAAAAATCCTGGCTGGTGTACGTACGTTTCTACAGCTATTGTGGCATCTCCAACCCATGGAGCTAATGCTGGGAACCGTTAATAGTGTGAAAACAAGAGGTCATCAGAGTGATGTATACATCAGCGACACAGTTACAGTTGTATGTAAAAGTTTGGGCACCCCTGATAATTTCCATGATTTTCCTTTATAAATCATTGATTGCTTGGATCACCAATTTCAGTTAAATATATCATATAGCAGACAAATACAGTGATATGTGTAAGTGAAATGAAGTTTATAGGATTTACAGAAAGTGTGCAATAATTCTTTAAACAAAATTAGGCAGGTGTATAAATTTGGGCACCCCAGCAGAAAAAATACATCAATGTTTAATAGATCTTTCTTTTGCAGAAATAACAGCCTCTAAATGCTTCCTATAGCTTCCAGTGAGAGTCTGGTATTTTGGACCATTCTTCTTTACAAAAGGTGAATAAACATCAAAAGATGCTACGCTACAAACAACTACAGACTACGTAGGCTGGATCCTTATTCCCATTCCTCGCCTCACCTCTTCTGTTGGAAAACCCTTCTGCATCATCAGCAGGTATCTCAGGGTCACAGGTGTTTCGCCCCTTAACCTGTACACCTCGCCTGAGTGGGGCTGCGGAGGCTGACTAGCCTTCGCCTGCAGAAGGGTTCCAACTTTGGGCCCTCATCAGCCACAACCACCTTGAGCTTGACTCCGCCATGCTGGCTATTTCCCTGATGGCTTGCTTCAACTGTTTCGACTCCAGACCCAATCTCTGGAGGAAGTAGCGCACCGATTTTGCTGGAAATCCACGGCAGCCTACTTCAATTGGGAAAAAGTTGTATGCCACCATTTTAATGCTGCTTTGTCCACCAAGTCCTGATACTTGGTCTTTTTTAGATGGTGGGAGTGGCTAGCCTCTCCTCCCAAGGCACAGTCAGCTCTGCCACGATAATCGTTTTTGTTCTCCTGGACAGGAGGACCATATCTGGTTGAAGGGTAGTTACCACCATGTCCTGAGGGAAGACAAGTTTCCTCTTCACGTCCACGCTTAACTCCCAATTGGAAGCCTTCTGCAGGATGCAAGATAGGTTTTTGGCTGCTGTTCTGCTCTTAGGGACCTTGCCGCCCTCTCTTAGGAATTTTACGCCAATGGATGGCGGACTATGGTTGTTGTTCGTCTTAATCCTCTGGTTTTCCACCCACTTGGCAATCTCCATGAGAACTCTGTCATGTCTCCACCTGTAGCGTCCTTCCGCTAATGCTTTAGGACAACCAGTCAAGATGTGGTTCAGAGTACAATAGGCCGCCCCACATTGCTTGCAAGAGGGGTCCTCCTCTGCACACCAGATTTTTAGGTTGCTTGGGGTTGGCAGCAGATCAGACACTGCTCGTAGGAGGAAAGACAGCTTCCCCTGGTCAGTTTGCCATAGCTCCTTCCAGGACAGTTGACGCTCCAGTGCCTGGTCCCACTGGGTCCACCGGCCTTGGGAGGCTAGCCCTACTGCCTTCACCTGGCGATCCTCCTCTGCTGCCTGCCGGACCCTCTGCACCACCAGTCCTCTTTTGGCTTTCGCATTAACTTTACTCCACCTCTTGCCATCGTAGTTCCCAAGACCCAAACGGCCTTGACATACCACGCCGACGATCTCCTGATGTCTCAAGTGTGTTTCTGCCTCAGTAACTGCATGCTGAGGCCTCCACTTTCTGCCACACTTGATGTTCTTACTTGCGTACCTCACTTTCCCATCGTCAGATGAGCGGAGTGTGCTGACTGCTCTCACCTTGGTGGCTTTAAACTCTTCAGCCACCGATGTTACTGGTAGGGAGAGCTTTGAGGTCTTGCTGTAGAGATTGACTGAGCTGAAAAATGGAGGAACGCCCAGCCATCTCTGCAGGAACCTGCTGCAGAGCCTTTCCATCCCCTCTACTTGGGACATGGGGAAGTCATAGAGCGAAAAGGGCCACTGTAGTCATGGTATGAGCCCATATTGGAAGCACCACACCTTAAACCTCCCAGGCAGTTGGCTATTGTCAACCGCCTTCGGCATGTGCACAGCTGGACTTTCGTGCTAGTGAGGTTATCGCCGTCCTTGAGGGAACTGTCATAGGCCTTTCCAAGGCACCTGATTCCCTGCTCCTGAATCCTTGGGATGTCCACACCTTGAATGCTAAAGATATTTCCTTTTGGCTTCCCTTTCAGGATAGTAAGGCTCCTCGAATTCTCAGGCTTAAACTGCAGCCGGGCCCATGTCGCCATCCTTTCCAGTGCACTTAGGATCCATTGTGTTCCTTGGATTGATGGAGTCATGACCGTAACGTCGTCCATAAAGGCCTGGCAGGCAGGGTGTTTTATGCCATCATTTGCTTTCGGGCCCCTACACTGTGCCCCTCCAAACTCAAGCAATAGATTCATTGCAGCTATGAAGAGGGCCACTGAAATTGTACATCCTGCCATTATGCCTATCTCAAGCCTTTGCCATGAGGTGGTGAAATCATTCGTAGAGAACCTCATCCTTAGCACATCCAGATGTGACATGGTAAGCTCAACTACCTCTGCCGGTACATGGTAGTGGTCCAATGCCTTCTGGATTAACTGATGTGGAACGCTTGTGTAGGCTTTGGCAAGGTCCAGCCATACAATGGAGAGGGATTTGTTATTACTCTTGGCCTCCTTAATAAGCTGACTGATCGCTGCTGTATGTTCCAAGCAGCCAGAGTAACCTGGAACCCCACCTTTTTGAACACTTGGGTCGATAAACTCGTTGGCAAGCAGGTATGCTGTTAGCCTTTTGGCAATGATGGACCAAAATATTTTGCCCTCTACATCCAGCAGAGAAATCTCATGGAACTGATCGAGCCTCTCCAAGTTTAACTCTTTGGGCACAAAGCATCCGTCAGCAAGTGTCCAGAGCCCAGGTTCCTGCTTTTTCTTCCACAGTGTCCTTAAGAGCTTTGCTAACCTCTTCAGAAGCTGTGGGCAGTTTTTATAGATTTTGTAGGTGGTACCTGATGGTCCTGGCACTGATCCTGCTTGTGCTTTTTCAACTACTGCTCTTACTTCATCCATGGTGAAGTCTGCCATGTTGAAAGGGATATGTGGCAAAAGTGCTGGCAGTGGGAAAGGGCATTCCCCCAGGGGGACGTCTCTAAGGGGGTCGCCATGTGCAGCTGTCGTAGAATCTTCTACCTCTGCCTTCAGGCATTTCAGTGTCCCGCTCTTTTGTTTTCCTAGGAGCTCCGCTGTAAATTGGAAAGGGTTATTTACAAAGGCTTTCCTCTTTCTGCGCTTCTCCCTCTGCTTCTTGCGTAATATCTCCACTCTGTGGAGATGGACCAGGTTTTTCCGGACCTGTGCCCTCACTTCATTCAGGGCTGTCCTCTCCACTATGTTTGCTTCCCGCCATCTTTTCCTAAGTTTCTTCAACTCTCCTCGCAACTCTCTAATCTGTCTCTGCCTTCTGCTAGGGCGTGATGGTGGTCTAAGAACCTTCCCTTCCTTCACGCCAAAAATGTCGTGGCATGCCTGGTACACCACTTGGACCATGGTCTCGATTTTCCTGGCTGCCTCTCCTTTCAAGATATTATCGAGGGTGGTATTCAAGTCTTGATCCAGTTGTTGCCATCTGTGGTCTGCTGCTGATGGTAAGTTCAAACGTGGTTTCCTCAAAAAGTCTTTAGGACTTTTGGATTGGCTGCCTCTTCCAGTGCTCCGAGCAGTTAGAGCGGAGAGGTCCGGGGCACTGTGGTTTGCCTCTTGGCCCTGGTCCTCCATCGACTGACAGGCTATACTGATAAACTCAGAGATAACTCTCTGTGTAGTATCAGTTGCCTTGCGTTGCTGGCTCTGTTCTTTGCACTTAGACTTGCCTTGATGGATTTTGACCCCACGCTCGTTCTTGAAAGTTCTTCTGCAGACATTGCATCTTTGTTTAACTTCACCTTCGTGACTTGAAGCATCCTTTCTTGTACTCCTTATGCCATTGCCCGGGTCTTTAACCGTGTAATCCGTCCGTGGTGGCAGATTATGCTCCACCCTCCTCGGTCTACCTGGGGGTATTCTCTTTGTTCAGTACTTGTAGCTTGTTTGTGCAGTGCTACGGGGTGCTAGCCCTAGCACTATAGCGTGCCGTCTTTCGGAGCTGTCATCCATTATTTCATGGATGTCAATGGGTCTTCCCCCACCGCCAGTGGGCCTTTCCCCATGGTCATATCAGTACAGGTGAATAAACATCAAAACATGCTACGCTACAAACAACTACAGACTACGTAGGCTGGATCCTTATTCCCGTTCCTCGCCTCACCTCTTCTGTTGGAAAACCCTTCTGCATCATCAGCAGGTATTTCAGGGTCACAGGTATTTCGCCCCTTAACCTGTACACCTCGCCTGAGTGGGGCTGCGGAGGCTGACTAGCCTTCGCCTGCAGAAGGGTTCCAACTTTGGGCCCTCATCAGCCACAGCCACATTGAGCTTGACTCTGCCATGCTGGCTATTTCCCTGATGGCTTGCTTCAACTGTTTCAACTCAAAACACACCCACTCTCTGCTAGGAAGTAGCGCACCGATTTTGCTGGAAATCCACGGCAGCCTACTTCAATTGGGAAAAAAAGTTGTATGCCACCCTTTTAATGCTGCTTCGTCCACTAAGTCCTGATACTTGGTCTTTTTTAGATGGTGGGACGTGGCTAGCCTCTCCTCCCAAGGCACAGTCAGCTCTGCCACGATAATGGTTTTTGTTCTCCTGGACAGGAGGACCATATGTGGTCGAAGGGTAGTTACCACCACGTCCTGAGGGAAGACAAGTTTCCTCTTCACGTCCACGCTTAACTCCCAATTGGAAGCCTTCTGCAGGATGCAAGATAGGTTTTTGGCTGCTGTTCTGCTCTTAGGGACCTTGCCGCCCTCTCTTAGGAATTTTACGCTAATGGATGGCGGACTATGGTTGTTGTTCGTCTTAATCCTCTGGTTTTCCACCCACTTGGCGATCTCCATGAGAACTCTGTCATGTCTCCACCTGTAGCGTCCTTCCGCTAATGCTTTAGGACAACCAGTCAAGATGTGGTTCAGAGTACAATAGGCCGCCCCACATTGCTTGCAAGAGGGGTCCTCCTTTGCACCCCAGATCTTTAGGTTGCTTGGGGTTGGCAGCAGATCAGACACTGCTCGTAGGAGGAAAGACAGCTTCCCCTGGTCAGTTTGCCATAGCTCCTTCCAGGACAGTTGACGCTCCAGTGCCTGGTCCCACTGGGTCCACCGGCCTTGGGAGGCTAGCCCTACTGCCTTCACCTGGCGATCCACCTCTGCTGCCTGCCGGACCCTCTGCACCACCAGTCCTCTTTTGGCTTTCGCATTAACTTTACTCCACCTCTTGCCATCGTAGTTCCCAAGACCCAAACGGCCTTGACATACCACACCGACAATCTCCTGATGTCTCAAGTGTGCTTCTGCCTCAGTAACTGCCTGCTGAGGCCTCCACTTACTGCCACACTTGATATTCTTACTTGCGTACCTCACTTTCCCATCGTCAGATGAGCGGAGTGTGCTGACTGCTCTTACCTTGGTGGCTTTAAACTCTTCAGCCACCGATGTTACTGGTAGGGAGAGCTTTGAGGTCTTGCTATAGAGATTGACTGAGCTGAAAGATGGAGGGACGCCCAGCCATCTCCGCAGGAACTTGCTGCAGAGCCTTTCCATCCCCTCTACTTGGGACATGGGAAAGTCATAGAGCGAAAAGGGCCACTGTAGTCGTGGTATGATCCCATATTATTACCATATTTGTTGGTTTCCGAGCATGGACAGCCTGCTTAAAATCACACCACAGATTTTCAATAATATTCAGATTTGGGGACTGAGATGGCCATTCCAGAACAGTTTACTTGTTTCTCTGCATGAATGCCTTAGTAGATTTTGAGCAGTGTTTAGGGTCATTGTCTTGTTGAAAGATCCAGCGCAACTTCAACTTTGTCACTGATTCATGAACATTGTTCTCAAGAATTTACTGATATTGACTGGAACCCATGTGACCTTCAAGCTTAACAAGATTCCCAGGACCTGCACTGGCCACACAGCCCCACAGCATGATGAAACCACCTCCAAATTTTACTGTAGGTAGCAAGCGTTTTTGTTGGAATGCTGTGTTCTTTTTCAGCCATGTATACCACACTCTAAATAACTCAGTTTTAGTTTCATAGTCGACAGCACCTTATTCCAAAATGAAGCTGACTTGTCCAAATGTGCTTTAGGATACCTCAAGCGACTGTGGCGTATACACAAAAAAGGCTTCCTCTGCATTACAGAATCATACAGCATCTCCTTATGCAAAGTGCGCTGTATAGTTGAACGATGCACAGAGACACTATCTGCAGCAAGATCATGTTGTAGGTCTTTGGATCAGGTCTGTGGGTTGACTATGACTGTTCTCACCATCTTTCGCTTCAGCTTATCTGAGATTTTTCTTGGCCTGCCACTTTGGGCCTTAACTAGTACTGTGCCTGTGGTCTTCCATTTCCTCACAATGTTCCTCACAGTGGAAACTGACAGCTGAAATCTCTGAGATAGCTTTTTGTATCCTTCCCCAAAACCATTATGTTGACTGATCTTTGTTTTCAGGTCATTTGAGAGTTGTTTAGAGGCTCCCATGTTGCCAGTCATTAGTAGAGATGCAAAGAGGGGAAACATTTCCAAATGGCCACCTTAAATACCCTTTCTCATGATTGGATTCACCTGTGTATGGAGGTCAAGGGTCAATGAGCTTACCAAACCAAATTTGTGTTTCAGTAATTACTGATAAATGTGTTCAAATCAATAGAATGACAAGGGTGCCCAAATTTATACACCTGCCTAATTTTGTTCAAATAATTATTGCACACTTTCTGTAAATACTAGAAACTTCATTTCACTTCTCAAATATCACGGTGTTCATCTGCTATATGATATATTTAACTGAAATTTCTGATCCAGACAACCAATGATTTATAAAAGAAAATTAGGAAAATTACCAGGGGTGCCCAAACTTTTTCATACAAGTGTATGGGCATTCCAGCGTGAGCTAGCTGATCAGTCAGGTGTGTGCTAGTCAACCTTGCGCCGAGCCATGCCTGCTGTGTGAAAATGCAATAATCCGAATCTCATCCTGTCATGCCCATCCCTGATCCAGGTTTTAATCCTTATTTGGCCTCTTTATTTAGTTCTTCTTCATCTGCCCCAGCTTTGTTTTATTAATTGTTATTTTCATCATGTGTCTATTCTATGTTCTATTTTTGCTTTGTTATTTTTATACTTGTCATGTTTCAGTTACGTTCTTGTTTTTATTTTCAGCCAATCTGTGTTTTCATTGTTTATCATAGTCATCTGCTTATCTAATTTTTATTATCTGTTGTGCTTTAATGTCAGGTTTTGTTATCATAGTCTCTGTTTTATTTTTGGTTTGTTTTACCACTCGGTTTTTAGTCAGTTCCAGTTCAGTTTTGTCTTGGTGTTTATTTTCATTCAGTTCTCATGTTCATTCCTGGTTTCTTGTTGCTTTATATTCTGCCCCTGATTTCCATTTTAGCTCTGTTCTGTTTTTGCCATTCGTGTCTACTCCACACCTCCCATCATGTCTTCATTCATCATCTCACGCCCAGTTACTTCACACCCTGCACTTGCCATTATGTTTTTTCCTCACTTTAATTGTCTGCTTTGTGTCCCCATTTCACTCCCACTCTTCAAATCAAATCAAATCAATTTTATTTATATAGCGCCAAATCACAACAAACAGTTGCCCCATGGCGCTTTATATTGTAAGGCAAAAGCCATACAATAATTACAGAAAAACCCCAACGGTCAAAACGACCCCCTGTGAGCAAGCACTTGGCGACAGTGGGAAGGAAAAACTCCCTTTTAACAGGAAGAAACCTCCAGCAGAACCAGGCTCAGGGAGGGGCAGACTTCTGCTGGGACTGGTTGGGGCTGAGGGGAGAGAATCAGGAAAAAGACATGCTGTGGAAGACAGCAGAGATCAATCACTAATGATTAAATGCAGAGTGGTGCATACAGAGCAAAAAGAGAAAGAAACACTCAGTGCATCATGGGACTCCCCAGCAGTCTAAGTCTATAGCAGCATAACTAAGGGATGGTTCACGGTAACCTGATCCAGCCCTATCTATAAGCTTTAGCAAAAAGGAAAGTTTTAAGCCTAATCTTAAAAGTAGAGAGGGTGTCTGTCTCCCTGATCTGAATTGGGAGCTGGTTCCACAGGAGAGGAGCCTGAAAGCTGAAGGCTCTGCCTCCCATTCTACTCTTACAAACCCTGGGAACTACAAGTAAGCCTGCAGTCTGAGAGCGAAGCGCTCTATTAGGGTGATATGGTACTATGAGGTCCCTAACATAAGATGGGACCAGATTATTCAAAACCTTATAAGTAAGAAGAAGGCTTTTCAGGGAACTTTTAGGACAACCTGATAATAATGAATTACAATAGTCCAGCCTAGAGGAAATAAATGCATGAATTAGTTTTTCAGCATTACTCTGAGACAAGACCTTTCTAATTTTAGAGATATTGCGCAAATGCAAAAAAGCAGTCCTACATATTTGCTTAATATGCGCATTGAGGGACATATCCTGATCAAAAATGACTCCAAGATTTCTCACAGTATTACTAGAGGTCAGGGTAATGCCATCCAGAGTAAGGATCTGGTTAGACACCATGTTTCTAAGATTTGTGGGGCCAAGTACAATAACTTCAGTTTTATCTGAATTTAAAAGCAAGAAATTAGAGGTCATCCATGTCTTTATGTCTGTAAGACATTCATGCAGTTGAACCAACTGGTGTGTGTCCTCAGTCTTCATGGATAGATAAAGCTGGGTATCATCTGCATAACAATGAAAATTTAAGCAATGCTTTCTAATAATACTGCCTAAGGGAAGCATGTATAAAGTGAATAAAATTGGTCCTAGCACAGAACCTTGTGGAACTCCATAATTAACCTTAGTCTGTGAAGAAGATTCCCCATTTACATGAACAAATTGTAATCTATTAGATAAATATGATTCAAACCACCTCAGCGCAGTGCCT
The DNA here is from genome assembly GCF_902500255.1 of Thalassophryne amazonica. Lineage (NCBI taxonomy): Eukaryota > Metazoa > Chordata > Actinopteri > Batrachoidiformes > Batrachoididae > Thalassophryne > Thalassophryne amazonica. Next base: position 83,920,631 of record NC_047115.1, read on the forward strand.
TTAATACCTATGGCATGCTCTAATCTCTGTAATAAAATTTTATGGTCAACAGTATCAAAAGCAGCACTGAGGTCTAACAGGACAAGCACAGACATGAGTCCACTGTCTGAGGCCATAAGAAGATCATTTGTAATCTTCACTAATACTGTTTCTGTACTATGATGAATTCTAAAACCTGACTGAAACTCTTCAAATAGACCATTCCTCTGCAGATGATCAGTTAGCTGTTTTACAACTACCCTTTCAAGAATTTTTGAGAGAAAAGGAAGGTTGGAGATTGGCCTATAATTAGCTAAGATAGCTGGGTCAAGTGATGGCTTTTTAAGTAATGGTTTAATTACTGTCACCTTAAAAGCCTGTGGTACATAGCCAACTAATAAAGATAGATTGATCATATTTAAGATTGAAGCATTAATTAATGGTAGGGCTTCCTTGAGCAGCCTGGTAGGAATGGGGTCTAATAGACATGTTGATGGTTTGGAGGAAGTAACTAATGAAAATAACTCAGACAGAACAATCGGAGAGAAAGAGTCTAACCAAATACCGGCATCACTGAAAGCAGCCAAAGAGAACGATATGTCTTTGGGATGGTTATGATTAATTTTTTCTCCAATAGTTAAAATTTTATTAGCAAAGAAAGTCATGAAGTTATTACTGGTTAAAGTTAAAGGAATACTCGGCTCAATAGAGCTCTGACTCTTTGTCAGCCTGGCTACAGTGCTGAAAAGAAACCTGGGGTTGTTCTTATTTTCTTCAATTAGTGATGAGTAGTAAGATGTCCTAGCTTTACGGAGGGCTTGCACCAGCTCACGTGTCTTTGTGTATTACATCACATCAGTTTGTGCACTCCCCTCCTCACAACCTTGTCTGTGGGTTATCTTTGTTCACTGGCCATGCCCCCTTCTAGATTGTTCCTCATGTGCACCTCGTTGACTCCACCTGCCCCTTGTTTCACACTAATTAGTCCACATGTATTTAAACTCCACAGTCCTTCACTTCCCCACCAGATTGTTGTCTTTGTACACTTTCCAGTGCCTTACTCAGTCTTGATTTTGTCTTGCTGTGTTCCGAATCCTGATCTGTTGTCTTTGACCATGCCTCTTGCCTCATCCTGGATGTCAGTGTTTGCTCATGCCTCTGAACCCTGCCTGTTTATGACTGCGTCTGAGCCTGACTGTGCTTGTACCTCTGCCACGCTGACTGATTACATGTGTACTGAACCTGATGCTGGAATAAAGATCATGATTTCCTTCACACCTAAGCCTAGTCTGGGAGTCTGCGGAAGCCCGCTCCTGGTGAAGGGCTTCCACACACCCTGACACATCCAGGTACTTTCCAACATCACAGCGCATTTTGCAGCAAGAGCCGATTTCCCAAAAGTAATTGGAGCTATTGACTACACAGTGTGCTATGAAGGCACCACCACATGGTGAATATGTCTTTGTTAATAGGAAACATTTTCATTCCATCAATGTTCAAATCATGTGTGGTGCGCAAATGCGTATCAGGCTGGAGGCTGCATGGTGCATGATGGGGGGCTCGTTGGTGGTTAAATAATTTATCCATTTAATTGTACCTAACAAAACCAGTGTCGACACATTTGGGCATATCCTCATTCAAATATGTTTTATTATTATTATTATTATTAATATATTTTCTTTTTCTTGATGGTGGAAATTGAGAGCCTCTTAGACTGACTGTGCCCCTGACTGTGTTCAGTATTTGTCAATAAATCGTGTGTAATGTTAATGTCACACAATGTCAGCCGCCGTGCACCTAATATGTTTTTACTTCAGTGTGTGCCCGCAGCTTAGTTCAGCATTTACAAACACAAGCGTACTTGTTTAATTTGCATTTTACATTACAGTGAGCTGAGAGAACGGACATCTAACCACAGCTTTCATTACTTTTGCACGTTGTCTCTGAAAGTTCTTTCATTTTTACACACAACAACGCAGAGACGATGGCGGGCGTCATTAAACACACAACACTCCATACTTATGGTGCCGTCAGCACGACACAACCAAACTATTTGAATGCATTTGTATATTCAGATAGAGGTGTGGCCAGGGAAGAGTTTGGTGAATGTGTACGTGTGCTAAATTCCACGTTCAGTGCGTTGTACAAACCAAACGTGTGTGGATTCATGCCTACGCACACTTTGATGCATCTGAATATATTTGTGCTTATGCCTGATTCAGGGTTTTGGCGTACGCCAACTTTTAGTAGAAAGTCCACCCAAGTCTGTGTACATGAGGCCCCTGTTGTTCATCTCTGCATCAATGGAGAGTGAGTTGGAGATGGTCGACCAAAGGTATTTTTAATGTTAATTTACTGTCTTAATGTATTTATAAATTGATTAGGTTGTTGTTATCATACACACACTATCATTATTATCATTATTATTATTTTTATTTTATTATTACTTCTATTTTGTCATTTGATTTTTAAGTGTACTACAATAGAAATAAGTATTTTCACTTTCTTGCGTCATCCATGTATTTTTAACATATTTACAATCATATGCACTTACACTCTTAACAGATTTACTGCCCCCTGATGTAAATGCGTGAGACCAAAATGTAATAGGCAACATTAGCTAATATTTGTAGCATCTCCGAAACTATTAGTCCTGTCAGTGTTCAGTTTTGGCGGTGTTCATCCTTGACCCAGAATACATAAGCATGCCAAACAGCAAATGTCAGCTGTGCTCTGTTTGTCCCTGATCAAAGTTGCTTGCTTGCTTGCAGGCACGCACGCACGCACAGCTGCTATAAGTAGGTGGTTTTAATTTGACAAACAAAGACAGTGGCTGAAGACATTAAAACCACTAAACATTTCACTCATGGTACCAACATGAAACTTAAGTCACTCATAGTAATAGCAACATGAGACTTATCTAAACTGACAAAACCAATTGAGCTATAAAAACACTATGGATCAATAACACTAACAACACTATTAAACTGGCAATGTCTTCCAGGCTGTCTGCCCAGCCTGGAAGACACTGCCAGCTCTTGTTACCTCAGCAGAGCTGCCAGCATCAGCAACGACACATCCCACCCCAGCAACCACCTGTTTGACCTACTACCCTCCGGCCAACGGTATAGGTCAATCAAAACTTGGACAAACAGACTCAGGGACAGCTTGGGGACAGCTTTCTTCCCAGAGCGATCACTGCACTGAACAATGACAAATCACTCTAATCCGCTTCTTTCAAGTTTCTTGTGCAATATCTGTAAACCACGTGCAATTTTCCCGTGCAATATGATTCCACAGTTGTATATAATTCTCGTTTTACGTTTTACTTGGTTCACATTTTATTTTATTTTACCTTATGTTTATATTAGTTGTATATACACTCTGAATAATTTACCGTTAAATTCACTATCTTTTATATTGGCTAAAAATGACTCGCACCAAAGAAAGCACCTTTTGGAGTTGCACTCAAATCTCGTTGTAATGCATATCACAATGACAATAGAGTGCGGAGACCCCGGACTATTGAACAACTGAAGTCGTACATCAAGCAAGAATGGGAAAGAATTCCACCTACAAAGCTTCAACAATTAGTGTCCTCAGTTCCTAAACGCTTATTTGAGTGTTGTTAGAAGGAAAGGTGATGTAACACAGTGGTAAACATACCACTGTCCCAGCTTTTTTGAAATGTGTTGCAGGCAACCACTTCAAAATGAGCAAATATTTGCACAAAAACAATAAAGTTTATCAGTCTGAACATTAAATATCTTGTCTTTGTGGTGTATTCAATTGAATATAGGTTGTACCAGGGGAGCTATCGACCACTACCTTTGCACCCCCCCCCCCCCCAGGACTAAACCAAACCAACTTTTTTTAGGTTCCTTAGATGACCCCAAAACACAATCAGGATGTTCCCAAAAATAAAAACTGGCCTCAAGCCAGTTATCCAAGATGGCGTCCAAGATGGCCACCAAAACAGGGTTTTTTTTTCCTCACTAAAACACCTTTAAACAACATATAAACAACTTCCTACTGCGGGATTCTTAGACTACGGGCACTTATTATGTCCTTTGATCATATTGTATGAAAAACAGAAAAAGGGGAAATTTCACACTTTTATAGTTATCTTTACAATGAAAGTGTGTTAAGAAATTTGTTCTAGTAGTCTATGATGACTTTTTCACCTTTTTTTCAGCATCATTATATGCAAATATTGCCATTTTGTGCTTGTCCCGCACCCAGACTTTTGATCTTCAATGATAAAAATGAATGGTAAAGAAATGTTTTTTTCTAATGTTTTAAAATATCTCTGAATAAAATATCAGTAAAATAATCAAAACATGATTATGGTATTCAATGTCATACAACTGTTGTGAATTTTTTAAACAAAATGTAGTTGTCCCACACTACTGCCGTAATTTCCACCACAACACTGTAATGTCCCTTTAAACAGTTTGTATGAAAGATTGTTTGGGTAGTTTCTATGGAGATAAACAGTGACATCAGAGCACATGTATATAGCGCCAAATCACAACAAACAGTTGCCCCAAGGCGCTTTATATTGTAAGGCAATGGTGTGGTGGAAATTACATTTACAAGGCCAATAGTGCCCGTAGTTAAAGAATCACCCTACTATGTATTTTAATGATAAGGGTCTATTGGCAGCCATTTTGGATGCCATTTTGAATCTTAAACCCATGAATGAATTTAGTTTATGCACAAATGAGTTTGCTGTTCCCATTGAATCTCTGTGATATTTAAGTTGATTATATGTGTTTTGGGGTCATCTAAGGAACCTAAAAAAGTTAGTTTGGTTTAGTCCTGGGGGGGGGGGTGCAAAAGTAGTGGTCATAGCTCCCCTAGTATTGAAGAAGATTTGCAAATCATTGTATATATATATATATATATATATATATATATCAGATAATTGACTCCAGCTTGTCTAATCACAACCTCACTTGGGTACAAAGAAATAAGTTAACCTGATTTACTTGACAAGGATTAACGGTTTATATTGGGTCTTTTAGTGACATTAGAAAAACAGGGTCCAGGTCTGACACGTGGTGTGTCTACTCCAAAACAAATCCAGAGGATCAGGCATCAGTCTTCTGACGTCACACTCATCTTGGGTGTCCTGGACAGACTGCTGCGAGGAACCTTAACTCATTTTGGTTCTGTCCTCATCTGTCGTCCCTCTGCCACTCTCTCAGGTGTTCCTGTCACCACAATTTGACTCACTGGGGCACTTCAGGGGTTACTGGGCATGAATCCAGTTTAAATCCATTACATATCCAGATCACACTATTTTTACCTGAATATGAAGAATAAAACTTTTTTTTGCCAAATTCTGAGCTCAGCTCTCTGCATGTCTGTGACACCTTGCTGATGTTTTTCTATGACCTCAGTCTAATTTGGATCAGGTCTTTTGTGTGTGTGTGTGTGTATGTGTGTGTGTGTGTGTGTGTGTGTGTGTGAGTGAGTGAGTGAGTGAGTGAGAGAGAGAGAGAGAGAGAGAGAGAGAGAGAGAGAGAGAGAGAGAGAGAGAGAGAGATTCTTTTACAAGATGAATGAAACTAAACTTTACCCACTTTTTGTTAATCCTACATGACTGTGTCCTTAAAGCATTACATCCAACTCACTGGCCCATATGTATTCTCTACAATTCAGTAAACTAAGAAGTAACTAAAATTTAAAAAATATATATCTTATTTTCTGTATTAAAATTTCATGCTTAAACTTATCTTGGAGGCATGGGCGCAGGGGGAACATGTCCCTCCACCTTTTCAACCAGGGGGGACAGAATATGGTATGCCCCCCCCTCGCACCCCCACCTTCTGACATATATGTGTGTACTTGAAACATGCTATGCTATTTAAAATTCTTCTTCTTACTTATAAGGTTTTGAATAATCAGGTCCCATCTTATCTTAGGGACCTCGTAGTACCATATCACCCCAATAGAGCGCTTCGCTCTCAGACTGCAGGCTTACTTGTAGTTCCTAGGGTTTGTAAGAGTAGAATGGGAGGCAGAGCCTTAAGCTTTCAGGCTCCTCTCCTGTGGAACCAGCTCCCAATTCGGATCAGGGAGACAGACACCCTCTCTACTATAACATTAGGCTTAAAACTTTCCTTTTTGCTAAAGCTTATAGTTAGGGCTGGATCAGGTGACCCTGAACCATCCCTTAGTTATGCTGCTATAGACTTAGACTGCTGGGGGGGGGGGGGGGGTTCCCATGATGCACTGAGTGTTTCTTTCTCTTTTTGCTCTGTATGCACCACTCTGCATTTAATCATTAGTGATTGATCTCTGCTCCCCTCCACAGCATGTCTTTTTCCTGGTTCTCTCCCTCAGCCCCAACCAGTCCCAGCAGAAGACTGCCCCTCCCTGAGCCTGGTTCTGCTGGAGGTTTCTTCCTGTTAAAAGGGAGTTTTTCCTTCCCACTGTCGCCAAGTGCTTGCTAACAGGGGGTCGTTTTGACCGTTGGGGTTTTTCTGTAATTATTGTATGGTTTTTGCCTTACAATATAAAGCACCTTGGGGCAACTGATTGTTGTGATTTGGCGCTATATAAATAAAATTGATTTGATTTGATTTATGCCAGTGTTTATGTGCAAAACCATGCCAGAATAGTATCTTTGTTTCTGCAAGTTTGTATTTTTAGTAGCATTGACTTGTTTACAACACCTGTTTCTTGTTTGTCACATTCAGAATTTTCTGGGACTGCATTTGCCCAGATTTGAAACCAAAAATAGTTGCCTATAGGGACTAGTGTCTACACATAAGTATCAATGGACCATATGCTAATTTACTAAATTCTGAAAGTTAGAAAAGGAAATCAGAAAAACTATCTGGGACCACAGAAAGCCCATCTACAATTATTGCTTGATCTCCAAAATCAGTCTGTGCAAGTGAAATTATGTTCAGAATGAGTGTTGTCATTAGTGCCACTTCGAAAATTAAATTCATGATAAGTAATTTATCCTAAACTTATGATCTGTTGTTTTTTCAAACTTATGCAAAAACAAACCTTGAGAAAAAAAACAGTATGCGATAGTTAATAATTATTAAGAGCCTGTTCTTTCATATTTATGAATACATTTTACCACATTGCAGTTGTTTTTTTTTTTTAATGAAAACTCAACTTATCATTCTTTTGAATTCTACACATGTGGTGATACCTTATTTACACCAGGATGTTAATAAAATCAATGCTGGCTATTCTCAGAATAAAGTACTTATATCCACAGTTTCAAATTGCACAAGTCAAATGGTGTCCACTTTATGGTCTTCTCAAAACATTAAAATTACTCTTCTGGATGCTCAGAATGCATCTGAGCTTATCTAGAAACCGTTGGCTTCTGGGGGCCTAAAGTGGCCCCCAGACACCCGGCCTACAGGCTTCGGCCCTGCGGGCCTCGCACTTTGCCCCCCCAATTTACAATTCTAAATTGCGCCCTTGCTCGGAGGATATGAATAATGCAGTCAGGCGTGGTCATATTATAGCTCCGTTAGAGTCATATTGGTCTAGACAGATTCTCACCACCCCAGATCTGTCAGTGTTACCACAGCATAGTTCTACTTTGTTTACACTGCTGAATATTAGCTTGACAACATTCACTGTGCTTATGTTGGACTTGAGACTTTTGTATTTTTAAATAAAGGCTGTATCTGACTACAAACATTTCATCTGTATTAATATGCATATGTCGTGGACGTGAACAAGCGAAGCTTTTCAGCATCTCAACATGTCATTTAGATCCTTCAGACTTATGTTTCAGTAAATGCTTCTGGGCAGCATTAGCATGGCTAAAAACCAACAGTTTAGCCTCCCCCCCCCCCCCCCCCCCCCCCCCCCCCAGACCCCTGACTATGGCTCTCTTAGTCCCCGACATTTTAAGCATTTTTCTTACTTTGCAGTCACATACTTAGAAAAGTCCTCACCATCTCATTTAGGCCCTTCAGACTTATTTTTAAGTAAATGCATCTGGGCAGCATTAGCATGGCTAAAAACCATTAGCTTAGCCCCCCCAGTCCCATGACTATGGCCCTCTTAGCCCCCACCATTTTAAGCATTTTTCTTACTTTGCATCTCACATGCTTAGAAAAGTCCTTAACATCTCATTTAGCTCCTTCAGACTTTTTTCAGTAAATGCTTCTGGGCAGAGTGAGCATGGCTAAAAACCATCAGCTTCTGGGGGTCAAAGCGCCCAGACTCCCCCCCCCCCCCCCCAACTACAGTCCTCTTAACCCCCCACCAGTTTAAGCATTATTCTTTATTTGCATCTCACATGCCTGGAATGTCCTCATCACAGTGGTGGCTCCATTTTTTTCTGCAGGTGATTTGGGGTAGCTTGGTATTTTTATGAGGGTGTTATGAAATAAGGGCTCGTGTGTTGTGATGGCGCGTTCATGGGCGTGCGCACACATAGCTACGTTCTGATCTGCAACAGTTACTGATGACATGCAGAATGAACAAAATCACACACAAACCAAGGCTCCTGTTCAATACAAAGAGCCACAGACCTACACATGTAGTCTATAGCCTCACGGAAAAAATGCCAGCAGTAGGCAGAGAGAAAATCTTTCCCCTGCCATTGATGTCTTCATAACAGCACAATGCGCCTATTGTTGTGGTTAAGAGCAAAAGCATCAATGATTTGGTTCCTGTCCAGGACCCGTGTTCTCCGAGGGTTAAATGCCAGGACTGCCAGGTCACTGGTTTGTCCTTCCCCACGCTGTCCCTCAGGTAGACTTCAGTTCTTTCCAATTCCAGTCATGGATATTGGGACAGCAAAAATGATCCATTTCAGCAACTTCAAAGAGACTGCACTTGGCAGAGGTGGTGACCAAGTGGTTAGTGCACTTGGTTTCAGTACACTGCCTCAAAACCCCACCCCTGCCACATTTCTCCATGTAATGTGGAGTTGCGTCAAGAAGGGCGTCCGGTGTAAAAATTGTGCCAAATCAACATGCAGGTTGATCTGCTCTGGCAACCCCGAGTGAAAACAAGGGAGCAGCCAAAGGGAATACAGACTACACTCACTACAGTACAATGATGGCATCATGACATCATTAAACATGATGTCGTTGAACGTTCTGTTGATGTTTATTTTCTTATATGAGTGAAATATTTATCTAATCACATAAATCTGAACGCTAGATTTGTGTCTTACTGTGGAAAACTAGAATGATGTCATTGTCCTGCCTCTGTAACCTCAGTGGCTCATAATGAAGGCCATGTTAAATTAATATTAACAGTGTAATTTAACAGTGTAATTTTGCACCTTATTATTTTCTTCTTGTTGGTGGTGGGACAAAGTGCCGGCCTCCTCCAGCTCAGACTGAGAAATGCACTGAGAGCAGACAGACTGGGGGACTTCTTTAAAAAACCCTTAACGAGTGGCACTCCGGAGCCAGTGATGGAGTAGGGAGCATAACACGGAGCTCTCCAGGACATTTCATTATTTAAAACTTATTCTTATTAAAACTTATTCTTAACTAATCCTTGACCCTATTTGTTAAGTAACTGTATGGATAAATATATAATGACGAGCAGATGCAGCAAAAGCCGTAACACCAATGCTACCTCGAACAGCCTTGCCAAGACCAATGTGGCATCACCATCCACAGCCTCATGTGCCTCAGATGACCGGACAACCGCAGCCCCGACAGCGACGGTCTCAACTGAAACTGCAACCTTCAAAGAGGAGCTGTTAACATCACTACGGGCAGATTGTGCAGCTGTTTTAAAGGACGAAATCAGGTCTGTGCTTGAAAGTGAAATGTCAGCTATAATGGTAGAAATTCAAGGTGCCAAAGCAGAGCTTTTTAACTTTAAAAGTTGTATTCAAAATGAAGTGGCAGCAATGAAAAACACGATGAAGGAAATGGAGTCGGGACTTACAGTGTGCTCCAATGACGTTCCCGAACTACAGCAAACAGTCCAAAAACCTTTGACTCAGGTGACTGATCCGTTGAATAAATGTGAGGACTTGGAAGGAAGGTCCAGGCGCAATAACATCCGAGTAATTGGTGTTCCTGAGGGCCAAGGTAGCTGCAGCATGACTGCTGTCTTTGCACTGCTGAAAGAAGCTTTCCAGCTTGAAAAGACTCCATTAGTGGACATTGCACATCGGACCCAACAGCCACCTGATGATCCACCGGGATTACTTTGTGCACTTCCGTGACCAGTTTCAAAGTAAACGACATTCACAACAAACTACGGAGATGTCTGAAAACAAAGTACTCATGAGTACTCAGTGTTTCCGACAAGTGACGTCACAACTAGAAGTGTCCCAGTGTGTGCTTCGATGGAATGCAGCTGATAACGTTAAGAATGGAGGCACATAAGTCCAAAGTTGACATAAGTGTGATGTCATGTTATGATGACTCCTTTTTAAGTGATAACTGTTCATTTTGATGGAGTCACCGTTAAATCTGCAGCTCCAAGAAGGTTTCTGTGCACCTGCACTGCCATGAGTCAGAAACACAGCCTGTCAATAACAATCTCTGCTCCAGGTTCAGCTTTGTGCACGATTAATTATGAGTGTTGTCATCAATAAAATCTAAAAAATACATCTGCTGCCGGAGGAGAATGAGTGTCTAGTCAGCTGCACAGCGCGCACACCGAGCTTCGCAGCACACATACACAGCTCCAAATTTACACTCTCTCACAGTGGAAAAAAAAAAGAAAAAGAAATCTAGCCACAAAACACAAAAGGGGAACATGCCACACTCACTGTCCAAATGTAAACGTCACGCGATCAAAGACACACTGGCTGCAGCTCTGCCTGTCTCTTAATGATGGCACATAAAATAATGTCCATGAACTCCTGGAAATAATGTATTCTGACTTTTTCTAATGTAACACATCCATCTCTGTGTCAAAGCAGTCTGTTAAAAACAGTGTCAGATGTCTCGTGTCCATGTCCACAAACCAGCATCCACACAAACAGCGGGTCTCCACACTTTAGGCTACAAAATCAGACACTCTGAAGTCTGTCAGTCAGTGGGATGTTTCTGTTTTGCTTATAAGTGCATCACACACTGAAAAATGCCGAAAATTGCCGAGTGAAACGTTTTCCGGAAATGCACCTGCTAACGCTCAGAGTGAGAGGAATTAAATACATCAGAGATCACTAATTATTAGCACATGTGCGCAGAGAGACTTACAATCATAAGTACCTTTATGTTGTCTTACTAACTGGGATGTTAAAAACATGACATGTCCTTTATGGAGGACTGCATGTCATGGATGAAGGATCCACTCTGCCCTCTACAGTACAGTATGACGTAATACAATCTGAAGGTGATAGTTTGGGTAAATGTGATGCTGATAACGAACAGTATTAGTCAATATAAGGTTTTGGTTTTGGACCCAATTTTATGTCACGGGTAAAAGTTCTATATAATTCCCCAGCGGCTGCAGTGCAGACTAATAACATTTCACCATTTTTTTCACTAATATGAGAGACAAGACAGGGGTGCCCACTTTCCCCTCTTCTCTTCACCATTTCAATTGAACCACTAGCAATAGCTCTACATAACAATAAAGACATTACAGGTATAGTAAGGGCAGGATTAGCACACAAGGTCTCACTTTATGCAGATGATATTTTGCTCTATCTATCTGATATTTCTACATCTCTTCCTGTGGTCCTAAATGAGCTAAGAGAGCTTGATAAGATTTCTGGCTATAAAATAAACACAGCAAAATTAAATTGATGCCCATAAATCAGAAGACAATGGATTCTCTGTCTGTGCATGCATCAACATTTAAAGTATGTGAGGACAGAATAAAAAATCTTGGTGTTTAGATCACACATAAATTTAAAGACCTTTTTGTGGCAATCTTTCCACCATTTTTGTCCTCTCTTAAGGAAGATCTTGAACATTGGGATCTGCTACCCTTAGCCCTGGCAGGTAGAATTACAGTAATACATTCAAGATGAATCTATTACCCAAACGTCTTTACATGTTTGTACCGGTGTATCTAACCAAAACATTTTTCATCTCCTTAGACAGAAAGCTTTCCTCTTTCATTTGGAATAAAAAGAATCCACATGGGTAAAGCCATATTACAGAGACCAAGACAGCATGAAGGACTCAGCTTACCAAATTTCCGGTACTACTATTGGGCAGCAAATATTAAAATGATGTCTTACTGGATGGTTATTGATGAAACAACAGCTGCACCTGACTGACTAATTCTAGAGAAAGACTCTTGTAATAACACTTCATTGCCTGCTTTGTTGTGTTCTTCTCTACCAAATCCAGAACCTCTAATTATTCTTCAAACCTGGTTGTTGTTCACTCTTTAAAGATATGGAAACATTTCAGACAAAATTTCAAGATTTGTAAACTCTCATTACTTGCTCCCATTGCAAAAAAAAAATAAAATGTTTTCACACCACCCTTAACAGATGCTTTGTTTGGTGCTTGGTCTAAACATGTGGTCTGTTCATTTAAAATGGCTCGTTCCCCTCATTTGAACAGGATGTTCTAAGATTTGGAATTCAAGGTCTCACTTCTTTAAATACTTACAGATCCGTAGCTTCCTGTCTTCTAACTTTAAATGGTTCCCTTTTAAACCCCAAAGCACACTCCTGGATTGAATTAATAATCTCATATTATCCAGAAAGGGAACAATGGGTGATATTTATTCTCTATTAATGGGAGAAACTTCGACCACTCTAAATTCCCTCAAAAGCAAGTGAGAGAGGGACCTTGGCATGAGCATTTCAGAGACCCTTTGGTTAAAAATGATTGGGAGAATATATACACCTTCAACATGCATGAAACATACTGTCATGCAGTTTAAAATCTTCCACAAACTGCACTGGACCAAAGTTAAATTGTCCCAATTTTTACCCAACATAAACCCTGTATGTGATCATCACAAACAATTTGATGCCACTTTAATTCACATGCTTTTGGAATGTCCTAGGTCAGGGGTGGGCAGCTTGTTCCAGAAAGAGCCAAGAGGGCGCAGGGTTTCTTTGTAGCCACTGACTCCACCAGGTGATTTCAGTGATTAATATCACTTTGAGCAGATGGAATCAGTTAATCTAAATTCCCTCTAAATTCAACTGGGAGACATTTAGAGCTTCATTTTCCTGCAAGGATATTGGCATTGCTAAGCACCTCTATGAGGTTCCTCATGACTCCATAAGCTCTTCATAGGCATCTTTTGACCTCAAAGACCAATGACCCAGGTCATAAATTTCAGTGCTGACACAGCAGGTAAAATAAGCATTGAACATGCCACCATTTTTCTCAGTAAATATATTTCTGAAAGGTGACATGAAATTTTCATCAGATGTCAGTAACAACACAAGTAATCCATACATGCAAGGAAAGCAAAGCAATTAAGTTGTGTAATAACACACTTACCAAAATGTATTTAATGCTTTGTAAAAAGCCTTTGTTGGTAATGACAACTTCAAGATGCCTCTTGTGTGGAAAAATTCGTAACATGCATTGCTCAGGTGTGATTTTAGCTCATTCTTCCATGCAAACAGTCTTCAACTCTTGAAGGTTCCGTAGACCTCTTATATGAACTCTGATCTTTCACTTTTTCCATAGATTTTTCTCATGGACTCAAGTCAGGTGATGGACTGGGCCATTCTTGCAGCTTCATTTTCATTCTCTGAAACCAATTCAGAGTTTCCTTACTGTGTGTATGGGATCATTGTCTTGCTGAAATGTCCACCCTCGTTTCACCTTCATGATGGCAGCAGATTTTTATGCATTCATTCTTCTTTCAATTATATGAAGTTTGCTAGTGCCATATGCTGAAAAACAGCTCCACACCATGATGTTCCCACCTCCAAACTTCACTGTTGGTTTGGTGTTTTTAGGGTGATGTGCAGTGCCATTTGACCTCCAAACATGTGTATTATGGCATCCAAATACTTTACAATTGTGGTCTCATCTGACAAGACTATATTGTTCTCCCCATATTTCACAGGCTTGTCTAAATGTTGTGCAGCAAACTTTAAATGAGCTTCAACATGCTTTTTCTTCAGCGATGGAGTCTAGTGTGGTGAGTGTGCATACAGGCCACTTCTAGATTATGGCCCCCTGTTCACTGGAACATCCAGAAGTTTAAAAATCCTTGTGTAACCAATGCCATCAGTATGTTTTACAACAATAAGGTTGTGAATATTTTCAGAGAGCTCTCTGGTCTTTAGCTATCAATTTCAATTTATTTTATTTTATTTAGTACCAAATCACAACAAAGCAAGCATACAGGTGACAGTGGTAAGGAAAAACTCCCTCTGATGATTTGAGGAAGAAACGTCAAGCAGACCAGACTTAAAGGGGCGACCCTCTGCCTGGGCCACGCTACTGATACATTTTACAAAAACGAATATACAGGAAATTTTGCCGGTGCACAGGACAGGAGAGTAGCAGAAGCAAACACCACCTCCATCTCTGGATGGAGCTGCACCTTAAACAGTGAGAAAAAACAGAATCAGACTTAAGAAAGACAACAAATACAGTATAATTTGTCAGCATTAAGCAACAAGAAAAACAGAAGAAATACTAAGGTGATCGCCAGCCATGAGCCCTAAGCTTCACTAAAATACCCAGAATTTTGATAAAGTTGAGTCCGTGGCCTGCTCCATTTCCTAATAAAATGAATTTAAAACATGAAATCATGATGTTTCTTGTGTGACATTTTGATAATGAGACATCTTTTCATAGGTCATCAGGTGGGACAGAACTAGCTGATTAATTTGCATTGACAGAATTGCTTTCTAAGTACTGAGTCACATTTGAACTGGAGCTCACAATTGAGCTCAGGTTCATTCTGTTTTCACTGATCATCTGTGAGATGTTTGTACAGCTTAATTGGAGTCCACCTGGGGTAAATTCAGTTGCTTGGACCTTCTGGAAGGACAACCATCTCTGCAGCACTCCACCAATCAAGCCTGTATGGTCGATTGGCCAGAAGGACTCCTTGTAAAAGACACATGGCAGTCCAGTTGGAGTTTGCCAAAAGGCACCTGAAGGAGTCTCAGACCATGAAAAACAAAATTTAGCGGTCTGAGACAAAGATTAAAGTCTTTGGTGTGAATGTCAGGTGTCATGTTTGGAGGAAACCAGGCACCATCCCTACAGTGATGTATGGTGGTGGCAGCATCATGCTGTGGGATGTTTTTCAGCAGCAGGAACTGGGAGACTAGTCAGGATTGAGGGAAAGATGAATGCAGCAATATACAGAGACATCCTGGATGAAAACCTGCTCCAGAGTGCTCTTGACCTCAGACTGGGGCGACAGTAATAGTAAGCACACTGCCAAGATATCAAAGGAGCGGCTTCAGGACAAATCTGTGAATGTCCTTGAGTGGCCCAGCCAGAGCCCAGACCTGAATCTGATGTTTTTCAGTGGCAGGAACTGGGAGACTGGTCAGGATTGAGGGAAAGATGAATGCAGCAATGTACAGAGACATCCTGGATGAAAACCTGCTCCAGAGCACTCTTGACCTCAAACTGGGGCAATGGTTCAACTTTCAGCAGGACAATGACCTATAAGGACACAGCCAAAATATCAAAGGAGTGGCTTCAGGACAACTCTGTGTATGTCCTTGAGTGTCCCAGCTAGAGCCCAGACCTGAATCTGGTTGAACATCTCTAGAGAGATCTGAATGTGGATGTGCCCCAACACTCTCCATCCACCCTGATTGAGCTTGAGAGGTGCTGCAAAGAGGAATGGGCAAAACTTCCCAAATATAGGTGCACCAAGCTTGTGGCATCATATTCAAGATTTGAGGCTGTAATTGCTGCAAAAGGTGCATCAACAAAGTATTGAGCAAAGAGCTTATACTTATGTACATGGGATTTCTTAGTTTTTTATTTTTAAGAAATTTGCAAAAAAAACAAACACTTTTCCATGTTGTCATTATGGGAGTAGACTTTTCAAATCAAATCAAATCAATTTCATTTATATAGCGCCACATCACAACAAACAGTTGCCCCAAGGCGCTTCATATGCAAGGCAAAGCCATACAATAATTACAGAAAAACCCCAACTGTCAAAACGACCCCCTGTGAGCAAGCACTTGGCGACAGTGGGAAGGAAAAACTCCCTTTTAACAGGAAGAAACCTCCAGCAGAACCAGGCTCAGGGAGGGGCAGTCTTCTGCTGGGACTGGTTGGGGCTGAGGGACAGAACCAGGAAAAAGACATGCTGTGGAGGGGAGCAGAGATCAATCACTAATGATTAAATGCAGAGTGGTGCATACAGAGCAAAAAGAGAAAGAAACACTCAGTGCATCATGGGAACCCCCCAGCAGTCTAAGTCTATAGCAGCATAACTAAGGGATGGTTCAGGGTCACCTGATCCAGCCCTAACTATAAGCTTTAGCAAAAAGGAAAGTTTTAAGCCTAATCTTAAAAGTAGAGAGGGTGTCTATCTGAATTGGGAGCTGGTTCCACAGGAGAGGAGCCTGAAAGCTGAAGGCGCTGCCTCCCATTCTACTCTTACAAACCCTAGGAACTACAAGTAAGCCTGCAGTGTGAGAGCGAAGCGCTCTATTGGGGTGATATGGTACTACTATGAGGTCCCTAAGATAAGATGGGACCTGATTATTCAAAACCTTATAAGTAAGAAGAAGAATTTTAAATTCTATTCTAGAATTAACAGGAAGCCAATGAAGAGAGGCCAATATGGGTGAGATATGCTCTCTCCTTCTAGTCCCTGTCAGTACTCTAGCTGCAGCATTTTGAATTAACTGAAGGCTTTTCAGGGAACTTTTAGGACAACCTGATAATAATGAATTACAATAGTCCAGCCTAGAGGAAATAAATGCATGAATTAGTTTTTCAGCATCACTCTGAGACAAGACCTTTCTAATTTTAGAGATATTGCACAAATGCAAAAAAGCAGTCCTACATATTTGTTTAATATGCGCATTGAATGACATACCTGATCAAAAATGACTCCAAGATTTCTCACAGTATTACTAGAGGTCAGGGTAATGCCATCCAGAGTAAGGATCTGGTTAGATACCATGTTTCTAAGATTTGTGTGGCCAAGTACAATAACTTCAGTTTTATCTGAGTTTAAAAGCAGGAAATTAGAGGTCATCCATGTCTTTATGTCTGTAAGACAATCCTGCAGTTTAGCTAATTGGTGTGTGTCCTCTGGCTTCATGGATAGATAAAGCTGGGTAACAATGAAAATTTAAGCAATGCCGTCTAATAATACTGCCTAAGGGAAGCATGTATAAAGTGAATAAAATTGGTCCTAGCACAGAACCTTGTGGAACTCCATAATTAACCTTAGTCTGTGAAGAAGATTCCCCATTTACATGAACAAATTGTAATCTATTAGATAAATATGATTCAAACCACCGCAGCGCAGTGCCTTTAATACCTATGGCATGCTCTAATCTCTGTAATAAAATTTTATGGTCAACAGTATCAAAAGCAGCACTGAGGTCTAACAGAACAAGCACAGAGATGAGTCCACTGTCTGAGGCCATAAGAAGATCATTTGTAACCTTCACTAATGCTGTTTCTGTACTATGATGAATTCTAAAACCTGACTGAAACTCTTCAAATAGACCATTCCTCTGCAGATGATCAGTTAGCTGTTTTACAACTACCCTTTCAAGAATTTTTGAGAGAAAAGGAAGGTTGGAGATTGGCCTATAATTAGCTAAGATAGCTGGGTCAAGTGATGGCTTTTTAAGTAATGGTTTAATTACTGCCACCTTAAAAGCCTGTGGTACATAGCCAACTAATAAAGATAGATTGATCATATTTAAGATCGAAGCATTAAATAATGGTAGGGCTTCCTTGAGCAGCCTGGTAGGAATGGGGTCTAATAGACATGTTGATGGTTTGGATGAAGTAACTAATGAAAATAACTCAGACAGAACAATCTGAGAGAAAGAGTCTAACCAAATACCGGCATCACTGAAAGCAGCCAAAGATAACGATATGTCTTTGGGATGGTTATGAGTAATTCTTTCTCTAATAGTTAAAATTTTATTAGCAAAGTCATGAAGTCATTACTAGTTAAAGTTAAAGGAATACTCGGCTCAATAGAGCTCTGACTCTTTGTCAGCCTGGCTACAGTGCTACAGAGTCTGACATTGTTTTTGCAAAGTTACACACCGATTCAATGTTAATTTTAGTGACCTCCGATTGGCGTAACCGGGTGTCATTACTGCCGACGTGAATTACAATCTTACCAAATTTACACTTCGCCTTAGCCAGCAGTTTCAAATTTCCTTCAATGTTGCCTGCTCTGGCCCCCGGAAGACAATTGACTATGGTTGCTGGTGTCGCTAACTTCACATTTCTCAAAACAGAGTCGCCAATAACCAGAGTTTGATCCTCGGCGGGTGTGTCGCCGAGTGGGGAAAAACGGTTAGAAATGTGAACGGGTTGGCGGTGTACACGGGGCTTCTGTTTAGGGCTACGCTTCCTCCTCACAGTCACCCAGTCGGCCTGCTTTCCCGGCTGCTCGGGATCTGCCAGAGGGAAACTAACGGCGGCTAAGCTACCTTGGTCCACACTGACTACAGGGGCCTGGCTAGCTGTAGAATTTTCCACGGTGCGGAGCCGAGTCTCCAATTCGCCCAGCCTGGCCTCCAAAGCTACGAATAAGCTACACTTATTACAAGTACCATTACTGCTAAAGGAGGCCGAGGAATAACTAAACATTTCACACCCAGAGCAGAAAAGTGCGGGAGAGACACAAGAAGCCACCATGCTAAACCGGCTAAGAGCTAGTAGCTGCGCTAAGCTAGCGGATTCCTAAAAACACACAAAGTGAATAATGTGTAAGTAATTTAGAGGTGATTCAGCAGAGGGAGTGCTTTAGTTAAGGCACGTGAAGATTACACTGTGAAACAAATCGTTATATAGTTAACTAGATCAATCTAACTGCACAGATTAAACAGCTAACAGATACAGCAAAACACCGCTGTGCTCCGGAACAGGAAGTGATACAATACCGCAGTGAGAGCCAACCACCAGTAGAGGCAAGCAAGAGCCAAAATCAGTGAAAGCAGCCAAAGAGAACGATATGTCTTTGGGATGGTTATGAGTAATTTTTTCTCTAATAGTTAAAATGTTATTAGGAAAGAAAGTCATGAAGTCATTACTAGTTAAAGTTAAAGGAATACTCGGCTCAATAGAGCTCTGACTCTTTGTCAGCCTGGCTACAGTGCTGAAAAGAAACCTGGGGTTGTTGTTGTGTGTTGGGGGGGTTTGGCTGGACATTTTGGTGTTCTTTTCTTTTCTTTGCTCTCCAGGTGGTATGCAAACTGATTTATTGTCTGTGGAGAGGGTGCTTGCAGTGATGGTGCTCACGTGCAACCTTAAAGACTTTCAGCTGAAGCAGATAATGAGATGGCGTTCTGCATTTAAGCCATGTGTGATTCAAGCAGAATTGCCGGGAACTTGACCTTGTGATGTTCGTTTGTGAGACACTGAGGACCGCGCCTGGGTTTGACACATCGTGCCTGTGAAGGAGGACGGGTGAGGGACACATGCTGTCAGCACACATCAGAGGTGATTTGATTGTCTGAATAATTGTTAAACAGTAACTTGGTATTTTGTTATGCAGTATATGTGAACATTGATGAGAATTGTGCAGCTCGCTTCTCACGGCCGTGGCATGCGGACTGATGATCCTCCACCTGTTGTGAGAAGCTGCTCATTTATATAAAGCTTGGATTCAGACCTGAATGTGTTGCTGATAGTGTGTGCCTTTGAAGGATATTAGTTGTAGCTGCTGACTTACCTCACCTTTTCTATCCTTCGCAGAGTCAGTTTGTCGTGTCCACCTGGGGGGTGTTTGGCGGTGAACGTGGGTCCAGAAGCACCGGGCTTCGATCCTTTTGGGTGCTGGAGAGCGTGCCGTCCTTCACTCCGCCAGACTGAGGCAGTTTATGTTTGTACACTTTGTATTGCACAGAAGGGGGAAAATAAAATTGTTTTGTTTTTGGAACCGCTTTCTGGTTGTTTTGGCGCTGGGTTCCATCAGACGCAGGTCCGCTCCTCAACCTGCGTCGACACATAACAGTTGTTCTTATTTTCTTCAATTAGTGATGAGTAGTAAGATGTCCTAGCTTTACGGAGGGCTTTTTTTTATAGAGCAACAGACTCTTTTTCCAGGCTAAGTGAAGATCTTCTAAATTAGTGAGATGCCATTTCCTCTCCAACTTACGGGTTATCTGCTTTAAGCTGCGACTTTGTGAGTTATACAGTTATATAGTTATGGATTGAGACGAAGAAGAAAACACCCGGATGTGTTACGTTGTGTATGCATGGCGGTGTTTGAGGAATCATTTCTCTGTTGAATTTGTATTTATATTCTTTTAAACATAACATTTGGCAGCGGTGCTGTAATTAAATACAGCTACTGAGGATTGTTTTTCACCGGCGCGGCTCCATCTGAAGCCCGAGGCGCCAGCGCACATCCACCGGCGCGGCTCCACCTGAAGCCCGAGGCGTCAGCGCAGTTCCACCGGCGCGGCTTTACCGAGGCCCGAGGCGTCAGCGCAGTTCCACCGGCGCGGCTTTACCGAGGCCCGAGGCGTCAGCGCACATCCACCGGCGCGGCTCCACCTGAAGCCCGAGGCATCAGCGCAGTTCCACCGGCGCGGCTTTACCGAGGCCCGAGGCGTCAGCACAGTTCCACCGGCGCGGCTTCACCTGAAGCCCGAGGCGTCAGCGCACATCCACCGGCGCGGCTTTACCGAGGTCCGAGGCGCCAGTGCGGAGTTATCTGACCATGGGTCCGAAGAAGGCACTGACGGCGGAGGAGGGAGACGATATCAAGAAGTCCCTGGACTTTTTGTCTGAGGAAATCTCTGTTGTTAAAATGCAGCAGAAATCCATTATGGAGCTGGTGGAAGAAGTGAAGGCTCTCCGGATCCAGAATGCCAAGAAAGACCGGCGTCTGGTGCACCTGGAGAACCGTGTTGCGGAGTTGGAACAGTACACAAGGATGAACGACGTTATTATTACAGGAATTCATATTAAACCTCGACCCTACACACGGGCGGTGTCAGAAGAGAGCAGGAGGCCAGCTCAGTGGAACAATAGGTGGCTGACTTCCTGTAATCTAAAGGTATTCAAATGGACTGTAATAACATTGAAGCGTGCCACCCCCTGCCCAGGAGAGAGGATGGAGACAAGCAAGCAGTTATAATGAGGTTTGTCAACAGAAAACATAAAATGGCATTGTTAAAACAGGGACGGAAACTTAAAGGAACAAACGTATTCATCAATGAACATCTGAACAAAAGAAACGCAGACATCGCCAGGAAAGCTCGTCTCTTAAAAAAGCAGGGAAAAATTCAACAGACATGGACATCCAACTGCAAAACATTTATCAAATTGAATGAAACACCAGAACAAGCGAAGGTTATGGTAATCAGGAACATCGAGGAACTGGACAAATACGACCAATAAGGTATGAGGACACAAACACATCACAACACCATGACACAGACCAGAGGAACCTATTCATCTACTACATCATCTACATCTGGAGACAAGAAGGATATAACTCAAAGGATTGCTGATCATGGAAAAGTAGAACTGAGAACATTTAAATACACAGACCACAATGTACTGGACTTGGAGCACGATATAGACCCGGACAATAATTTCTTCTCAAATATCAATGACAGTTGTTGCTATTATACAGATGAACAGTTTAATCGGATCATTAAAACGGATAACAAATTATCAATAATCCATTTCAACAGCAGAAGTCTATATGCAAACTTTAACAACATTAAAGAATATTTAAGTCAATTTAAAAAAATATTTAACATAATTGCTATATCAGAAACATGGATCAATGAAGATAAAGGAATGGATTTTGAACTGGATGGATATGAATTTAATTGTGTAAACAGAAAGAATAAGAGTGGAGGAGGAGTGGCTGTGTATGTGGATAAGAACATAGATTATAAAATAGTAGACAATATGACAACTGTGATCGATAACTTATTAGAATGTATAACTATTGAAATATGTGAAGAAAAAAGCAAAAATGTATTAGTCAGCTGTATATATAGAGCACCAGGATCTAGTATTGAAACATTCACTGACTGTATGGGAAAAATGTTCTCAAAAACTAATCAAAAAAACTGTGTTCATTTGTGGTGACTTAAATATTGATCTGCTCAATCCAAATAAGCATAAAATAACAGATGAATTTATCAGTATAATGTACAGTATGAGTTTATATCCAAAAATCACCAGGCCAAGCAGAATTACATCCCATAGTGCTACCTTAATTGATAATATATTCAGCAATGATATTGAGAATAACACTGTGAGTGGATTATTAATCAATGACATTAGTGATCATCTACCAGTTTTCATCGTTTATAATAGAAACCATGGGCGGAATCAGCCAGAGGAGAAAATAAAATACAGGCGAGTGCGGACAGAGGAAGCCATGAACACACTAAAGAAGGATTTACAGGAGCAAAACTGGGAAAAGGTATACAGTGAAAGTGATGTTGATAGTGCATATGAAACCTTTTTACAAATATTTACATCATTATCTGCTAAAAATTGTCCAATTAAACAAGACTACAGAAAACAAAAAATCCAAGATCGACCATGGATGACGAAAGGGTTACGAAATGCATGTAATAAGAAAAATACACTGTATAGAGAATTCATAAAACTAAAGACTAAAGAGGCAGAAAATAGATATAATATTAACTAATATTATACGGGTATGTAGGAAGGAATATTATAGTAACATATTATATAATAACAAAAACAATATTAAAGGAATATGGGATATATTAAATAGCATTATCAAAAATGGTAATAAAAAACAGAGTTACCCTCAGTATTTCATTGATAATAATGTCAAGAAGGAAAATAAGGATGAGGTAGTCAACGGTTTTAATAATTTTCTTTGTAAATATTGGACCAAGCTTGGCAGAAAAAATTCCCAATTCCCAACCTGAGGATTGGGATAATAATCTCATAGAAAGAAATCCCTGTTCAATGTTCCTCACAGCAGTGTATGGAAAAGAAATTATAGACACTGTGAATAATTGTAAATATAAAACATCTACCGATTTAAATGAAATTTATATGGTGGTGGTAAAACAGGTCATTGAATGGATTGTAGAACCATTAACATACATCTGTAACTTATCATTTCAAACCGGTAAATTTCCCAATCAAATGAAAATAGCTAAGGTTGTGCCGCTGTATAAGACTGGGGACAGACACCACTTCACAAATTATAGATCTGTTTCTTTGCTTCCACAATTTTCCAAATTATTAGAAAAGTTATTCAATAATAGATTAGACAAATTCATAAATAAACATAAATTACTTACTGATAGTCAATATGGATTCAGAGCACATAGTTCAACATCACTTGCATTAATAGAATCAGTTGAGGAGATTACAAAGGCCATAGACCACAAATTACATTCAGTTGGAATATTTATAGACCTAAAAAAGGCTTTTGATACAATCAATCATGACATATTAATCAATAAACTTGAACAGTATGGGATTAGGGGGTTGGTGTTGCACTGGGTGAGAAGCTACTTAAGTAACAGAAAACAGTTTGTGAAGTTGGGGGAATATACATCATCATGTTTGGACAATGCTTGTGGCGTCCCACAGGGGTCAGTATTCATTCATTCATTTTCATTCATACTTCATTCATACTTCTGATTTAAGGCTCTCTTTTTCAGAGGAGCTACAGCATCCAAATTTGTCCTCAATGAGGATATAAAACTATTGACGAGATACTCTATCTCACTTACAGAGTTTAGGTAGCTACTCTGCACTGTGTTGGTATATGGCATTGGAGAACATAAAGAAGGAATCATATCCTTAAACCTAGTTACAGCGCTTTCTGAAAGACTTCTACTGTAATGAAACTTATTCCCCACTACTGGGTAGTCCATCAGAGTAAATATAAATGTTATTAAGAAATGATCAGACAGAAGGGGTTTTTCAGGAAATACTGTTAAGTCTTCAATTTCCATACCATAAGTCAGAACAAGATCTAAGGTATGATTAAAGTGGTGGGTGGACTCATTTACATTTTGAGCAAAGCCAATCGAGTCTAACAATAGATTAAATGCCGTGTTGAGGCTGTCATTCTCAGCATCTGTGTGGATGTTAAAATCGCCCACTATAATTATCTTATCTGAGCTAAGCACTAAGTCAGACAAAAGGTCCGAAAATTCACAGAGAAACTCACAGTAACGACCAGGAGGATGATAGATAACAACAAATAAAACTGGTTTTTGGGACTTCCAGTTTGGATGGACAAGACTAAGAGACAAGCTTTCAAATGAATTAAAGCGCTGTCTGGGTTTTTGATTAATTAATAAGCTGGAGTGGAAGATTGCTGCTAATCCTCCGCCTCGGCCCGTGCTACGAGCATTCTGGCAGTTAGTGTGACTCGGGGGTGTTGACTCATTTAAACTAACATATTCATCCTGCTGTAACCAGGTTTCTGTAAGGCAGAATAAATCAATATGTTGATCCATTATTATATCATTTACTAACAGGGACTTAGAAGAGAGAGATCTAAAGTTTAATAGACCACATTTAACTGTTTTAGTCTGTGGTGCAGTTGAAGGTGCTATATTATTTTTTCTTTTTGAATTTTTATGCTTAAATAGATTTTTACTGGTTGTTGGTGGTCTGGGAGCAGGCACCGTCTCTACGGGGATGGGGTAATGAGGGGATGGCAGGGGGAGAGAAGCTGCAAACTCTGCTTCCTGGTCCCAAACCTGGAGAGTCACGGTTTGGAGGATTTAAGAAAATTGGCCAGATTTCTAGAAATGAGAGCTGCTCCATCCAAAGTGGGATGGATGCCGTCTCTCCTAACAAGACCAGGTTTTCCCCAGAAGCTTTGCCAATTATCTATGAAGCCCACCTCATTTTTTGGACACCACTCAGACAGCCAGCAATTCAAGGAGAACATGCGGCTAAACATGTCACTCCCGGTCCAATTGGGTAGGGGCCCAGAGAAAACTACAGAGTCCGACATTGTTTTTGCAAAGTTACACACCGATTCAATATTAATTTTAGTGACCTCTGATTGGCGTAACCGGGTGTCATTACTGCCGACGTGAATTACAATCTTACCAAATTTACGCTTAGCCTTAGCCAGCAGTTTCAAATTTCCTTCAATGTCGCCTGCTCTGGCCCCCGGAAGACAATTGACTATGGTTGCTGGTGTCGCTAACTTCACATTTCTCAAAACAGAGTCGCCAATAACCAGAGTTTGATCCTCAGCGGGTGTGTCGCCGTGTGGGGAAAAACGGTTAGAGATGTGAACGGGTTGGCGGTGTACACGGGGCTTCTGTTTAGGACTACGCTTCCTCCTCACAGTCACCCAGTCGGCCTGCTTTCCCGGCTGCTCGGGATCTGCCGGGAGGGAACTAACGGCGGCTAAGCTACCTTGGTCCGCACCGACTACAGGGGCCTGGCTAGCTGTAGGATTTTCCAAGGTGCGGAGCCGAGTCTCCAAATCGCCCAGCCTGGCCTCCAAAGCTACGAATAAGCTACACTTATTACAAGTACCATTACTACTAAAGGAGGCCGAGGAATAACTAAACATTTCACACCCAGAGCAGATGAGTGCGGGAGAGACAGGAGAAGCCACCATACTAAACCGGCTAAGAGCTAGTAGCTGCGCTAAGCTAGCGGATTCCTAAAAACACGCAAAGTGAATAATGTGTAAATAATTTAGAGGTGATTCAGCAGAGGGAGTGCTTTAGTTAAGGCACATGAAGATTACAATTAGATTGTAATCTTCACGTCAAGATTACGTGAAGACTTCTGAGGGTAGTTTTGGCAGATGCCAGTCAGGGTCTGACTGGCATCTGCAGTGTGCTGAAACCCTCACTCACCAACAGACACGGCCCGAGTCACGTCTTCTGACAGATCATGTGCTATTACATACATTTATAGTGTTCTGAGGCATGTTCGTTATGTAAAGCGAGCTTGTCTGACAGATGCTGACATCACTCCCCAGTTCCAAAGTGAGTGACATGTTGACATCCAATCAGAGCTCAACACACTGTTACCCGCCTGCGACAGCAGGAGACATCAGCTTATCGTCTCTTTTTCTCCATTCTGATGGTGTGTCTGACTTTTTGTTCATTAAAGTGAAACCACATCGCTGTCTCTTTGTGTTGTTAAATTGTAACTGGAAATCATGACAAAGCAGCATCTGTGTACTGAATACAAAATCTTCCACATCTGTCCTCTGTTTATCTGATGAGGGATGATAAGCGTGCGGTGCTAAATGCGGAAGGAGGAGAGTATAAAATCACTGAGGTTTGTTTTGTGCCACATTTTGCATGCACTACAATTGCATTTTGCAGTGCTTTGGTCAGACATGCTCCTGTTTAATTTCTGATCCTCCATCCATGTGGATGAGCCTACAGATCACTGCTCCATAGATAAACTCTAAGTCTGCATCTATCCCCTTAGGCAGTCTGATTAGAGCTACGTCACAGAAAGGGAAAATAATCCCAGTCAGGACCAGAAATAGAGCCCTGGGTGGGGCCAGCCAACTGCAAAGACATTGTACAGCCACCGTGCATGTGTGCCAAGGTAATCCCTTCTCCAATAGCCAATGGGAAGAGAAAGAGGGACATATCTGGGGCAGTGGACATTACACCGTGGGAGCAGGAGCAGCCAGTGGTCCCCTTATCCCTCGGACACACTGCAGGAGGAAGAGAGGGATTCAAAAACATTGTTTGGACTGAAGGAGGGTAGAACATCATCCACCATGAACTTTGCTGCTCAGTTCATCTACTCCAGTTACCTCAGCGAGCGACTCCAGAGGTTGTTCTCACCCAGGCCTGCGCTGAAAGACATTGAGGAGAATGACCCCTTCTGGCAGAGGTGGGATATTAAAACATTTCCACTGCTAATGCAGTCCAGATTGTTTTTCAGTCCAGATTAGTCCCACAGTGAGATTTCCAAACTGGAGAACTCTAACACTCCTGCTTGGTGTCTGCAGCTCCTGCTCATCTGCTTCCTTTGCTGTTTCGCGCTCCTCCTTTCTTCTCTTCTGTGCTTTCTTCCTCATCACAGAAGGATACTGACACATCTATCCAATCTGACTGCTTTGTTCCCAAATCCATCTGTAGCTCTAGTGGACCCCAAATCTAGACCCTCCTCAGAAAACTTCTCCTTCAATAAAGTCCCAAGCATAGACTTCCTCATTATAGTTTCCTCATGCCTTTGTTACACCACCAAGTTTTGACATGTCATCTTTCTATGTGCTTTTATTTGTTTAATTTAGGTAATAACAAAATAGACAAATGTGACACATAAAAAAAACACCTGACAGGCAGGCAGAAGGCTTCAAGCTTTAGCCAGTGTCAGATACATTTCTTTAATCTTTTAATACAGGTTTATTTTGGGTTATGTTTCAGGAGTGTGTTCCTGACTTTCCTAGTCATACTTTGTGCCACGGCGTGCAGGAACTAAATTATGTGTTCCATCAGAAATATGGTACAGCAGTGACGGAATAAAAAAATAATCAGGTTAATGCATGAGTAGATCCACCTCGGATTTGCTGTGGCGACCCTGAGTGCAAACAAGGGAGCTGCTGAAGGAACTTACTATTTTCTATATTTGCTTATTCCAGTTAAAGGCCACAAGGGAGCTGGAGCCTACTTAGTGGTTATTGGGTGAAAGGCAGGTTACAACCAGGACAGGATGTCAGTGTATCGCAGACGAGCAGGAAATAATGAAAAAGACTTTGAACCAATCCTGCAATATGAGAGAGGGAAGAGTGGGGGAACAGCTGTGTGGAGTGGCTCATATAATCAGGAGCTGCGCTGGACAATGAGAGCCCTCATATATATATATATATATATATATATATGCGTGTAAGTGTAAAAATACAACCCCAAGTCCAATGAAGTTGGGATGTTGTGTAAAATGTAAATAAAAACAGAATACAATGATTTGCAAATCCTCTTCAACCTATATTCAATTGAATACACAAAGACAAGATATTTAATGTTCAAACTGATAAACTTTATTGTTTTTGTGTAAATATTTGATCATTTTGAAATGGATGCCTACAACATGTTTCAAAAAAGTTGGGACGGGGCAACAAAAGACAGGGAAAGTTGATAAATGCTCAAAGGACACCTAATTGGAAACAGGTGAGTGTCATGATTGGGTATAAAAGGAGCATCCCCAAAAGGCTCAGCTGTTCACAAGCAAAGATGGGGCGAGGATCCCCACTTTGTGAACAACTGTGTGAAAAAAATAGTCCAACAGTTTAAGAACAGTGTTTCTCTATGTTCAATTGCAAGGAATTTAGGGATTCCATCATCTACAGTCCATAATATAATCAGAAGAGTCAGAGAATCTGGAGAACTTTCTACACGTAAGCGGCAAGGCCAAAAACCTTCGATCCCTCAGGCAGCACTGCATTAAAAACCGACATCATTGTGTAAAGAATCTTACTGCATGGGCTCAGGAACACTTCAGAAAACCATTGTCAGCACAGTTTATCGCTACATCTACAAGTGCAACTCTACCATGCAAAGCGAAAGCCATACATCAACAACATCCAGAAACGCCACCGCCTTCTCTGGGCTCGAGCTCATTTGAAATGGACAGATGCAAAGTGGGAAAGGGTGCTGTGGTCTGATGAGTCCACATTTGAAATTGTTTTTGGACATTGTGTCCTCCGGAAAAAAGAGAAAAAAGACCATCCAGATTGTTACCAGCACGAAGTTCAAAAGCCAGCATCTGTGATGGTATGGGGGTGTGTTAGTGCCCATGACATGGGCAACTTTCACATCTGTGATGGCACCATCAATGCTGAAAGGTACATCCAGGTTTTGGAGCAACACATGGTGCCATCCAAGCAACGTCTTTTTCAGGGACGTCCCTGCTTATTTCAGCAAGACAATGCCAAGCCACATTCTGCATGTGTTACAACAGCGTGGCTTCAAGAGTGTGGGTACTAGACTGGTCTGCCTGCAGTCCAGACCTGTCGCCCATTGAAAATGTGTGGCGCATTATGAAGCGCAAAATACGACAATGGAGACCCCGGACTGTTGAACACCTGAAGTCGTACATCAAGCAAGAATGGGAAGGAATTCCACCGACAAAGCTTCAACTATTAATGTCCTTAGTTCCCAAATGCTTATTGAGTGTTGTTAGAAGGAAAGGCAATGTAACACAATGGTAAACATACCACTGTCCCAGCTTTTTTGAAATGTGTTGCAGGCATCCATTTCAAAATGAGCAAATATTTGCACAAAAACAATAAAGTTTATCAGTTTGAACATTAAATATCTTGTCTTTGTGGTGTATTCAATTGACTATAGGTTGAAGAGGACTTGAAAATCATTATATTCTGTTTTTATTTACATTTTGTCCCAACTTCACTGGAACTGGGGTTGTAAGTGTACATGCATGCGTGGCTGCAATTTCAACCATGGACAAACTGGGGATTGTTAACATTCCCGTTTTGGTATGCTTATGCATTTTTGGTCAAGAATGAATGCTGTGAAAATGGAAAATTGATAGGACTAATATTTTTGGAGAAACTACAGATATTAGCTAACAACACTGAACAATGGACATCGATAATTACATTCTGCACTCATACGCCATTCTAGCAGGGTGCGATAATCATCTATATATGAAAAGTATGTGTACATAATTTTATTTAGTAAGGTCAAGTACATAATATATTTGCAAATACATGGATGCCCAAGAAAGTGAAAATACTTATTTCCATTGTGGTCCATTTAAAAAAATCAAATGATATTATAGAAGTAATAAAAATAATAATAATAAAATGATAAAACAGAAATAATAAATTAATAATACTGATAATAATAATAGTGTGTGTATATGAAACATGAACCTAAACAATTTATAAATACATTAAAACAGTAAACTGACATTAAAAATGACATATTAACAGGAAATAAAAGGGCTGAGTTCCTCTTCTAAAAAAAAAAAAAAAAAATTGTTGAGGTCTAAGGTTCTAAAAACATTCTGGACTCACACGTCATTCCAATTTATTACAGAAAGTTTGCATAATTTATTGCCACCCTTGAAAAATGTCCGCAACTTATTTTCTAAACACTGTCTAGAGCTAGGGTGGGCAATCGTGCCATGAAGGGCTGAGACACTACAGGTTTTCCTTGCACCAATAACCTCAGCAGGTGATTTCATTGACAATCAGGTGTTTATGTTCAGGTGAGAAGCTCATCAGCAACCCACCTGCTGAGGTGACTGGTTGCAAGGAAAACCTGCAGGGTCTCGGCCCTCATTGCCCATCCCTGATCTAGAGCCTGTGGATCCCCACGGGCAACACGCTAGTGTGTGTGTATATATATATATACATAAGTAAACCTCAAGTTATGCTTAATATAAGTATGCTTGTAGGTGTACTATTTCAGTACTTCTTGGGACAAAATTGGCTCACTTTGTACTAGTTTCTAAAAGCATACTTGTAAGTACACCTTACTGTAAGTGTAAGAGCAGTAAAGTTAAGTTAAGTACGAAGCTAGGTTTATTTTATTGTGCAAGTGAAGGTAGCAGTTATATACTTGTTGAAAGTACACTTAACTAAGGAACCTTGGTGAATTTCTAGTCTGACCAAAATTCAAGCCAAGGAATCTCTGGTCACAAACTGACCCCTCTAACAACTAGACCATCAGCTCCATTAGAGTTATTTATTTGTTGAAGCGGAAATGGATGTCAAACTTCAAACTTGTGTCCTGATTGGACAGTTCTACCATTTATGCATATATAGCGGGACTTTAAGTGTATTTTTCAGTATACGTCAAGTTACTCAGATTTTTCTATGTACATGCCACTATACACCAAGTATACTTAGATTTTTTTGTGTACCTGTGAGTACACAAAAGTAAGTACACTTAAATACAAGTCTGTCAGATATACTTGAACATATACTTCAGTGTCTCTGTAAATTATATTTTATACTGTATACTTTAAGTATAATCTCTTAAGTATATGGTCATCCGGCGCCGCTCCACTCAGTGACGTTTGGCAGGCACAGCACATTTAATCCATCGTAACTCTCTGAATACTAAACTGATTTTCATGAGGTTTTTTTTCTGCAAACGTCACACATGTAGCTATGATACAGGACAAATGGTTCATCGTATTTTAATATTCATAGTGGGATTAAGAGTAATAGAATATTCTGATATAGCCTAGACTGTAGACAGGTATTTTGCAAATACTGTAAACACACACATTATACATATATACATACACACACTAATATATGATAGAGAAGCAGATAGTGGCAGTAAAGTCAACTATTTGAAACTATTTGAGAAAATCACATCATTCATATATAATAGATAAATGTTATCCATCAGAGAAAAGCATAATATATGGGTGATTCTTAGACTACGGGCACTTATTATATCCTTTGATCATATTGTATGAAAAACAGAAAAAAGGGGAAATTTCACACTTTTATAGTTATCTTAACAATGAAAGTGTGTTAAGAAATTTGTTCTAGTAGTCTATGATGACTTTTTCACCTTTTTTCAGCATCATTATATGCAAATATTGCCGTTTTGTGCTTGTCCCACACCCAGACTTTTGATCTTCAATGATAAAAATGAATGGTGAAACGTTTTTTCTAATGTTTTAAAATATCTCTGAATAAAATAAAAAAAAAATAAATGTCATACAACTGTTGTGATTTTTTTTTTTTTTAACAAAATGTAGTTGTCCCACACTATTGCCGTAATTTCCACCACAACACTGTAACGTCCCTTTAAACAGTTGTATGAAAGATTGTTTGGGTAGTTTCTATGGAGATAAACAGGACATCAGAGCACATGTATATAGCGCCAAATCACAACAGTTACCCCAAGGCGCTTTATATTGTAAGGCAATGGTGTGGTGGAAATTACATTTACAAGGCCAATAGTGCCCGTAGTTAAAGAATCACCCATTGATATGCTATGTGATTTTTATATATTATCATTTTCTGATAACTTTTTATATACATGTATGAATTATATTGATACTCTATATATGATTTAATTGTCTCTTTTATATATATATACATATATATATATATATATATATATATATATATATATATATATATATATATATATATATATATAGTGAGGAAAATAAGTATTTGAACACCCTGCGATTTTGCAAGTTCTCCCACTTAGAAATCATGACGGGTCTGAAATTTTCATCTTAGGTGCATGTCCACTGTGAGAGACATAATCCAAAAAAAAAAAAAAAAAATCCGGAAATCACAATGTATGATTTTTTTAAAATAATTTATTTGCATGTTACTGCTGCAAATAAGTATTTCAACACCTGCCAATCAGTAGAAATTCTGTCCCTCAAAGACCTGTTAGTCTGCCTCTAAAAAGTCCACCTCCACTCCACTTATTATTTCAAATTAGAAGCACCTATTTGAGGTTGTTAGCTGCATAAAGACACCTGTCCACCCCACACAATCAGTAAGACTCCAACTACTAACATGGCTAAGACCAAAGAGCTGCCCAAAGACACCAGAGACAAAATTGTAGACCTCCACAAGGCTGGAAAGGGCTACGGGGCAATTGCCAAGCACCTTGGTGAAAAAAGATCAACTGTTGGAGCAATTATTAGAAAATGGAAGAAGCTAAACATGACTGTCAATCTCCCTCGGACTGAGGCTCCATGCACGATCCCACCTCGTGGCGTATCAATGATCCTAAGAAAGGTGAGGAATCAGCCCAGAACTGCACAGGAGGAGCTGGTCAATGACCTAAAGAGAGCTGGCACCACTGTTTCCAAGGTTACTATGGGTAATACACTAAGACGTCATGGGTTAAAATCATGCATGGAACGGAACGTTCCCCTGCTTAAATCAGCACACGTTCAGGCCCGTCTTAAGTTTGCCCATGACCATTTGGATGAGTCATGGGAGAAAGTTATGAAAGTCAGATGAGACCAAAATAGAACTTTTTGTTCTTAATTTCACTCACCGTGTTTGGAGGAAGAAGAATGCTGAGTACCATCCCAAAAACACCATCCCTACTGTGAAGCATGGGGGTGGAAGCATCATGGTTTGGGTGCTTTTTTCTGCACATGGGGCAGGACGACTGCACTGTATTAAGGAGAGGATGACGGGGTCATGTATTGCGAGATTTTGGGGAACAACCTCCTTCCCTCAATTAGAGCCTTGAAGATGGGTCATGGATGGGTCTTCCAACATGACAATGACCCAAAGTACACAGCCAGGATAACCAAGGAGTGGCTCCGTAAGAAGCATATCAAGGTTCTGGAGTGGCCTAGCCAGTCTCCAGACCTAAACCCGATAGAAAATCTTTGGAGGGAGCTCAAACTCTGTGTTTCTCAGCGCCAGCCCAGTAATCTGGCTGATCTAGAGAAGATCTGTGTGGAGGAATGGGCCACAATCCCTGCTGCAGTGTGTGCAAACCTGGTGAAAAACTACAGGAAACGTTTGACCTCTGTAATTGCAAACAAAGGCTACTGTACCAAATATTAACATTGATTTTCACAGGTGTTGAAATTTGCAGCAGTAACATACAAATAAATTAATATTAATATTAATAAATATTTCTTTTTTTTTTTTTTAGATTATGTCTCTCACAGTGGATATGCACCTAAGATGAAAATTTCAGACCCCTCCATGATTTCTAAGTGGGACAACCTGCAAAATCTCAGGGTGCTCAAATACTTATTTTCCTCACTGTATATATAATATATATGAATGAATGATATTGATATTATATGATTCGTATATGGGTGATTCTTTAACTACGGGCACTATTGGCCTTGTAAATGTAATTTCCACCACACCATTGCCTTACAATATAAAGCGCCTTGGGGCAACTGTTTGTTGTGATTTGGCACTATATACATGTGCTCTGATGTCACTGTTTATCTCCATAGAATCTACCCAAACAATCTTTCATACAAACTGTTTAAAGGGACATTACAGTGTTGTGGTGGAAATTAC
This sequence comes from Thalassophryne amazonica, assembly GCF_902500255.1. Classification (NCBI taxonomy): domain Eukaryota; kingdom Metazoa; phylum Chordata; class Actinopteri; order Batrachoidiformes; family Batrachoididae; genus Thalassophryne; species Thalassophryne amazonica. The sequence goes on from NC_047115.1 coordinate 83,954,624, forward strand.
GGCAGTAGTGTGGGACAACTACATTTTGTTTAAAAAAAATCACAACCGTTGTATGACATTGAATACCACAATTATTTTTTGATTATTTTACTGATATTTTATTCAGAGATATTTTAAAACATTAGAAAAAACGTTTCACCATTCATTTTTATCATTGAAGATCAAAAGTCTGGGTGTGGGACAAGCACAAAACGGCAATATTTGCATATAATGATGGTGAAAAAAGGTGAAAAAGTCATCATAGACTACTAGAACAAATTTCTTAACACACTTTCATTGTAAAGATAAATATAAAAGTGTGAAATTTCCCCTTTTTTCTGTTTTTCATACAATATGATCAAAGGACATAATAAGTGCCCGTAGTCTAAGAATCACCCCAATATACTTCATATCAGGACAGAGAGAGAAAGAGAGAGTTCCAAGGCTGTACAAAGCACAGAGAATAATGTGTAATGTAAATGTAAACTGTCAAGTTAACACAAGAATATGATATCCTGCCCCAAACTATATTTTCACATGTACAAACTTTCTCGTGAAAGTTTTCCAGCTAAAAACCCTAAAAGAGGACTGTATACGAGGTCTATTAGATAATAAACTGACACTTTTATTTTTTTTTTTAACTATATGGATTTGAATGGCGTGCGATTGCACCAATCATGCTTGAACCCTCGTGCGCATGCGTGAGTTTTTTCACGCGTGTCGGTGACGTCATTTCCCTGTGGGCAGGCCTTGAGTGAGATGTGGTCCCGCCCTCTCGGCTGAATTCCTTTGTTTCACACGCTGCTCGAGACGGTGCGCGTTGCTTTATCAAATTTTTTCTGGACCTGTGAGGAATATCCGAGTGGACACTATTCAAGAAATTAAGCTGGTTTTCGGTGAAAAGTTTAACGGCTGATGAGAGATTATGGGGTGTTTCTGTCGGTGTAAGGACTTCCCACGGAGCGGGACGTCGTGCAGCGCTTCCAGGCACCGTCGTCGGCCTGTTTCGACCTGAAAACATCCTAATTTAAGGCTTAATTCACCCAGGACGTCGTGAGAGAACAGAGAAGATTCAGAAGAGGCCGGCATGAGGACTTTACGCGGACATTCCACTGTTTAAGGACATTTTTTAATGAAAGACGTGCGCGCAAATTCACGGAGTCGTTTCCGTGACGACTGTGTGCGCCGACTGTGTGCGCCGCGACAGGAAAAACACCTCCGTGTTGAAAACCATTTGTAAAATTCAGGCGGCTTTTGATGGCTTTCAACAAGTGAGTAACTGAGAAATTGTTTTTCCTGTCGCGACCCCCCGCGGTCGGGTCCAGCCCGACATGCGACTCTGCCCGCACGTTCTTTCATTACAAAATGTCTGTTAACAATGGAATGTCCAAATAAACTCCTCATGCCGACTTCTTCTGAAAGTTCTCTGTTCTCTAACTTACTGGGTCAACAGAGCCTGAAATGTGGAAGTTTTCAACTTGAAACGGCGAGACGCTGCCGCCTCGAAGCGCAGATCGCCGTCAGGCGCCGTGGGCCGTCCTTAAAGCGACACTACCAGACCAAAATCTCCCATCAGCCGTTAAAATTTTTACCGAAAACCAGCTGAATTTATCGAATGGTGTCCACTCAGTTGTGCCTTACAGTTTTGAAAAAATTTTGATCAAACAAAGCAGCAGTCTCTGAGCCATTCCTAAACAATGAAAAAAAACGACGAGAGGGTGGGCGACTCCTCACTCAAAGACTGCCCACAGGCGAATGATGTAACCGACAGGCGTGAAAAAACTCTTGCATGCCCACGAGGGTTCAAGCATGTCTGATGTAATCACACGTGATTCAAATCCATATGGTTTTTGAAAAAATAAATAAGGTCGGATACTTTCTAATGGACCCTCGTACATACAGAGCTCTGCAGCTCTCAGCACCTTATTATACAATGTAATATTAATAATGCATTATATTTATGTAAGACTTTACACAGTGCTAAGACACTTTATAGAACAGAGAAAATAACAAAGAACAAAACAACTTTATTATAGAAAGATAAAAAAATAAAAAATACACAATAATATAAAATCAAACCTTCACTGGGCTTTATGATGGAATCAGTACAATGACAGGTCAAAGATGACAGCCTCATTTCTTGCACCTCGGCAACCAATGCATTATCTACTCTTTATAATGTCTATGTTTGTGGCTGTTGCCACACCGACAATGCAGGATGTTGCACAGGGCACAGGCTTTGGCTCAGTGGGCGTGGCTCACATGAAAACAGCAGTTCCCCTTCATACCTGCTTTTTTATGGCGAGATAGTTTCTCAGTGCACAGCTAGAGAATTGTGGGCCTTTTGGTGATGTTTAACATATAATACTATGAAATGTCAAGAAAATACATATTTTCCACAATATGTCCCCTTTAAGATATCAGAACTATTTGGGCAGAAAGCAGACAGATCCACATCATTTCAGCATGAAACACAACATTTAGTGACAGAGAGAGAAATAATGGAAGCCCCCTGAGTTGAAATGGCAAGCTGCTTTTCTACTTTTCATTGCGTTGCTGTTTGAATTCAAGATAACCTGTGATTACCTTCTAAACTCTTTTATCTCTTCTGTCTGATTCTTTTTTTCCACTTTGGTGATGTGTTTGATCAGTGCTTTTGTACCACTGTTTCCTGATCTGTGATGCTACGTGCACATTGTGCGCCTGAAAAGGTAAAATAAGAACAACTAATGGGTGAGATGGAGAGAAGGTCACAGCAGGGGTTAGAGGCAGATCACTGCAGAATGGTGTCTGGGCTGTTGCAGCAAACAATGGAACTAGTCTGGGAAGACTGCTCCACCTGGTGGCCTTCTGGGGTTATAGCTGCAGTATGGATTGTAGATCCAGTTTGACACATATTGAGTTTAGATCTTATTTGGCAGTAAATCCCACTTGTCTAAATGTTCAGACAGCGAGAGCAGCTCGACAGAAAAACCTTTATTCAGATTTTCCGTTTCAGCTGTTAAACATTTGCTCTTACTAAGTGGCAGACTGAAGCTCAGATTGGTCTAAAACCTATTATTATGTTCACACGGCGTAACACACGTCTACACAGCAATCGGAAGGCTCCGAATTGTTCTTTTGCTGAAGAAAGAGGAGGTGCAGATGGGGCACTTTTCCCTAAACAACACTAATTGAAGGTTAATCAAAAATATTTCAGACAAAATTTAGAATCACACGCTACATTCCCAAGAAACACTTTGATGTTTTGAAAAAATCTTGGAAACATTTTGGTTTGGTTGGTAAAACATTTTGAAAACATTAAAGTGTTGACTCTGTGAAACATCTTGAAAATGTTTTGTGGCACCTTTTCCCAAATGTTTTGTGGCAATATAGCCAATCCATGTTAGGGAAAAGTTTTGAAAACACTAGACTCTCCAAAACATTTAGAAAACACTTTGCAAAATGTTTTGTGGCAAAAAAAAACCCAAATGTTTAATAAACCAAAACCTTTCTAGATCAATATTTAAAAAATATAATCTCATGATTGATTATTGATATATATCTTTATATATCTATATTATATAAAACCCAAATTCCAATGAAGTTGGGACGTTGTGTAAAATGTAAATAAAAACAGAATACAATGATTTGCAAATCCTCTTCAACCTATATTCAACTGAATACACCACAAAGATAAGATATTTAATGTTCAAACTGAGAAACTTTATTGTTTTTGTGCAAATATTTGCTCATTTTGAAATGGATGCCTGCAACACGTTTCAAAAAAGCTGGGACAGTGGTATGTTTACCACTGTGTTACATCACCTTTCCTTCTAACAACACACAATAAGCATTTGGGAACTGAGGACACTAATTGTTGAAGCTTTGTAGGTGGAATTCTTTCCCATTCTTGCTTGATGTACGACTTCAGTTGTTCAACAGTCCGGGGTCTCCACTGTCGTATTTTGCGCTTCATAATGTGCCACACATTTTTAACTGGTGATAGGTCTGGACTGCAGGCAGGCCAGTCTAGTACCCGCACTGTTTTACTATGAAGCCACGCTGAAAAAGACGTTGTTTGGATGGCAGCATGTGTTGCTCCAAAACCTGGATGTACCTTTCAGCACTGATGGTGCCATCACAGATGTGTACGTTGCCTATGTCATGGGCACTAACACACCCCCATACCATCACAGATGCTGTCTTTTGAACTTTGCGCTGAGTTTTAACTTGCACTTGTAGATGTACCGACAAACTGTGTTAACTGACAATGGTTTTCTGAAGTGTTCCAGAGCTCACGCAGTAAGATCCTTTACACAATGATGTCGGTTTTTAATGCAGTGACGCCTAAGGGATCAAAGGTCCACGGGCATTCAGTGTTGGTTTCGGCTTTGCTGCTTACGTGTAGAAAGTTCTCCAAATTCTCTGAATCTTCTGATTATATTATGGACTGTAGATGATGGAATCCCTAAATTCCTTGCAATTGAATGTTGAGAAACATTGTTATTAAACTGTTGGACTATTTTTTCATGTAGTTGTTCACAAAGTGGTGATCCTCGCCCCATCTTTGCTTGCGAATGACTGAGACTTCTGGGGATGCTCCTTTTATACCCAATCATGGCACTCACCTGTTTCCAGTTAGGTGTTCTTTGAGCAATCATCAACTTTCCCAGTCTTTTGTTGCCCCGTCCTGACTTTTTTTGAAATGTGTTGCAGCTGAAGTCGTACATCAAGCAAGAATGGGAAAGAATTCCACCTACAAAGCTTCAACAATTAGTGTCCTCAGTTCCCAAATGCTTATTGAGTGTTGTTAGAAGGAAAGATGATGTAACACAGTGGTAAACATAACACGTCTGTGTCTCGTAAGTCACTCTGGAGAAATTATCTAGTTACATTACAGTAAATATATAAGAAAATGCTAATATTACATAGATTTATACAGAAATATGGCTGCTTTGGAGTGTATTCTGTCATCTTGGATTATTTTGTTAGAGCGAGCAACCAGATAACACGCTGCCTTTTTTTGCTCAGATTGACATTGTCATTACATAGCATTAAAATAGACTTCTCGCGTATTGTGGCCCCACTTGGCTGGAGGCATAGCGACTACCGTTGTCTGTGGTTTCTGCAAAACGTTCACTCTTATTGAAAATGAATGGTAGGTCATCGCATTGCAAAAAGGAAAGCTTTGTTTTGTTGCAAGTTATATTTGTGGGTGTGACTCTGTTCTGGGATCTACTCCACGTGCCTACATGGCCTGTCGGTGGGGAGAGCAGCAAGAAAGTCCCCGAGCACAGGGAACGGAACAGGGTAGGCATAAATGGCACTGAGACAAATAAAAACAAAGGGCGCTGGGTTGGTGTTGGGTTGCAGTTCAGGCTGCTCAGACGAAGCAGCTACGCTGAGCTGGCGAGGCTGTTTAAATATGGTTGAAAGTGTATGAGGGACTCAGCTGCTTATGACTTTATTGTGGGCAGTCTAAGGCACACCTGTGCACTAATAATGGTGTTAATCAGCATCTTGGTATGGCACACCTGTGAGGTGGGATGGATTATCTCAGCAAAGGAGAAGTGCTCACTATCACAGATTTAGACTGGTTGTGAACAGTATTTGAGGGAAATGGTGATATTGTGTATGTGGAAAAAGTTTTAGATCTTTGAGTTCATCTCATACAAAATGGGAGCAAAACCAAAAGTGTTGCGTTTATATTTTTGTTGAGTGTATATATATATATATATATATATATATATATATATATATATATATATATATATATATAGGTCAAGGTGGCTTGACCTTTGACCCAGATGAAAAAGACCTTTGCTCTATTTCGGGAACCACTGTCAAATATCTGAGACAACAAATTTCTATTTGATGCATTGAAAATTGTTTGATGAAAATGTCCAGAAATTCAGTATTTGATCTGTGAGCCTGTTAAAATTGTCTTCTTTATTTTGATAAAAGGTTGGCAAAAATTATTATTATTATTATTATAACTTAACAGAAAGTAATGCATCACACCTGATTATTCATCTTTCAGTTTAAAGCTGTACGGCCTTTCAAATTTCACAAAACTGACACAATTTACTTTCTACTGAAACCCAGTCATTATAATGTAGGTTTATTTTGTAACATATTCCAAAATTACAGCTCATTTTAATGAAGAGAACATATTTACCATATTTATCCTTTTCTTCTAAAGCCATCCTGCAGGTGAACTAAAGGAGGAAGCAAATGTGCACATGCATGTGCACGCAAACATCTGTAAGATGTGTTGTTAATCACTTCAGAGATGTTATCTGGCTTTAAACACAGCATTTGTTTCATGTCGGCATGTTTATGTCTCACTAACTGTTACAAAATGTATGAGAAACATTTTAGATTTATACAGAAATAAGCTGCTGCTGAGCGTTTTCCACCATCTTGGTTTATTTTATTCGAACAGGCAGGCAACTGATGTCATACTGCCTTTCTTTTACTCCAATTGGCAGTCGGCGTGTGCTTCCCAGCATCCTCGTGCAGATTGGGGGAAGCCCCAACATGATATATGATGTCACTATCAAATGTAAATCATGATGTCTGTTCGGTTGAATTTCTCCCCTTCAGGGGGAGAAATTCAGAACTGTTTCCAGACAGCAGAAATTGTGATCAAGTTGGCAATATTATATTATGAATCCTGTATGTAAATGCTGAGAAATATTTTTATGACTTAAATCTTTTTAAAAAATCCAGAGGCTGTACAGCTTTAAGTTGTTGTAATGCAGCTGTGAATTGCTTTTTTTAATACATTGACATTGTCACCACTGAATTGCTGTAATTCACAGGACAGCCAAGTTACAAAAATATGCTGTTTCTGCACCTGCCTCAAAATATTTTGTTTTCAGTGTGTACCTCAAGGCCCAGGTTTCATTTTATAATTGGTTATAATTGGTTTATAAATGGTGAAACAGACATACACAGATGATCACATAACTGATCAGATAAGAGCAGAAACCAGCTGATGTCCATCATCTGCATATGAAAAGGTGGATGTATTCACAAACATGTAAATGTAACATATGTCAATACTGCAGGATTATGTTCAATGTCAGTCTGCTGAGCCACTGTAAATCAAACAGACTTGTCTTCAATCATTTGTGGCTCCTAGAAAGACAAGCACAACTACCCAATGAATCTTAAGCTGACGTTCAGATGGAATCTGTCACACTGAACGGAAATAGACTTGACAAGAAAGGTGAACCCATTCATCTTAGACTGTGTGTGTATGTGTTCCTTCAGATCAGGAGGTCAGTTCAATTTCACTGTAATTGCCTCAGAAAGAATCCCACATCAAATCACAACAGCACTCTTTAGGCTGAGCCTTTTTGAGATGTTCCTTTTATACCCAATCATGACACTCACCTGTTTCCAATTAACCTGTTCACCTGTGGAATGTTCCAAACAGGTGTTCTTTGAGCATTCATCAACTTTCCCAGTCTTTTGTTGCCACTGTCCCATCTTTTTTGAAATGTGTTGCAGGCATCCATTTCAAAATGAGCAAATATTTGCACAAAAACAAAAAAATCTATCAGTTTGAACATTAAATATATTAAATGTCTTTGTGGTGTATTCAATTGAATATAGGTTGAAGAAGATTTGCAACTCACTGTATTCTGTTTTTATTTACATTTCACACAACATCCCAACTTCATCAGAATTAGGGTTGTATATATAATTATTTAATCCGAAAATTATATATATTATTTACTTTAAATCTAATCATTTTGAATTTCACACCAGAAATCATTTTGCAAAAGTGTTTATGCCTTCCATGCCTGTGGCTTTTATTTGTCCAGAGAGGAGTTACAACTGGGCCCCAGCCCTGTCCATAACGGCACTTTGCGATGTAGACCCACTCTCATTGAACCGGAGCGGCTGAAGGACTTTGGAGAGGAAGATCTTCTCAATGGAGATGTGAGGGTCTATGACACAAAGGTTGTGGGCGGGCCCCAAATCATGCTCATGGACCCACCCAAGACCAGACGAGTGAGTGAGTTCAAGGCTGTCCCCAAACCCCCAGCACAGTACCTTCGCTTTGAGGACATCAGTGCCGCCGCTTTCAGGATCCAGACAGTGATACAGAAGACACCATGCACGGTATTGTAGCAAAGCATGACCACGGTGTAGATGTACTGAATGACCTCTGAACTCCTGATAAGAACACCACTATCATTTCTGTCTCTGCACAGACATTACCAAAGTACCTGATAAGAGAACAGGAGGATGTGCACATCCATATCAGGGCTTGCATGAGAATTTTTGGCCATTGAGTCCTGGGATACACTAGGTATTGAGTCCCAGCACCTGTAGGTGGCAAAGCTGCCTCACACCACTGCCGAATTCAGTACATAGAGCTGCAAATTTCAGGAGCTACTCAAACTCTGCTGCAGTGTGCTGAGAAAGGTGGTGTGACAAATGATGTCATGAAAGCAAAGTATGTCTAAGATTATGTAGGATTATATTTTGAAAAAGGCAGTGTAAACCAAAGTAAATCTATGAATAAAGGTATTTATTTTCCACAATGCTGTAGGGGCACAGATGTTTTGAACTTTTTTTTTTTTTTTGAATGTTCAGAATTGGCTGGAAATTTGTTTAAAGTGAAACAGAAGGGGGGGGAATCAAGATTTGTAATGTCTCATCTATTGTTAAGAGCCACAACTGGAGCCAAATACGCTGCAAACATCATATTTCATAATTTTGAGTTATATTTTTATACCATTTCATGTTATGCATAGGTCATGGATAACATTTAAAATGCTAAAATCACATTAATATTGGATGGATATAGTATTTGACGCTGTGTTAAAAAATTACATACAGTGTCTTTAATCTGTGAGCAGCAGAGAGCTGAATCAGGCGTAATCACAACTCTTGTTATTAGCGCTGGATGAAGTTACTCTGCTATGCTCAGACGGCATAACCGCAAAACCTGCATGTGCTTTACACCTATAAAGCATAGTTTAATAAGGTAAAAACATTTGTTGACACTGCAGGGAAGATGTCATAATTTTAATTTTCCCCAATTGTTTGATGCATAATTTTGGATATCATTGAGTATATTTGATTAAAAGTAAGGCCCTTCCTCTGCTCCCTTGTTTTCATTATGTTGCCACATCAGTTCTACTTAGCCACTTAACAAGAATCTGCACGAATGAAGCCAAATCAGGCCGAATGGGGAAAAAGTCAAACTTCGAGATGCAGTCAGGATGACAGACAGTCAGGACAGCTGTGTACAAGTGCTGTTCGAATACCCAGAATGTGGCTGAAGCCGCTGTGAATATGTGCAGCAGCCTCTGAATGCAGGTCAAAAGCACCTGGAACACAGCATGAATACCAGAGTGCAGGGCGTATGCAGCTAGAACACAGCACGAATGCAGCAGGAATATGCAGAATGCATCCGAGTGCCGGGCCAAACGCTGTCTGCAGAGCATCCGAGGGCTGCACGGAAGGTGCCCCAAATGCTCTACAAAATGACCACAAAGGTGAACAGAGGGCCCCCAGAATGTGCGCCAAGTGTGTGTCAATGAGTGTGTGCCATGTAACGACCCCAACAGAATGCAATGCAAATAGGAGGACTGGACCCAGATTGTGACACGAATGTCCCGAATGTACCACGAATGGTGTCTGAGATGGTGTCACAACCGTCTCGTCATTCGCAGACAGTGTGGACCCGACCGCGAGGGACATTGCTGTGCTCAGCAACAGCTGGTGGAGCAACTGTCTGGAGGGGAGTAGTACAGTGACAAGGAGGAGAAGGAGATGAAGATGTTGGCAAAAGAGACTACGGCTGGTGGAGGAGAGGAGGTGGCTCCACCGCCATTATACAACCCCTGGCAAAAATTATGGAATCACCGGCCTCGGAGGATGTTCATTCAGTTGTTTAATTTTGTAGAAAAAAAGCAGATCACAGACATGACACAAAACTAAAGTCATTTCAAATGACAACTTTCTGGCTTTAAGAAACACTATAAGAAATCAAGAAAAAAAGATTGTGGCAGTCAGTAACGGTTACTTTTTTAGACCAAGCAGAGGAAAAAAATATGGAATCACTAACCCTGCACGTGTTACAACAGCGTGGCTTCGTAGTAAAAGAGTGCGAGTACTCTTTTATTGGTAGTCATGGTGCCATTTTGGGTTCAAAATTGCATTCACTGCTAATGTGTCTGCTTGTAAATCCAGCTATTTTTTTATTTGCTTAAAATGCCAGGTTGTTGTGCTTTTGGATGCATAAATAGACACAACAAGGGCTTCAAGTTGTACAGATTCCCTTCAGATCCAAACAGAAGAAAAATTTGGGAAAATAAAGTCAGCTGTGTGGGATGGAAGCAATTTCGTCGTCAAAATTTTGAGAGGTAAATTTATTGTTCAGTCCCATGTACAGTAAAACTCACCTAAACCATTGTCGTATAAACCAGATATTCGCAGTCACCGGACAAAAAAAGTCCCAAAGTTTTTGTATTGGTTTCCATGTAAGAAACACCGTATATACCGGATTTTGTACAATGGAGTTTTCACTCACATCGGATAAAGTGTCCCGTCTGATCGCAATGTATTTCCATTAAACTCCTCTCATGTGGGACCAGAGTCATTTCCGTGATTAAAAGCCCGACCATTTATTTTTTCACGCTGTGTTCAGGCTCAGAGTTGCAGCCTGGATGTGCACCTGTTAAATCAGGCAGCGCAAAAGGCTGTGATCTGACACTTTGCTGCTTTCAGTCTGCCATCATATTATAACAGTTTCTACAGTGTGCACTGATTAAAAATGGATCAGAAAAGTCTGCAACTTTACAGCACAAAGTTAAAAAAGAGGAAATTGTACACCTTAGCTTTGATTTAGAGGTGATGATTGTAGAAAGAAAAGTTTCTTGAGTGTCAAATTAGTCAAGAATAAAGCATAATCGAAAGACAAAACTGTCGCGCACATAACTGCATGACACAGAGTTACAGAGCTGAAGCTGCATAAATCAGGCTTTAAATTAATTAAATAATTCATCATAAATTGTAAATTTATGTAAATTTGATATCTTAACTATTTTTAGATTTATCCATCCATCCATCCGTCCATCCATCCATCTTCCATCGCTTAGTCCAATGAAGGGTCGCGGGGGGCTGGAGCCTATCCCAGCAGTCATAGAGTGCGAGGCGGGGTACACCCAGGACAGGACGCCAGTCTGTCGCAGGGCCACAAACAGACAAGCAAACACAGACACACCCACACACACACCTACGGACAATTTAAAGATTCCAATCCACCTAACCCGCATGTCTTTGGATGTGGGAGGAAACTGGAGCACCTGGAAGAAACCCACACAAACACGGGGAGAACATGCAAACTCCACACAAAAAGGCCACGGGAAATGAACCCACGACCTTCTCGCTGTGAGGCAACAGTGCTAACCACTAAGCCACTGTGCTGCCCATTTTTAGATTTATATTTTATATTATTTTCATAGTACCTGTACCTGGATGTGCTGCTGTTTGTGGTTAAAGGATTTTAAAAATTGTTGAAAACATTAAAGGTTCATTCAGTAGTTCTGTGCAGTTGGAACTAAAATGGCGCCTTGTTCTGAGTTGATGCCACTCTCTCTAATGAAGGCACTCTAGGGGAGATGTGGTGGTGCATATATTGCTGCTGGACCCGCTGGCCTTCTGGGAGCTCCATACAGTGGTCAGCTGCTGTACCTGGGCTGGCCAATGCGATAGGTGGGTCTGCCACCCCATGGAGGTGTAGGTGTGGCTGCTGGGCCCAGCAATGGCATGGGGTACGCATGTGCCAGCTCCTGCTGCTGCGGGTGGTTCAGGCACCTGACCTCACCCTGGAACCGCAGTCACGGGGTGATGAAAGCCACCGCCTTCATATAGTCCACGGATGCCTCTTTCTCACACTGAAGGAGCTCTGCTATCTGCCTGATGGTGGCCTCAGAGATATTAGCCGACCTGGGCGTTGACTCAGAAGTGGTGGGGGTGTCAGTCTCTGAATGGGCCGCCATGGGTGGGTGCGGCTCCTGCTCCACCGCTGTCACTGTCCGACAGGTCAGGTTCAGCGATGGCGGCAGGCCTGCCCTGGCCTTCATCTAGGGTTGTATCGAGGTGGGACAGTACGCATGTGTCCACAGCACATGGATACTTACACTGATGGTGACTCTCCTCTTTGTCTGAACAATGAGACGAGACCTGAGAAACTCAAACTGGCACAGGATCCAGCTGTCCCTCGCCATTAGCTCCTGGGATCCTGCGCCTAATGGGGTCACCATGAGTTTCCCAAAACTTATCCTCATGTTCGCGTACCATTTGTAGAGATGCTCAGTGCTCTTGCCCATCTCCCAGGCTTTCTCCTTCTACAGCGCATCCTTGAGTGTCTTCCTGATGTAGTGTGGGTGCTTTTTGTTCAGGAGGCACTCCTACTCTGGGGCCTGGAGCCAGTCCACCACATCCTGTTCGTGGTTCTAAGTGAACTCGGCCGTGACCAACTCATGTTTCTATTTGGATGAACACATGGCCAGTTCAGCGGGAGCCTGCTCGCCGTTGGTGTCTGCGGGGTGGTCCAGTGTGGGCTCCATGACCTGGGCGGTTGTGGGTGGTGCCGATTCAGGAGGGGTTGCAGGCAAGCCTGGTCCCGGCAATGGAGGCAGTGGTGATGCTGCACCCTGGTGCGGGTCAGGGGTAGGCCCAGCTGGGCCTTCCCGGCATGTGGTGCATTGGCCCATTCCCTGGCCACTGACCGTGGTGATGTGCCTCGTCTTGGCCACCCTCTTCTTCTGACTCATGGCGCTACCTGCAATATTTGTGGTCTGTGTTGGTGGTCATTTCTGTCAGTGTGTATTTGTATGTCTGTCTGTCTATTTATCTGTCTCTCTCTCTGTCTTTCCGTGTTGGTGGCGATCATGCAGACTGATTTCCACACCAACTTCCTGCTTTCTTATACTCTTATACTATTATTCAAAAGCCTAAAAACTAAAAGAAGGAAAGTAGATGTGATAAATATTTAATCTGAATCTCAGTCCCAGAAAATGTTGAAATGTAATGGTTTTTCTATTTCAGCTGCAATTCTTATGTTGGAATATTAAAGTTAAAGTACTTACAAACAAAAGACGTATGACAGGTTTTTATTAAGTGACAAGTCAGCGCAAAGTAGATGTGATAAATATTTAATTTGAAACTCACTCACGGGTTGTCCGGACAACCAGCTTTTCTAAAGGACAAGTAAACTGCCAGGGTTGCTTGTCAGTCAATCAATCAATCAATTTTATTTATATAGCGCCAAATCTCAACAAACAGTTGCCCCAAGGCGCTTTATATTGTAAGGCAAGGCCATACAATAATTACGTAAAAACCCCAATGGTCAAAACGACCCCCTGTGAGCAAGCACTTGGCGACAGTGGGAAGGAAAAACTCCCTTTTAACAGGAAGAAACCTCCAGCAGAACCAGGCTCAGGGAGGGGCAGTCTTCTGCTGGGACTGGTTGGGGCTGAGGGAGAGAACCAGGAAAAAGACATGCTGTGGAGGGGAGCAGAGATCAATCACTAATGATTAAATGCAGAGTGGTACATACAGAGCAAAAAGAGAAAGAAACACTCAGTGCAGTATGGGAACCCCCCAGCAGTCTAAGTCTATAGCAGCATAACTAAGGGATGGTTCAGGGTCACCTGATCCAGCCGTAACTATAAGCTTTAGCAAAAAGGAAAGTTTTAAGCCTAATCTTAAAAGTAGAGAGGGTGTCTGTCTCCCTGATCCGAATTGGGAGCTGGTTCCACAGGAGAGGAGCCTGAAAGCTGAAGGCTCTGCCTCCCATTCTACTCTTACAAACCCTAGGAACTACAAGTAAGCCTGCAGTCTGAGAGCGAAGTGCTCTATTGGGGTGATATGGTACTATGAGGTCCCTAAGATAAGAAGGGACCTGATTATTCAAAACCTTATAAGAAAGAAGAAGAATTTTAAATTCTATTCTAGAATTAACAGGAAGCCAATGAAGAGAGGCCAATATGGGTGAGATATGCTCTCTCGTTCTAGTCCCTGTCAGTACTCTAGCTGCAGCATTTTGAATTAACTGAAGGCTTTTCAGGGAACTTTAGGACAACATGATAATAATGAATTACAATAGTCCAGCCTAGAGGAAATAAATGCATGAATTAGTTTTTCAGCATCACTCTGAGACAAGACCTTTCTAATTTTAGAGGTATTGCGTAAATGCAAAAAAGCAGTCTTACATATTTGGTTAATATGCGCTTTGAATGACATATCCTGATCAAAAATGACTCCAAGATTTCTCACAGTATTACTAGAGGTCAGGGTAATGCCATCCAGAGTAAGGATCTGGTTAGACACCATGTTTCTAAGATTGTGGGGCCAAGTACAATAACTTCAGTTTTATCTGAGTTTAAAAGCAGGAAATTAGAGGTCATCCATGTCCTTATGTCTGTAAGACAATCCTGCAGTTTAGCTAATTGGTGTGTGTCCTCTGGCTTCATGGATAGATAAAGCTGGATATCATCTGCGTAACAATGAAAATTTAAGCAATGTCGTCTAATAATACTGCCTAAGGGAAGCATGTATAAAGTGAATAAAATTGGTCCTAGCACAGAACCTTGTGGAACTCCATAATTAACCTTAGTCTGTGAAGAAGATCCCCATTTACATGAACAAATTGTAATCTATTAGATAAATATGATTCAAACCACCGCAGCGCAGTGCCTTTAATACCTATGGCATGCTCTAATCTCTGTAATAAAATTTTATGGTCAACAGTATCAAAAGCAGCACTGAGGTCTAACAGAACAAGCACAGAGATGAGTCCACTGTCTGACGCCATAAGAAGATCATTTGTAACCTTCACTAATGCTGTTTCTGTACTATGATGAATTCTAAAACCTGACTGAAACTCTTCAAATAGACCATTCCTCTGCAAATGATCAGTTAGCTGTTTTACAACTACCCTTTCAAGAATTTTTGAGAGAAAAGGAAGGTTGGAGATTGGCCTATAATTAGCTAAGATAGCTGGGTCAAGTGATGGCTTTTTAAGTAATGGTTTAATTACTGCCACCTTAAAAGCCTGTGGTACATAGCCAACTAATAAAGATAGATTGATCATATTTAAGATCGAAGCATTAAATAATGGTAGGGCTTCCTTGAGCAGCCTGGTAGGAATGGGGTCTAATAGACATGTTGATGGTTGGATGAAGTAACTAATGAAAATAACTCAGACAGAACAATCTGAGAGAAAGAGTCTAACCAAATACCGGCCATCACTGAAAGCAGCCAAAGATAACGATACGTCTTTGGGATGGTTATGAGTAATTTTTTCTCTAATAGTTAAAATTTTATTAGCAAAGAAAGTCATGAAGTCATTACTAGTTAAAGGAATACTCGGCTCAATAGAGCTCTGACTCTTTGTCAGCCTGGCTACAGTGCTGAAAAGAAACCTGGGGTTGTTCTTATTTTCTTCAATTAGTGATGAGTAGTAAGATGTCCTAGCTTACGGAGGGCTTTTTTATAGAGCAACAGACTCTTTTTCCAGGCTAAGTGAAGATCTTCTAAATTAGTGAGACGCCATTTCCTCTCCAATTTACGGGTTATCTGCTTTAAGCTGCGAGTTTGTGAGTTATACCACGGAGTCAGGCACTTCTGATTTAAAGCTCTCTTTTTCAGAGGAGCTACAGCATCCAAAGTTGTCTTCAATGAGGATGTAAAACTATTGACGAGATACTCTATCTCACTTACAGGGAATACTGTTAAGTCTTCAATTTCCATACCATAAGTCAGAACAAGATCTAAGATATGATTAAAGTGGTGAGTGGACTCATTTACATTTTGAGCAAAGCCAATTGAGTCTAATAATAGATTAAATGCAGTGTTGAGGCTGTCATTCTCAGCATCTGTGTGGATGTTAAAATCGCCCACTATAATTATCTTATCTGAGCTAAGCACTAAGTCAGACAAAAGTTCTGAAAATTCACAGAGAAACTCACAGTAATGACCATGAGGACGATAGATAACAACAAATAAAACTGGTTTTTGGGACTTCCAATTTGGATGGACAAGACTAAGAGTCAAGCTTTCAAATGAATTAAAGGTCTGTCTGGGTTTTTGATTAATTAATAATTAATTAATTAATTAATTAATTAATTAATTAATTAATAATTAATTAATTAATTAATTAATTAATAAGCTGGAGTGAATTATTATATCATTCACTAACAGGGACTTAGAAGAGAGAGACCTAATGTTTAATAGACCACATTTAACTGTTTTAGTCTGTGGTGCAGTTGAAGGTGTTATATTATTTTTTCTTTTTGAATTTTTATGCTTAAATAGATTTTTGCTGGTTATTGGTAGTCTGGGAGCAGGCACTGTCTCTACGGGGATGGGGTAACGAGGGGATGGCAGGGGGAGAGAAGCTGCAGAGAGGTGTGTAAGACTACAACTCTGCTTCCTGGTCCCAACCCTGGATAGTCACGGTTTGGAGGATTTAAGAAAATTGGCCAGATTTCTAGAATGAGAGCTGCTCCATCCAAAGTGGGATGGATGCCGTCTCTCCTAACAAGACCAGGTTTTCCCAGAAGCTTTGCCAATTATCTATGAAGCCCACCTCATTTTTTGGACACCACTCAGACAGCCAGCAATTCAAGGAGAACATGCGGCCTAAACATGTCACTCCCGGTCCGATTGGGGAGGGGCCCAGAGAAAACTACAGAGTCCGACATTGTTTTTGCAAAGTTACACACCAATTCAATGTTAATTTTAGTGACCTCCGATTGGCGTACCGGGTGTCATTACTGCCGACGTGAATTAACAATCTTACCAAATTTACGCTTAGCCTTAGCCAGCAGTTTCAAATTTCCTTCAGTGTCGCCTGCTCTGGCCCCCGGAAGACAACTGACTATGGTTGCTGGTGTCGCTAACTTCACATTTCTCAAAACAGAGTCCGCCAATAACCAGAGTTTGTTCCTCGGCGGGTGTGTCGCCGAGTGGGGAAAAAACGGTTAGAAATGTGAACGGGTTGGCGGTGTACACGGGGCTTCTGTTAGGGCTACGCTTCCTCCTCACAGTCACCCAGTCGGCCTGCTTTCCTGGCTGCTCGGGATCTGCCAGAGGGAAACTAACGGCGGCTAAGCTACCTTGGTCCGCACCGACTACAGGGGCCTGGCTAGCTGTAGAATTTTCCACGGTGCGGAGCCGAGTCTCCAATTCGCCCAGCCTGGCCTCCAAAGCTACGAATAAGCTACACTTATTACAAGTACCCATTACTGCTAAAGGAGGCCGAGGAATAACTAAACATTCACACCCAGAGCAGAAAAGTGCGGGAGAGACAGGAGAAGCCGCCATGCTAAACCAGCTAAGAGCTAGTAGCTGCGCTAAGCTAGCGGATTCCTAAAAACACGCAAAGTGAATAACGTGTAAATAATTTAGAGGTGATTCAGCAGAGAGAGTGCTTTAGTTAAGGCACGTGAAGATAACACTGTGAAACAAATCGTTATCTAGGTAACTAGATCAATCTAACTGCGCAGATTAAACAGCTAACAGATACAGCAAAACACCGCTGTGCTCCGGAACAGGAAGTGATACAATACCGCAGTGAGAGCCAACCACAAGTACACTAAAAAGCTTAATGTCGATGCCTGTGATTAATCATGTAATCGGATAGAAAACAGACACAGAGATTGTCAAATTTAGTGTTTCCCTTTCTGTTTTCCTGGGTAATCATTTATTTTTTCATATCTCCTTCCTTCCTACTGTCGCCAAGTGCTTGCTCATAGGGGGTCGTTTTGACCGTTGGGGTTTTTCTGTAATTATTTTATGGCTTTTGCCTTACAATATAAAGTGCCTTGGGACAACTGTTTGTTGTGATTTGGCGCTATATAAATAAAATTGATTTGATTTGATTTATACTGTTCGGTGTTGCAATCATTGTGGTGCGACTACAGTCAAGGTGCACTCGGGTCATTCTGGCCTCATTCGTGTTGCATTCGACGGCCACTCGAGACATTCGGCTCACAATCATGTTGCAATGGGGGGACACTCAGGACTTTGGGGGCCATTCAGATGGCATTCATGTTTCATGGGAGGCACTCTGGATTTTTGGATGGCTTCCCTGTTACCTTCGGCCCCCACTCGGGACATTCTGGGGACATCCATAGCTTTCGGCTGGGTTCTGTATTGGCTGGCCATTGCGGGATGTCAGCCGATCCCATTCAGATTGTTTTGAATGCTGTCAGAGTACCGTTTCGACTGCTTAGAATGTGTTCAGACTGCGGTCAGACAGCACTTTGACGGCCGTTCGAGCTTTTTCCTCCTCGAACACACCTCCACAGTTGAGTGCATGTGCTCTACATTTGGGATGGCCGCCCAAATGTGCTTGACTGTTTGTAATGCACTCAGATGGCTGTTGGAGGTTTTCAAATTCACCTCAACTTTGCCTGACAGATTTTCATTTGGATGGCATTCGGGCTCATTCGGCTTCTAGAATGATGGGGGTATTAGGTTGACCTGCTCTGGGACGATTCGTGTGTCACACTCTTTACATGTCTTAATTGCTCATTTCACTGAACTCAAAAATATATTCAGTGACTTTGTTTTTGCATCCATCCCTCAACACGGTGGCTTAGCGGCTAGTGCTGTTGCCTCACAGCAAGAAGGTCATGGGATTGATTGGTTCCCCCATGGTTGCATGGGTTTCCTCCAGGTGCTACAGTTTCCTCCCACATTTAAAGACATGCAGGTTAGGTGAACTGAAAACTTTATAATTGTCCAGGTCTCCCTTGCAAAAGAGATCTCGATCTCAATGGGACTAACCTTGTTAAATACATGTTAAATTAAAAATAAATTTAATAAAATATCCAAATTCAGTCTGCTGTAAAATTGTCATGACCTGACTCGGAATAAACCCAGTTGCACAAAAAAAAGCATTGATGGTGAAAATAAATCACTATTTTGACTGCAATCAGGCAATAGAAAAATAAAAGGCATCTATGCAACGCAAAATTCCTCAGGCCATAAAAGCAAAATCAGTCTGTGGAACTCAAAAACTATGCTAGATCTGTGTGTGCGTTTCAGTCAATTAATCACGCTCTGCATAAAAGAGTAATTGTCCAAAATGAGAACAAAAAAACACAGTTGCAGGAGGAAGCCCATAAACAACTGGTGAAAAAACTAGTCCAACACAGAAAAACTGAGAAAAGCACAAAGAAAAAAATAAATGAAAACTGTCACTTTGAGAGTGACCGGTATCTTGTCAAAAGATGAACAAATGAGATTACCACGAGGAAGAGGGACTGATGGGCAAGGGAATATACTATTTTCATGCCAGATTTGGCAGCAAAAAAGTACAAATTATGAGCAGCAAAGTTTTTGGGGGGATTTTAGTGTTTGACCTGCCTGTGACCTTGACCTTTGTCCTCAACATTGACCCTTTTGTGTGCTGAAAGGTATCATGGTAAGACTGCTACATGTGATTTTACAAGCGTCTGCAATGATGATTTATAGGCTTTGTCACACCCTTAAAAAAAAATCTAAATTTTGCAAATTTTTGTGATGACATCATTAAGCCCTTTAATTTGATATATGACATGACATGTTTTGCTGTAATCTGAAGTTTGACCTTATTTAGGTGACCTCAGGCAAAACCCTGTATGTCAAGCTCAATCACTTTTCCCAGGTAATGGCTTATGGGCAAGGCCAATTACTATGTTCATGCCAAATTTGGAGGCAAAATTTCAAAAATTGTGACCAGGAAAGTTGTTTTGTTGAATTTTGTGTTTGACCTTGCTGTGACTTTGGCCTTTGACTTTGAGCTTGATCCTTTTGGGTTCTGAAAGGTATCTGGCCAGGGCTGCTATGTATGAAGTTGCAAGAGTCTGTGATGTAAACTGTGTGCTGCACAGCGAGTAAAGGTGAAAAAAAGCAATGATGGAAAAAAAAACTTGTCACCCTGAGAGTGACCGGTATCTTGCCAAAAGGTGAACAAAAGAGACTACCAGGAGGAACAACCACCATGAAGAGGGACTGATGGACAAGGGAATATATGATATTCATGCGAAATGTGGAGGCAAATTTTTAGAAATTGTGACCAGTTGTTTTGTTAAATTTAGTGTTTGACCTTGCCGTGATCTTGACCTTTGAGCTTGATTCTTTTGTGTGCTGAAAGGTACCTTGCTAGGGCTGCTATATGTGAAGTTGCAAAAGTCTGCGATGTAAACTGGGCTGCACAGCGAGTTAAACTAAACCCTTAAAAATCTAAATTGCGCATGTTTTTTGCATGATGATGTCAACAAATGACATCACAACTTAAAACCTTTGCTGACTTTTGGATACCCTCATCAAGCCCTTTATTTTCATGTATTACACAACATGTTTTGCTGTAATCTAAAGTTTGACCTTATTTATGTGACATTTGACCTCCACCGAATCCCTGAAGATCAAGGTCAATCGCTTATCCAAGGTAATGGCTTATGGGCAAGGGCTGTCACTATGTCCATGCCAAATTTGGAGGCAAAATTTCTAAAATTGCGACCAGGAAAGTTATTTCATTGAATTTTGTGTTTGACCTTGCTGTGACCTTGACCTTCAGCTTGATCCTTTTGTGTGCTGAAAGGTATCTTGCTAAGGCTGCCATATGTGAAGTTGCAAAATTCTGCAATGTAAACTGTGTGCTGCACAGCGAGTTAACTAAACCCTTAAAAATCAAAGGGTTCATGCTAAAGGGCTGCATGATCCAGCCCTTTAATTTTATGTATTACACGTTTTGCTGTAATCTGAAGTTTGACCTTATTTATGTGACCTTTGACCTCAAGCAAATGTTTGAAGGTCAAGGTCAATCACTTATCCCAGGTAATAGCTCATGGGCAAGGCCTATCACTGTGTCCATGCCACACTGCAACCAGGAAAGCTGTTTTGTTCAATTTCATGTTTGTCCTTGCTGTGACCTTGATGTTTGACCTTGAGCTTGATCATTTTGTGTGCTGAAAGGTACATTGCTAAGGCTGCTATATGCGAATTTGCAAGATTCTGCGATGTAAACTGTGTGCTGCACAGCGAGTGAAAGGAAACTCTTAAAAAATCTAAATTTTGCATGTTTTTTTTCATGATGACATCATCAAATGACATCATCACCTAAACCTTTGCTATATCCTGCATTCTCTCATCGAGCCCTTTAATTTGGTGTATTACACAACATGTTTTACTTTAATCTGAAGTTTGACCTAATTTAGGTGACCTTGACCTCAAGCGAAACCCTCAAGCTTAAACTTACATACTGACTAACATATGTTGCAAAACTTGGTTTTGGCAAGACAAAAACAGGGGCAAGCACCACGATATGCTCCTGCATGAGCGAAGTCATGACATTTACATACTCATTCATCTTCAACGGCTTATCCAAGATCAGGGGACACTGGAGCCTATCCCAACAGTCATAGGGTGTGAGGCGGGGTACACCCGTCTGTCACAGGGCCACATATAGACACATTCACACCCGCATGCACACTTTTTTGAAGTTTCCAGTCCACCTAACCTGCATGTCTTTGAATGTGGGAGGAAGCCAGAGCACCTGGAGGGAACCCACGCAAACATGGGGAGAACACGCAAACTCCACACAGAAAGGCCACAGGTGGGAATCGAGCTCATGACTTTCTTGCTGTGAGGCAACAGTGCTAACCACTAAGCCACCATGCTGCCCAAGTGATAATTTAGTTGTGCTGCATTAAACCCGATGAGTATTTAAGCAGCCAGTTAGTTTGAGTTTTATATTTTCAATGTTATTTAAACAATGTTGTTTTGTTTTGAGAATTTGAAGTAAAAAAAAAAAAAAAAGCCTTTAAGATTGTTTAATTTTTTGTTTGAATGTACCTGAAACTGGATTTAACTTGATGTCTAATTAATTAATTCAAATTCTTATTACTATTCTTCTTCTTCTTATTGTTATTATTATTATTATTATTACTAAATTGAAAGATTTGTGTCTGTATTTCCAGATATCTTGCTACCAATTACTAACAGCAGCAGTTTGGGATGCAAACCAACAACCACTAACCAATGTCAGTTTGAGACAGTCTGCCAGCTACAGTCAGCTCTCTGTGGTTTTTTTTCTATAAGTGACCGAATAGAAGCACTGACTGCTTAATTTTTCCTTCCTGCAAAAAACACTGATTGCTTAAAAACCTCTAAATCTTGGTTCCTAACAGGCAGCTTTTTTGTGTGTCCAGTACTCCAGACTGTCCAAACAGTATGGGATGGAGCTCTACTTCAAGAAGGAGCACCTGCACTACACTGGCTCAGTGAAGGAGAGAGGTGTTCTGTACCTGCTGACCTCCCTCACACAGGTACAGCAGAAGGGGGGGGTGGGAGATTTCAGTCACACGTTGTAAAGCATTTACAAACTGGATCATCTGCATGTGACCTATAATTCTGTAGTTTTCTGCAGGCACACCTGTGTTTACTGACTATTGCTGAGCAATGAAAACAGTCTCA
Organism: Thalassophryne amazonica; assembly: GCF_902500255.1. Taxonomy (NCBI): domain Eukaryota; kingdom Metazoa; phylum Chordata; class Actinopteri; order Batrachoidiformes; family Batrachoididae; genus Thalassophryne; species Thalassophryne amazonica. The sequence goes on from NC_047115.1 coordinate 83,977,085, forward strand.
ACAGGTGTGCAGAACATGTATGAGCAAAAGTCTCTGATTTGCCTGAAATGACAACTTCCTCAAAAACAAAATGTCAAATTTTATTATTTTACTGTTCCTGGGAGAGAGAGAGAGAGAGAGAGAGAGAGAGAGAGAGAGAGAGAGAGAGAGAGAGAGAGAGAGAGAGAGAGAGAGAGAGAGGATTAATTGCATCTGTCCATAAATGTGTCATGTAGAGAAAAAAACAACACATACTATACGAGGTCTGTTAGAAAAGTATCCGACCTTATTATTTTTTTCAAAAACCATATGGATTTGAATCACGTGTGATTGCGTCAGCCAAGCTTGAACCCTCGTGCTCATGCGTGAGTTTTTTCATGCCTGTCGGTTGCTTCATTCGCCTGTGAGCAGGCTTTGATTGAGGTGTGGTCCACCCCTCTCGTCTATTTTTTATTGCGAATAAATGTCTGAACGATTTGGATCTTTGCTGCATCAATTTTTTTCCAGAAACTGTAAGAGACCTCCAGGTGGACACCGTTCGAAAAATTAACATGGCTTTCAGGGATGATTTTGTGGGGATTAAAAATGCTGCAGCTAGAGTACTAACGGGGACTAGAAGGAGAGAGCATATCTCACCCATATTGGCCTCTCTTCATTGGCTTCCTGTTAATTCTAGAATAGAATTTAAAATTCTTCTTCTTACTTATAAGGTTTTGAATAATCAGGTCCCATCTTATCTTAGGGACCTCGTAGTACCATATCACCCTAATAGAGCGCTTCGCTCTCAGACTGCAGGCTTACTTGTAGTTCCTAGGGTTTGTAAGAGTAGAATGGGAGGCAGAGCCTTCAGCTTTCAGGCTCCTCTCCTGTGGAACCAGCTCCCAATTCAGATCAGGGAGACAGACACCCTCTCTACTTTTAAGATTAGGCTTAAAACTTTCCTTTTTATACTTACTTACTTATAGTTAGGGCTGGATCAGGTGACCCTGAACCATCCCTTAGTTATGCTGCTATAGACGTAGACTGCTGGGGGGTTCCCATGATGCACTGTTTCTTTCTCTTTTTGCTCTGTATGCACCACTCTGCATTTAATCATTAGTGATCGATCTCTGCTCCCCTCCACAGCATGTCTTTTTCCTGGTTTCTCTCCCTCAGCCCCACCAGTCCCAGCAGAAGACTGCCCCTCCCTGAGCCTGGTTCTGCTGGAGGTTTCTTCCTGTTAAAAGGGAGTTTTTCCTTCCCACTGTAGCCAAGTGCTTGCTCACAGGGGGTCGTTTTGACCGTTGGGGTTTTACATAATTATTGTATGGGCCTTGCCTTACAATATAAAGCGCCTTGGGGCAACTGTTTGTTGTGATTTGGCGCTATTAAAAAAAAAAAATGATTGATTGATTGATTGATTAACAGATTACGGGGTGTTACTGCCCCTTTAAGGACGGCCCACAACTGCTGAGAGCGCAGCGCGCTCCAGTGCCGATGGACAGGCTGACACCCCGCACAAACAACCAGATCATTTCCAACGTGAAAGCTTTGTTGATCCAGGACCTCGTCTTACTTTCACAAAAAGGCAGAAGATGTGGACATCAGCACTTTTCCCGGCACATTCCACCGTTACAGGAGTTTTTTTTTCATGGAAAAAGAAGCAGAGGGACGCGCCACGGAGTCGTTCATTACGCGGGACAAAACCACCTCGGTGTTGGTCTCACAGGACGGCTTAAAGGTGGATTTCAGACGGATTGCGGTTGCTTTCCAGTCGTGTGAATATCCGATTGTGATTGTGCATGAGCTGGACATGCCAGAACATGTCCTGTGAGGCTTCATCACGGCGTTTCTTTCGCCATGCAGCTCCGCCGCGACATGTGAATTCCTCCGCCTTTGTTCCTCTTTCCATGACAAAAACTCCTGTAACAGTGAAATGTGCCGTTCATTTGTAACTGGACGCTGTCTTGATCCGGTATGTCCTCTGACTAGCACAGGAATTGTGAAAAGACGTGGACATCAGCACTTTTTCCGGCACATTAAGACAGACGTGTGGAGGAGTTCGGCGCGTCGTGGTGCAGCCGCTCGGCGCAAAGAAACGCTGTGATGAAGCCTCACAGGACATGTTGGGGCTTGTCCAGGTCAAGCTCAATTTCTCGGATATTCACAGGACAGAAAAGCAACCGGAATCCGTCTGAAAGCCACCTGAAAGCCATCCTGAGAGACCAACACCGAGGTGGTTTTGTGCCGCGTCCCTTGGCTTCTTTTTCCATGAAAAAAAAAAACTCCTGTAACGGTGGAATGTGCCGGAAAAAGTGCTGATGTCCACGTCTTTCTCTCCTCCCCTCCACAGCATGTCTTTTTCCTGGTTCTCTCCCTCAGCCCCAACCAGTCCCAGCAGAAGACTGCCCCTCCCCGAGCCTGGTTCTGCTGGAGGTTTCTTCCTGTTAAAAGGGAGTTTTTCCTTCCCATTGTCGCCAAGTGCTTGCTTACAGGGGGTCGTTTAGACCGTTGGGGTTTTTACGTAATTATTGTATGGCCTTGCCTTACAATATAAAGCGCCTTGGGGCAACTGTTTGTTGTGATTTGGCGCTATATAAATAAAATTGATTGATTGATTGATTGATTGATAGAATATGACATTTCTATGTATTAAATTAGAGATGTGTCTTAGGATCTAAATGTGATGGAAATGTAAACTAAATGTATATTTCCATGTTTCTGAGCATGAAAAACTAATTTCTGATATGTCCAATACCCCCAGAGGTCAACAATAGTCACTTTCACAGGTCAAAGGTCAAGGTCGCTTGAAAAGATCCCACATTTTGGTCAAACCAAATATAAAATGTACAGCTCCTTTGTGTTTTATCAAACAGTTACATGTAAATATGAACCAGGGAAAGAACAGACCTCTAGAACATGGATCCTGTCATGGTTCTCAGAGTGCAGGGCACAGCAGGAAGTAGAAGGCACAATGCAAACTCACAGACAGGTGGTTGGATATAGAAGGCTTTATCAAAAATACTGGTGGAGGGTCTGGTACACAAAAAGACAGTCGGCGAGGCGAAGGTACAGGCAGGTGTAATACAAAGGGCGTAGTCAAAAATACAGGCTGAGGTCAAATCATGGCAATCAAACTACAAGGGCAAGACAAAATGCGAGGTTGAGAAAAACAGGCACAGTCGGCATCAAGGAACTATGGCTAGGAACAAAGAACACTAGTACGTGAGCTGGAACGGAGAAAGTAACATCAACGAACAAGCAAGTGACATGAAAAGTAGCAGAGCTTAAATGCAACAGTGGGTTTAATTAGGAAAGTGATCTGAAGCAGGTGTGGGTGAGGAGGAGGGCATCGACTAACAAAGATGAGAGGCATCTATGTGAGGCAAGAGAATGCTGTGACAGGTGGATGAGGAGATGACAAACAAAACAGAGTGTGGCCAACAGAGATAAGGATTTACTGGTGAAAGGCAAGAGAGTGCAGTGATCAAAGGGTGTGACTGTGAAACAAATGAGACTGGGCGTGAACACATGAGAACCAAGAAGAGAAGAGACATGCAAGGGGAGTGCAGTGACAGAATGGACATGACGAGAAACAATAATCTAACAAAAATCTGCATGGAATATCCACATGAACAGAATACTTGACAATAACTAGAAAAGAAAGCAACAAGAAGATGAAAAGCTGAAAGTAGAATGGAACTGGTATGTGGCGAGAGTGTAAAACACAAAATATAACCAACGGCTGCAATGAACAACGTGACAAATAAAACCTGTGACAAAAAGCAGTATCCATCCATCCATCCATCCATTTTCTTCTGCTTTATCCGGAGTCAGGTCGCGGGGGCAGCAGCCCAAGTAAAGCCGCCCAGACCTCCCGATCCACACACACCTCCCCCAGCTCCTCCGGGGGAACCCCAAGGCGTTCCCAAGCCAGCCGAGAGATGTAGTCCCTCCAGTGTGTCCTGGGTCTGGGTCGATGGGACGTGCCTGGAACACCTCTCCAGCAAGGCGTCCATCGGGCATCCGGAAAAGATGCCCGAGCCACCTCAACTGACTCCTTTCGACGTGGAGGAGCAGTGGCTCGACTCCGAGCTCCTCACCCTATCTCTAAGGGAGCGCCCAGCCACCCTGCGGAGGAAACTCATCTCGGCCGCTTGTACTCGCGATCTCGTTCTGTCATGAGCCAAATCTCATGACCATAGGTGAGGATCGGAACATAGATCGATCAGTAAATCGAGAGCTTTGCCCCTCTACTCAGCTCTCTCTTCACCACGACGGTCCGATACAGCGACCGCATCACTGCAGATGCTGCACCGATTCATCTATCGATCTCACGCTCCATCCGTCCCTCACTTGTGAACAAGACCCCGAGATACTTAAACTCCTCCACTTGAGGCAAGGACACTCCACCAACCTGAAGAGGGCAAAGCACCTTTTTCCAGTTGAGAACCATGGCCTCGGATTTGGAGGTGCTGATCTTCATCCCGGACACTTCATACTCGGCTGCAAACCACCCCAGTGCACGCTGAAGGTCCTGATTTGATGAAGCCAACAGAACCACATCATCTGCAAACAGAAGAGATGAGATTCTGTGGTTCCCAAACCAGACCCCCTCTACACCCTGGCTGCGCCTAGAAATTCTGTCCATAAAAATAATGAACAGAACCGGTGACAAAGGGCAGCCCTGGCGGAGGCCAACGTGCACTGGAAACAGGTTTGACTTACTACCGGCAATGCAAACCAAGCTCCTGCTGCAGTCGTACAGGGACCGGATAGCCCTTAGCAAAGGACCCCGTACTCCCGGAGCACTCCCCACAGGGTGCCCAGAAGGACACGGTCGAACGCCTTCTCCAGATCCACAAAACACATGTGGACCGGTTGGGTGAACTCCAGTGAACCCTCGAGCACCCGATGGAGTGTGTAGAGCTGGTCCAGTGTGCCGCGACCAGGACAAAAACCACACTGTTCCTCCTGAATCCGAGGTTCGACCATCGGTGGAATTCTCCTCTCCAGTACTCTGGAATAGACCTTACCGGGGAGGCTGAGGAGTGTGATCCCCCTATAGTTGGAACAACCCTCCGGTCCCCCTTCTTAAACAGAGGGACCCACCACCCCGGTCTGCCAATCCAGAGGCACTGTCCCCGATTGCCACGCAATGTTGCAGAGGCGTGTCAGCCAAGACAGTCCCACAGCATTCAGAGACTTAAGGTACTCAGGACGGATTTCATCCACCCAAGGAGCCTTGCCACCGAGGAGCTTTCTAACCACCTCGGTGACTTCGGCCCGGGTAATGGATCAATCAATTTCAATCAATTTTATTATATAGCGCCTCCCATTCTACTCTTACAAACCCTAGGAACTACAAGTAAGCCTGCAGTCTGAGAGCGAAGCGCTCTATTGGGGTGATATGGTACTATGAGGTCCCTAAGATAAGATGGGACCTGATTATTCAAAACCTTATAAGTAAGAAGAAGAATTTTAAATTCTATTCTAGAATTAACAGGAAGCCAATGAAGAGAGGCCAATATGGGTGAGATATGCTCTCTCCTTCTAGTCCCCATTAGTACTCTAGCTGCAGCATTTTGAATTAACTGAAGGCTTTTCAGGGAACGTTTAGGACAACCTGATAATAATGAATTATGAGTCCGCCTCTGAGTCCCCAGTCTCTGCTTCCTCTTCGGAAGACGTGACGATGGGATTGAGGAGATCCTCAAAGTATTCCTTCCACCCGCCCGACAACATCCCCAGTCAGGGTCAACAGCTCTCCACCTGCACCGCAAACAGTGCTGGTGGAGAGCTGCTTCCGCCTCCTGAGGCGTCGGACGGTCTGCCAGGATCTCTTCGAGGCCAACCAATAGTCCTCCTCCATGGCCTCTCCGAACTCCCTCCAGACCCGAGTTTTTGCCTCTGCGGCCGCACGGGCTATGGCACGCTTGGCCTGCCGGTACCTGTCAGCTGCCTCCGGGGTCCCACCTACCAACAAAGATAAGTAGGACTCCTTCAGCTTACAAAAGCAGTAATTACAAAAAGCAGATTACAAAAAGCAGTAATGTTCAAAAATCAAAGACTGTGGTTCAAACATTAAACTAAACAAGAATGGTTCGCAACATGTGGCTGAAGTGTGAAGAACAGAAAGCAAGCAGCTGTGACAAAAGCAAAACAGACAGATGATCAAAAAAGCAGACAAAATAACTCAATAATGACAGAAAACTGAGCAGGGGCAAACAAAACTATACAACCCCAATTCCAATGAAGTTGGGACGTTGTGTAAAATGTAAATAAAAACAGAATACGATTTTCAAATCCTCTTCAACCTATATTCAATTGACTACACCACAAAGACAAGATATTTAATGTTCAAAGTGATAAACTTCATTGTTTTTGTGCAAATATTTGCTCATTTTGAAATGGATGCCTGCAACATGTTTCAAAAAAGCTGGGACAGTGGTATGTTTACCACTGAGTTACATCACCTTTCCTTCTAACAACACGCAATCAGCGTTTGGGAACTGAGGACACTAATTGTGAATGTCATGATTGGGTATAAAAGGTGCATCCCCAAAAGGCTCAGCCATTCATAAGCAAAGATGGGGTGAGGATCACCACTTTGTGAACAACTGCATGAAAAAAATAGTCCAACAGTTTAGCTGAGCACAGACAGACAGATGGCCGTATTTAGGCCTTGTGTTAAAAGCAGTGTTCACACAACTATGAAGAGTACGTGTACATTTCACTTTGTAGGGTGGATTTGTGGAACAGGCTGGATGAAGAGTTTCAGAGAAGTACCAATATAGAGTACTTTAAAGAAATGTACAGAAGGAACCCTCAGGAACATATGCAGACAAGTAGGTTCACAATGAGAGACAGTGGTGGCGCCAAGGAGGGGGGCTTGGGCGGGCTTAAGCCCACCCAATAATGAGCCAAGCTCCCCCACAGCCAATAATGTGCCAATAATAATGATTCATAATAATTCTGCCAATAATGTGAATAGCGACTCACATATTTGTGGATCTCAACTGCAGTTTTGCGCTGAGAATGTCTCAATATTGCGTAACTGAGCAAAGTGATAAATGTGTGTGTTCGGTGGTCCACCAATGCTGAATCACCCTTCACAAACAGAATTTTCAGTTTTGCAAATAAACATTTATTTGTAAAAACCCACATACAAGTTACAAATCAGAAATTTGTGTTTGTGGATCACAAAGCACATGTACAAATGAAAGGATATTTGTAAATCACCCTCTGTGCATTTGCAAGTATTACTGAGACAAATTTAACTCTATACTCCTAAAAAAAAAAGTTTCCTAAATATTTATTATGGCCACTCTTAAAACTTCACTTATCTTTATTTATACCTATGTGCAAGTTTACTGAACTTGTAATCATTCTAAGTGATGTGTGTGTGTGCATTGATACCACATTTTAGAGGAGCATATGTGACTAAAACATATACCTTGGTATTTATAAAGCAATTTATTTACTATATATTGAAAATTAAAAATCATACAATGTCATATTCTGAAGTTTTCTTTTTTTAGATTCTGTCTCTCACAGTTGAAGTGTACCTACGATAAAAATTACAAATTACAGAAAGCCACACCTCCAGCCTGGGCAGGAGGTGTGGCTTTCATCGAGTGACAGCCCCCTCCATAAAGACTCTCCTAGGCAGTGGCTTACTGGTTAGCGCCTGGTGCCTCACAGCAAGCCTTTCTGTGTGGAGTTTGCATGTTCTCCCCGTGTCTGCGTGGGTTTCCTCCGGGCACTCCGATTTCTTCCCACAATCCCACAAACATGCTTTAAGGTCTGCTCCTTTCTCTGTCCCTGACCAAGGCAGCGTCTACATCTGGAATTGGTCCCCGGGTGCTGGACTGTGGCTGCTCACTGCTCCTAGTGGTTATATTGTGTCTAACTGTAATTAGGAATGGTTAAATGCAGAGGACAAGTTTAATTGTATGTATGTACAGTTGTGCTCAAAAGTTTATATACCCTGGCAGAATTTTTTTGGCTATTTTTAATAGAATATGAATGACAACACAAAAACTTTTTTTTCACTCATGGTTAGTGGTTGGGTGAAGCCATTTATTGTCAAACAACGGTGTTTCCTATTTAAACAGTTCTTTCAGTCAGACAGGGAAGATTGTTTTACCTGCTTTACATGTTTCGGCTACTTCCTGTAGCCTTCCTTAGAAGCGTCACAAGATGGGGAAGTGACGTGTCTTGTAGGCTGCTACTTCTTTGTTTGGGCAGACAGCAGGGGAAACCTACACCCCCTACTGTCTGACGTCTTCTCCAGGACGGCATCCCATGTATGTGATAGGGTGTAGGCCCCCTCATCCCGATTCATGCTTCTTGGACCTCGCTTGCGGATCTCAATGGCCTCTCTGATCCAGCGGTGGTATTTATTGCTTTCAGCACGTATGACCCTGTCATTGGTCCTGTCCATGATGTGATTTTTCCTCTTGCAATGGTCGGATATGGCTGATTTGATATTTTCCTGCTCGGCTTGTTCTTTTATTGCTCTTGTTTGTCTATTGGCTGTCTCTTTTTCACATTCTTTTGATGTTCATTTTTCCTTGTTCCAAATTGTCTCCCTGTCCTCCCAATGTATATGTTGTTGCATGATAGGCGTGGTATGTCATATATTACATCGCATTTGTGTTCTGGTTTAATCTTGTCCTTGGGCCTGACTAAAAGCTGTCTGAGTTTGGTGTGTGGTTTGACCAGTGTATCGATGTTGTATTTTTTCATGACCCCCCTGATATATGGCAGTGTGACTATGGCCAGTTTGTTTTTGTTGAGAGTGTTCTTTTTCTTCTTTGTATGTGTTTTTCTGTGTTTTGTACCTGTTTTTTTTACTTTTTCTATTGCCCACTGTGGATACTGGCAGTTTGTGAGTGCATTGTGTATGAGGTCTGTTAGAAAAGTAACAGACCTTTTTATTTTTGCAAAAACTATATGGATTTGAATCATGTGTGATTGCATCAGCCAAGCTTGAACCTTCGTGCACATGCGTGAGTTTTTTCCACATCATTCGCCTGTGAGCACGCCTTGTGGGAAGAGTGGTCCAGCCCCCTCGTCGGATTTTCATTGTCAGGAAATTGGCTGATCAACTGCCGCTTTACTTCATCAAAATTTTTCAGAAAGTGTGAGAGACAGCCAAGTGGAAACCATTTGGAAAATTCAGATGGCTTTCCTTGAAGATCTTATGGGGATCACATAAATTAAGGACAATTACAACTGGATTAAAGACGGCCCACAGTGGCAGATAGCACGCCGCGCACCGAGCAGCGTTCGACAGGCTCAAATGACCAGATCATTTCCAAAGTGAACGCTTTGTTGATCCGAGACGTCATCTGACTACCAGAGAAATGGCAAGACAGCTGGACATAGCACTTTTTTGACACATTCCACTGTTACAGGAGTTTCTGTAATGGAAAGAGGAGCGGAGAAATTCGCCACTGAGCCGCTCATGGCGCGGGACAAAAGCACCTCCATGTTGGTCTCACAGGACAAACCCTAACATGCCCAGCTCTTGCACCATTCGGAAAATTCAGACGGCTTTCGGTGGCTTTTCAGTCGTGTGACTATCCGAGAAATTGTGGACGAGCTGGACATACCACAACATGTCCTGTGAGGCTTCATCACGGCGTTGCTTTTTGTTCTGTGCCCTGCGCCTCCGTCCCGACGTGTGAAGTCCTCCGCACATCTTTTCATGCCGAAAAAGTGCTGATGTCAAACTCTTCTGCCATTTCCGTGGTTGTCAGACGACGTCCCGGATCAACAAAGCGTTTACTTTGGAAATGAATGGCACATTCCACTGTTACAGGAGTTTTTCGGTCCGTTACTTTTCTAACAGACCTCGTATGTGTGTCTCCTCCTCTTCCCTGTCCTGTGTATCTGTGACTATGGTGGCCCGGTTGTACAGTGTTCTGACTACTGACAGTTTGTGTTCTGTGGGGTGTTCCAATGTCCAGAGCAAATATTGGTCCATGTGAGTGGGTTTCCTGTATATTTTAAGTTTGATACTGCCGTCTGTGTTGTGATGTATTTTTAAGTCCAAAAAAGCTATTTCATTGTTTGTTTCCTCTTCGTATGTGAATTTGATGCTGCCTGTATGGTCTGTGGTGTTGAGGTGGTCTGTGAGCTGTTGTGTGTGTCTGGTTTTTATTTTTTCTAGAATGTCGTCGACATACCTTTTCCAAAACGATATGCTGCAATCTGCTGGTGCTGTGGCTTGTTGTTCCAGATGCTCCATGAAAAACCCGCTCATAATAGCTGATAACGGATCTCCCATGGCGAAGCCTTCAGTCTGTTTGTATATGGTGTTGTTGTATTGAAAGTAAGTGGATGTGGCAACAAATCTGAGTAGTGATATCATGTCTTCAACTGTGAGTTTGGTTCGTTTCCGGAGTGATTTGTCCTTACTGAGTCTACTGTATACGATGTTGAGTGTGGCTTCTACTGGGGTTTTTGTGAAAAGTGATATGACATCGTGTGATATGAATATTTCATCCTGTCCTATGGTGATTTATTGTAAGTCCTTTGTCAGTTGTTATGAGTTCCTGCAGTGCTGTTCAGTGAGTCCGAGAAGGGGTTTTATGATTTCTACAAGATTTCTACAAGAGATTTGGAAAGGTTATAAGTGACGGATCCTATGCTATCGACAATGGGGCGGAGTGGTGTGTCAGGCTTGTGTATTTTCGGCATGCCATATATACGGGGGGTGATGGTGGCTGTGGGCACCAGGTGGTTGTATGAGTCCTGAGTTATTTTGTTTTCAGCTAACATGGGTTTGAGTAATGATTTAAGAGTCCTTTTTAGTTGTTCTCTTGGGTCTTTTTTCAGTGTGTAGTATGTGTTGTGGTCCTTAAACAGGATGTCCATTTTGTTGGTGTAACTGTCCCTATCCATAACTACCGTGGTGCGACCTTTGTCTGCTGGTAGTATAATGATGTCGTCCTGTTTACCTTCCTTGGTAATGTTACTGGGTGGTAAATGTGCGGTTTTGAGAATGCCTGCTACCTCATTGCGTAATGCTGATTTCTTTCCCTGATCGTGTATGGATTGACACGCTGATTCCGTGGCTAAAATAAAATCCTCGTATGGTATTGTGTCCGGTGTTATTGCATAGTTGAGTCCTTTTGCTAATATTTGTGTTTCTGTGTGTGTGAGTTGATGTTGTGAGTAGTTTTTTTACCCAATTGTCCGGCACAGCCGCGTGTTTTGTTGTGTCCCTGTTAGCTTTTGTTTTGGTTAAGAGTTTGTCCAGTTTTTAGATGTGTCTCTTCTTGGTTTTTATAAATTCCTTTTCGTATTGTTGTTTTAAATGCTCCGTCATGTCCGCGTTTATTTCAGGTTGTGGACTGTAGATGCATTTAAAATCCTGCCTTTTTTCCTCGATGTCTGCGTTGATTTGCGTGATGTTGTGTGTAATAATCTGTATCCGTTCTTTAACCAGGGCCTTACGTGCTTTGCGTACGATGTCCTCAGAGTTCTTGGTCTTTATCGGGTTTCTGATGTACACTCAACAAAAATATAAATGCAACACTTTTGGTTTTGCTCCCATTTTGTATGCGATGAACTCAAAGATCTAAAACTTTTTCCACATACACAATATCACCATTTCCCTCAAATATTGTTCACAAACCAGTCTAAATCTGTGATAGTGTGAGCACTTCTCCTTTGCTGAGATAATCCATCCCACCTCACAGGTGTTCCATATCAAGATGCTGATTAGACACCATGATTAGTGCACAGGTGTGCCTTAGACTGTCCACAATAAAAGGCCACTCTGAAAGGTGGCAGTTTTGTTTTATTGGGGGGGGATACCAGTCAGTATCTGGTGTGACCACCATTTGCCTCATGCAGTGCAACACATCTCCTTCGCATAGAGTTGATCAGGTTGTCAATTGTGGCCTGTGGAATGTTGGTCCACTCCTCTTCAATGGCTGTGCGAAGTTGCTGGATATTGGCAGGAACTGGTACACGCTGTCGTATACGCCGGTCCAGAACATCCCAAACATGCTCAATGGGTGACATGTCCGGTGAGTATGCCGGCCATGCAAGAACTGTGACATTTTCAGCTTCCAAGAATTGTGTACAGATCCTTGCAACATGGGGCCGTGCATTATCCTGCTGCAACATGAGGTGATGTTCTTGGATGTATGGCACAACAATGGGCCTCAGGATCTCGTCACGGTATCTCTGTGCATTCAAAATGGCATCAATAAAATGCACCTGTGTTCTTCGTCCATAACAGACGCCTGCCCATACCATAACCCCACCGCCACCATGGGCCACTCGATCCACAACATTGACATCAGAAAACCGCTCACCCACACGACGTCACACACGCTGTCTGCCATCTGCCCTGAACAGTGTGAACCGGGATTCATCTGTGAAGAGAACACCTCTCCAACGTGCCAAACGCCAGCGAATGTGAGCGTTTGCCCACTCAAGTCGGTTACGACGACGAACTGGAGTCAGGTCGAGACCCCGATGAGGACGACGAGCATGCAGATGAGCTTCCCTGAGACGGTTTCTGACAGTTGTGCAGAAATTCTTTGTTTATGCAAACCGATTGTTTCAGCAGCTGTCCGAGTGGCTGGTCTCAGATGATCTTGGAGGTGAACATGCTGGATGTGGAGGTCCTGGGCTGGTGTGCTTACACATGGTCTGCGGTTGTGAGGCTGGTTGGATGTACTGCCAAATTCTCTGAAAGGCCTTTGGAGACAGCTTATGGTAGAGAAATGAACATTCAATACACGAGCAACAGCTCTGGTTGACATTCCTGCTGTCAGCATGCCAATTGTACGCTCCCTCAAATCTTCATCTGTGGCATTGTGCTGTGTGATAAAACTGCACCTTTCAGAGTGGCCTTTTATTGTGGGCAGTCTAAGGCACACCTGTGCACTAATCATGGTGTCTAATCAGCATCTTGATATGGCACACCTGTGAGGTGGGATGGATTATCTCAGCAAAGGAGAAGTGCTCACTATCACAGATTTAGACTGGTTTGTGAACAATATTTGAGGGAAATGGTGATATTGTGTATGTGGAAAAAATTTTAGATCTTTGAGTTCATCTCATACAAAATGGGAGCAAAACCAAAAGTGTTGCATTTATATTTTTGTTGAGTGTATAAACTCCTCGGGATTATTCCCTCGTCCCGGCACCTCAGATGGAAGCGTAGGTGGTTCTTGTACTGCGCTAACTTTAAAAATTGATGTTCCAGCACCCGGCATGCCTTGACACCACTTGGTCCAAAACTTTCATATAAACGTTTGTGAAACTTCATACTGTCTTCTTAAGTTAACTATTTAAACAGTTCTTTCATTCAGACAGGGAAGATTGTTTTACCTGCTTTACATGTTTCGGCTACTTCCTGTAGCCTTCCTCAGAAGCTTCACAAGATGGGGAAGTGACGAGTCTTGTAGCTTGCTACTTCTTGGTTTGGCCAGACAGCAGGGGGAACCTATGCCCCCTACTGTCTGACGTCTTCTGGGGGCCTACACCCTATCACATACATGGTATGCCGTCCTGGAGAAGCCACCAAGATACCCAGACAACCCAAAAGAAGCTATCGGCTTACGTGGCTGTGACTGGAGAAATTGTGCATAGTGCAAGTTTTGCATTTTGCATCCCCAGTTATCCATCTTCATGATGAAGTGGTATAGAGGAGGATTTTCTTAAAAAGAAGACCTGAAAGTTTAGCTACAAATTGCCAGAAGGTACATCTGAGATGCAAGCCTGGATTTGATCTGTTTTGGTGAAAGAAAATCCTTCTCTGCTATTCTCCACTATGAAGCTAAAAGTAGTGATGCAAAATGGCAATGACAATAACTGGCTTCACCCAGCCACTAACCATGAGTGGGAAAAAAAAGTTTTTGTGTTGTCATTCATATTCTCTTAAAAATGGCCAAAAAACGCAAAAATTCTGCCAGGGTATGTAAACGTTTGAGCACAACTGTATGTATGTATATATGTGCAATGACAATAAAACTTTTATTCTAAGTGATTACTTATTCCTACTCCGTTTTGAGTGTTGTTTCTTGATTGTCATTTTTCTTGTGAATTATTTATTTCAATTCATCCACAGCCAGGCAATATCCACTTTATATTAGGATGCAAGAGGATTTATAGGACTGTACGTGTTTTGAGAGCCACCATTGCTGATGATAATGACACAAAATAATTCTGCCATTATAGATTGCAATGTAAGTCGGCTGCTCCCTTGATTGCACTCGGGGTCGCCACAGCAAATCCAAGGTGGATCTGCATGTTGAATTGGCACAGGTTTTACGCCGGATGCCCTTCCTGACACAACTCCACATTACATGGAAAAATGTGGCAGGGGTGGGATTTGAACCCGGAACCTTCTGCACTGAAACCAAGTGCATTAACCACTTGGCCACCACCCCTGCGCCATTATAGATTGCAATACTTCTCCAATTTTCACGTGTTGATGTGGCTTTTACATAAATATGTCTGTTGAAACAGAAAAACCAAAGCGATCAATTATAGTCCACCCATTGTCTGTACCCACGTACTCCAATGAAGGGTCTAGGCGGGCTGGAGCCTATCCCAGAGGGTAATATGGTGTGAGGCGGGGTACACCTTGGACAGGACACCAGTCTGTCACAGGGTCTCATATAGAAAAACAAACATATTCACAGACAATATGAAGTTTCCAATTCACCTAATCTGCATATCTTTGGATGTGGGAGGCAGCCAGAGCACCTGGAGAAAGTTCAACCACATTACACCCATTTTGGCATCCCTTCACTGGCTTCCTGTCCCAGTGAGATCAAATTTTAAGGTTCTGCTACTGACCTATAAAATTATTCATGGACTGGCACCTCCCTACTTAGCTGACCTAATTAAACCTTACGTACCGGCCTAGGCTTTACGTTCTCAGGGTGCAGGACTACTTTGTGTCCCTAGGGTGAATAAGAAGTCTGCAGGTCACAGAGCTTTCTCTTATCGTGCCCCTGTTCTGTGGAATGGTCTCCCTACATCAATACAACAGTCAGATTCTGTGGAGACTTTCAAGTCCAGACTTAAGACGCACTTATTTTCATATGGCTAGCATACTGGTACAGTTTTGTTTTACGCTTTTTTACTCTTTTAATTCATTTTATTAGTAATTGGTGCGGGCCGCGGCCTCAACTTTACCTAAATTCTGGGTCTTTTAGTGAAGCTTAGGGCTAGTGGCCAGCGATCACCTTAGTATTTCTTCTGTTTTTCGTGTTGATTAATGCTGGCAAATTATACAGTATTTTTTGTCTTTCTGATGCCTAATTCTGTTTTTTCTCTCTGTTTAAGGTGCAGCTCCATCCAGAGATGGGAGTTGTATTTGTGTTGGCGATCCTCCTGTCCTGTGCTCCAACGGCATTTCTTGTATATTTGTCCGTGAATTTTTCTGTGAATTGTTCTGTAATTTTTGTTTGTAGTATGGCCCAAGCAGAGGGTCACCCCTTTGAGTCTGGTCTGCTTGAGGTTTCTTCCTCAGAGGGAGTTTTTCCTTACCACTGTTGCTCTGGGGGTTGGTAAGGTTAGACCTTACCTGTGTGAAGCACCTTGAGGCAACTCTGTTGTGATTTGGCGCTACATAAATGAAAATAAACTGAAATTGGAACTGACCGAAGAGAACCCACACAAACATGGGAGAACACGCAAACTCCACAGAGAAAGACCACAGGTGGGAATCAATCTCATGACATTCTTGCTGTGAGACAACAGTGCTAAACCAGCATGCTGCCTTATCAGTTATAGTTAAGATTTTAATTCAAACTCTGATCCATCCATCCATCTATTTTCTGTACCCACTTACTCCAATTAAGGGTCAGCTGCAGTGACAGGGCGTGAGGCGGGTACACCCTGGACAGGACGCCAGTCTGTCGCAGGGCTCAAACTCTGATGATGTTGAATATTACAACCACACTGGCTTTTGAGTGGGTTTCTGTCTGCTGTAATTTGTGATAACTGAGCCTCTTTTGTTCTGTTTTCAGGAGCAGCAGATGAAGGGGGTGATTGTGGCCACTGACTGTAACTTCTCCATGGCTGTGGCCCATCATGCAGCAGAGCTGAACATCCCTGTGTTTGTCATCATGCCATCGTGCTGCTCCTCACCACGCCTCAGGACCTACAGAGATTACGGTGCCATGGTCATCTCCTATGGCAGCGTCGCACAGGACTCACAGTACCATGCACGCCATCTGGCCAAAGAGAATGAATACCTCTACTTGGAAGAGTCAGTCTCACCTACTCACTATGACATATTGCAATTTAAAAATAGTATGCAAATACACAAGCAGTACACAGTGTTTAAAAATATTACTTGGCCTACTAGTGAAAATAAAGGCTCTTCTTCTATTATGAAATATTTGAAAATTTATCCACCATGGAGTAGATAAAAGTTGAATTATCTCAGACAGAATACTATCTTCTTTGTTGCTAATATGACTCCAGGTCTTCTGGCACATTTGTCACAGAAGAGCTACATGATAAAATAACTCTGGACAAAAACAAACACTCTGTCTTCAAAGATTTCAACCACCAGCATGATGTGTAACATCATTGTTGCATAGTGGTGCTGACTACCACATGTGACACAGTGAGGCAAATAAGTATTTGATACACTGTCGATTTTGCAAGTTTTCCCAATGACAAAGATTGAAGAGGTCTTTTATTGTAGGTACACTTCAACTGTGAGACACAGAATCTAAATAAATAAATCAGAAAATCACTTTGTATGATTTTTAAATAATTAATTTGCATTTTATACAATAAGTATTCGATCACCAACCAGCAAGAATTCTGGTCTCACAGACCTGTTAGTTTTTCTTTAAGAAGCCCTCTTATTCTGCACTCTTTACCTGTATTAATCATGCCCGTATATAGAGGGGGTTCAGGGGGTTCAACCAACCCCTCCGAGAATTCTGCTGATTTTTTTCTGATCTGGATATCAACGTAATGTATTTTCTTTTCATTGATAATAAGCAACAAGCACTAACTGTTACACAGCTATTATCACACACCCTCAACTTTCAATTTCCTCTGCCAGAGTAATCCCTTAAGTGATGAAAGGGGAAACTGCTAGATAAACTTTTCCCATGGGGGTTGAGAATTTTTGCTCCCTGGTCCCTATCCTCCTATGATATCAAACAGATTAGTAGGCTTGTAAATACCCATGTAGACACACAATTACACTTGTCTGGTTTGTAAAAACATGTTTGTATGTATAAGCTGAGAAATAAAGGGAGCTTCTCCTTCCTGTTGCAAATACTGTAAAGGTGCAAATATTCCCGTGGGATTTATTATGCGAATTTTGCGAGTTAAACAAGGTTGCCAAATTAAATACCACTATTTTAATACAAAACGTACATATACATACATATTCATAATGTAAACACGAATATTAATACTAAATACGAGGTCTGTTAGAAAACTATCTGACCTTTTTATTATTGTACTTGGCCCCACAAATCTTAGAAACATGGTGTCTAACCAGATCCTTACTCTGGATGGCATTACCCTGACCTCTAGTAATACTGTGAGAAATCTTGGAGTCATTTTTGATCAGGATATGTCATTCAATGCGCATATTAAACAAATATGTAGGACTGCTTTTTTGCATTTGCGCAATATCTCTAAAATTAGAAAGGTCTTGTCTCAGAGTGATGCTGAAAAACTAATTCATGCATTTATTTCCTCTAGGCTGGACTATTGTAATTCATTATTATCAGGTTGTCTTAAAAGTTCCCTGAAAAGCCTTCAGTTAATTCAAAATGCTGCAGCTAGAGTACTAACGGGGACTAGAAGGAGAGAGCATATCTCACCCATATTGGCCTCTCTTCATTGGCTTCCTGTTAATTCTAGAATAGAATTTAAAATTCTTCTTCTTACTCATAAGGTTTTGAATAATGAGGTCCCATCTTATCTTAGGGACCTCATAGTACGATATCACCTTAATAGAGCGCTTCGCTCTCAGACTGCAGGCTTACTTGTAGTTCCTAGGGTTTTTAAGAGTAGAATGGGAGGCAGAGCCTTCAGCTTTCAGGCTCCTCTCCTGTGGAACCAGCTCCCAATTCAGATCAGGGAGACAGACACCCTCTCTACTTTTAAGATTAGGCTTAAAACTTTCCTTTTTGCTAAAGCTTATAGTTAGGGCTGGATCAGGTGACCCTGAACCATCCCTTAGTTATGCTGCTATAGACTTAGACTGCTGGGGGGTTCCCATGATGCACTGAGTGTTTCTTTCTCTTTTTGCTCTGTATGCACCACTCTGCATTTAATCATTAGTGATTGATCTCTGCTCCCCTCCACAGCATGTCTTTTTCCTGGTTCTCTCCCTCAGCCCCAACCAGTCCCAGCAGAAGACTGCCCCTCCCTGAGCCTGGTTCTGCTGGAGGTTTCTTCCTGTTAAAAGAGAGTTTTTCCTTCCCACTGTTGCCAAGTGCTTGCTCACAGGGGGTCGTTTTGACCGTTGGGGTTTTTCCGTAATTATTGTATGGCCTTGCCTTACAATATAAGGCACCTTGGGGTAACTGTTTGTTGTGATTTGACGCTATATAAATAAAATTGATTTGATTTGAATCAGAATCTTGCATCAGCCAAGCTTGAACCTTCGTGCGCATGCGTGAGTTTTTTCACGCCTGTTGGTTGTGTCATTCGCAACCGACAGGCAGGTATAAAGTTTGCATTAATGTTATCTTGGTTCTTCCTGGGTGGTTCTTATGGCAACGGATCCAATCCCAAGCAAGGACTATTTGTATATAAAAATGTATTTCCTAAAATGATACATTTTGGGTTTCAAATGAAATTTATGTAGCTTTTTACCCCTCGAAATCCTCAAAAAGCTTCTGCTTCGGGGGGCTTCGCCCCCCTGAGCCCCCCACAAGGGCATTGCCCCACGACCCCACCAGGGGCCCTGCGGCCCACTTGACCCCCAACTCAAGGATCTGAACCTCCCCCTTTCACATTCCTATATACGGCCCTGTTAATTGCACCTGTTTGAACTTGTTACCTGTATAAAAGACACCTGTTCACACACTCAGTCAATCACACTCCAACCTGTCTACCATGGCCAAGACCAAAGCTCTGTCTAAGGACACCAGGAATAAAATTACAGACCTGCACAAGGCTGGGATGGACTACAGGACATGAGGCAAGCAGCTTGGTGAGAAGACAACAACTTCTGGCGCAATTATTAGAAAATGGAAGAAACACAAGATGGCTGTCAGTCTTCCCTGGTTTTGGGCTCCATGCAAGATCTCACCTCATGGGTTAAGGATGATTCTAAGAAAGTTCAGAACTACACTGGAGGACGTGGTCAGTGACTTGAAGAGAGCTGGGACCACAGTCACAAAGATTACATTAGTAACACACTACGCCATCATGGTTTAAAATCCTTCACATAACGTCCTCCTGCTCAAGCCAGCACAGGTACAGGCCTGTTTGAAGTTCACCAGTGACCATGTGGAGGCATGGGAGAAGGTCATGTGGTCAGATGAGACCAAAATAGAGCTTTTTGGTATCAAATCCACTTGCCATGTTTGGAGGATGAGAGCAACCCCAAGAACACTATCCCAACTGTGAAGCATGGGGGAGGAAACATCATTTTTGGAGGTGCTTTTCTGCAATGGGCACAGAATGCCTGCAATGTATTGAAGGGAGGATGGATGGGGTCATGTATCGTGAGATTTCGGCAAACAACTTCCTTCCCTCACTAAATGCATTGAAAACCATCCCCACAGCATGATGCTGCCACCGTAGGGATGGTTTCGGGTTTCGTCCAAAAATGTTGCCTGACATTCACACCAAAAAGTTTAATCTCTGTCTCATCAAACCAGAGAATTTTGTTTCTTATGGTCTGAGAGTCCTTTAGGTACCTTTTGGCAAACTCCAAGCAGGCTGCCATGTACCTTTTACTAAGGAGTGGCTTCCATCTGGCCACTCTACCATACAGGCCTGATTGGTGGATTGCTGCAAAGATGGTTGTCCTTCTGGAAGGTTCTCCTGTCTCCACAAAGGAATGCTGGATCTCTGACAGAGTGACCACCGAGTTCTTGATCACCTCCCTGACTAAGGCCGTTCTCCACCGATGGCTCGGTTTAAATGGACATCTGACCTTGTAGACAGGTGTGTGCCTTTCCAGATCATGTCCAATCAACTTAATTTACCCCAGGTGGAGTCCAGTTAAGCTGTAGAAGCATCTCAAGGATGATCAGTGGAAACAGGAGGCACATGAGCTCAATTTTGAGCATCATGGCGAAGGCTGTGAATACATATGTACACATGGTTTTAGTTTTTTATTTTTAATAAATTTGCAAATTCAAAAAAAAAATTTCAAATTTCAAAATACCTCTTTTCACATTGTCAGTATGGGGTGTTGTGTGTAGAATTTTGAGGGGAAAAAATTAATTTACTCCACTTTGGAATAAGGCATGTGCACGATACACATTTGTGTGTGTGTGTGTGTGTATGTATATATATGTGTATATATATATATATATATATATATATATATATATATATATATATATATATGTGTGTGTGTGTGTGTGTGTGTGTGTGTATACGCGCACTTATGTCAGGTTTTTTTATTTCAGTCAGGTTTTAGAATTCATCATAGTACAGAAACAGCAGGTTACAAATGATCTTCTTATGGCCTCGGACAGTGGACTCATCTCTGTGCTTGTTCTGTTAGACCTCAGTGCTGCTTTTGATACTGTTGACCATAAAATTTTATTACAGAGATTAGAGCATGCCATAGGTATTAAAGGCACTGCGCTGCGGTGGTTTGAATCATATTTGTCTAATAGATTACAATTTGTTCATGTAAATGGGGAATCTTCTTCACAGACTAAAGTTAATTATGGAGTTCCACAAGGTTCTGTGCTAGGACCAATTTTATTCACTTTATACATGCTTCCCTTAGGCAGTATTATTAGACGGTATTGCTTAAATTTTCATTGTTACTCAGATGATACCCAGCTTTATCTATCCATGAAGCCAGAGGACACACACCAATTAGCTAAACTGCAGGATTGTCTTACAGACATAAAGACATGGATGACCTCTAATTTCCTGCTTTTAAACTCAGATAAAACTGAAGTTATTGTACTTGGCCCCACAAATCTTAGAAACATGGTGTCTAACCAGATCCTTACTCTGGATGGCATTACCCTGACCTCTAGTAACACTTTGAGAAATCTTGGAGTCATTTTTGATCAGGATATGTCATTCAAAGCGCATATTAAACAAATATGTAGGACTGCTTTCTTGCATTTACGCAATATCTCTAAAATTAGAAAGGTCTTGTCTCAGAGTGATGCTGAAAAACTAATTCATGCATTTATTTCCTCCAGGCTGGACTATTGTAATTCATTATTATCAGGTTGTCCTAAAAGTTCCCTAAAAAGCCTTTAGTTAATGCAAAATGCTGCAGCTAGAGTACTAACGGGGACTAGAAGGAGAGAGCATATCTCACCCATATTGGCCTCTCTTCATTGGCTTCCTGTTAATTCTAGAATAGAATTTAAAATTAAAAAGGTTTTGAATAATCAGGTCCCATCTTATCTTAGGGACCTCATAGTACCATATCACCCCAATAGAGCGCTTCGCTCTCAGACTGCAGGCTTACTTGTAGTTCCTAGGGTTTGTAAGAGTAGAATGGGAGGCAGAGCCTTCAGCTTTCAGGCTCCTCTCCTGTGGAACCAGCTCCCAATTCAGATCAGGGAGACAGACACCCTCTCTACTTTTAAGATTAGGCTTAAAACTTTCCTTTTTGTTAAAGCGTATAGTTAGGGCTGGATCGGGTGACCCTGAACCATCCCTTAGTTATGCTGCTATAGACGTAGACTGCTGGGGGGTTCCCATGATGCACTGTTTCGTTCTCTTTTTGCTCTGTATGCACCACTCTGCTTTTAATCATTAGTGATCGATCTCTGCTCCCCTCCACAGCATGTCTTTTTCCTGGTTCTCTCCCTCAGCCCCAACCAGTCCCAGCAGAAGACTGCCCCTCCCTCAGCCTGGTTCTGCTGGAGGGTTCTTCCTGTTAAAAGGGAGTTTTTCCTTCCCACTGTAGCCAAGTGCTTGCTCACAGGGGGTCATTTTGACCGTTGGGGTTTTACATAATTATTGTATGGCCTTGCCTTACAATATAAAGCGCCTTGGGGCAACTGTTTGTTGTGATTTGGCGCTATATAAAAAAAAAAATTGATTGATTGATTGATTATGTTTTGCAAGGACAAAATAGCTTTTTTATCACTCTGTAGCTCTTTACCATATATATATATATATATATATATATATACACATATATATATACGCGCACTTGTTTTGCAAGGACAAAATAGCTTTTTTATCACTCTGTAGCTCTTTACCACACCTATCTTGTCTTTTCTGGTGTCCAGAGATGAAAGTGCAGCATACCTGGCAGGACTGGGAACAATTGGCATGGAGATCTACCAACAAGTGCCCAAACTGGACGCGGTGCTGGTGCCTGCAGCTGGACAGTACGGGCTGCTGGCTGGCACGGCCGCAGCCATCAAACACCTCAACTCACATATTCTTGTCATAGTACGTTGAAGCTTTTGAGACCATTTTAGCAACTATAAGGGCACTTACAGCGAAAATATCTCCATTCAGGTGCAAAAGTCCAGAATTGCTGCACAGGAAAGGTCACTTGCTCAGTGTGACACGTGACTGACAGGCTTCGTTAAGTGTAGTGTGGTAGTTTTTGGGAGTTGATCTGAAGAAACGACTCAGAATACAGATTTGGATGCTGATCCTCAACTATTTTAATGAATTTCTGTTTCTTGGAGATCAATGCAAAATTTTGGGGTTACTCCATGAACAGCCACACCTCCTTTGCTGAGGTATTCATTGCAGGGCACATATGGGAATTTTTGTCATCGCTGTACCACTGTCAACCCTTACGTTTTGGGTTAATGGGTAATAATAACTATAGAATACATTTGGTGGCAGTTGTCTGTCTTACATCAGTGTTGCCCAAAATTAGGTTTCATAATTCACTGCATTATAGGCAGAGATGTTACTGTGTCTGATTTTCTACAAGTGTGATTATATAAAAAAGGTCTTTGCAGTCATCAGTTAGATGAATCCATCAGATTGTTTATTTTTCAGTCTGTTTTTCATTTTTCAGTATCTGCAGAATCTATGAAAGACTGCAGTCACAGCAACTTTTTCCTCCTGTCACTGTAGGAAATACTTTGTGCAGGAAAGCATACTTTTATACTAACTTTGGACCAAGTGGTGCACACAATCAAATGCAGCAACACCCTTTTGGAGGCAAAATCATTTGCAACATCCATACACTTCTTGTAAAATATTTAATATTTATTTGCAACATAAAATGTAAACTTCATATTAAACCTAATGGCATACACTCTATCACGGTCCAAACTGTTCTATTTAGTTTTGAATTAAAAAAAAAAAATTGTAGATTTGACCAGCATTTTTTAAGTCATCTTCTGCCATTTGTATGACAAGTGGGACATACTTATTCAGTTTCGCAGAGTAATTTTATTATTGACGGATCATCTGTACCTGTCTTTGTGTTGGTA
This sequence comes from Thalassophryne amazonica, assembly GCF_902500255.1. Classification (NCBI taxonomy): domain Eukaryota; kingdom Metazoa; phylum Chordata; class Actinopteri; order Batrachoidiformes; family Batrachoididae; genus Thalassophryne; species Thalassophryne amazonica. Next base: position 84,000,637 of record NC_047115.1, read on the forward strand.
AGCACTGCGTAGTCCAAAGAACATACAAACAAACAAACCTATTTTACTAATTTAATGAAAATCTAGATTCTAAGTTTATCATTAATCAGTGTATTTTATGAAGTAGGAAAAAAGGTTTTATTAGGTTACAATAGGAACATTTGAAAATAATCAACTAGATTGTTTGACAATGCTAATGAAAAATTTTAATAAAAATGATGACTAAAACTATTGCACAACACTATTTCCAAAAGCATTAATGTTTCAGGATATCTCACATATGGCATCATATATCATACATTATATTCAAATATGAATGACACAAAATTGAGAGCACTATGACCTCAGAAAAAAAATTGTCAATTTGTTTTTTTTTTTTGTTTTTTTACAAGGAACCATGCTCTATCACCCTCTGGTGGCAGTCCGCAACAACCTGCAAATTGTTGTGAATATTATTTGCTGTTGATTATAACATGTTCTTCAATTGAATTAGAAACAGACACTTTCAATAAAACTGATGTTTTCTGGAAATTCAAATGTTTCAGCCGCATTTCTGTTATATAAGGCAATAAATAAGGCAAATTTTGCACAGGCAAGAAGTGGGTTGCACCTTTTAGCATTCATGTTGTTTCATTTTTTTAAATAAACATTATTATTCACAACTGTATAATTCCATCTTTCCGGCAAACTTTCCTACCATAAAAGTCAAGAACCATAAAACTTTCAAAATCTAAATTTCTGTCCATTAATACTGGGAGGCTAAAACTCTGCAGCAAGGTCTCGGCTGTATATTCATTTACTTACCCTTATGGGCAAGTTCTTGTCTCTGTACGATTACAAAAAATTTAAAAACAATGCAACACAATACAACAAGAGTCAAAATTTATGCAATCATGCTAACAGACACAAACAGAAAAATAAATACCGATGATTTTATTACGTCCTTGGCGGACATAATTAAGACATATAATACTGGAACACCGCACTCATAGAGCGCAAACTTCTGCCAATACCAGTTTTCAATTCCACAAAATTTTACCTAGGAAAAAAATGTCAAGGTCAAAGTTCTGTTACAAGTGGCTTTTCATAAGATAAATGAGATCTGATCAAATGCCAGGAGTATGCATTTAATTCATGCACTTGAATCAAAGTTTTGTTTTCTGGTGTTGTGAGTTTTTTTTTTTTATTATTTCAATGTTTTTGATTTCTGAATTCTTTTCAGATAATTTTCACAGAACATTGATTAGGGCCCCTTCACACATAACACAATTGAAGCCAACTAGCGGACGAAGGAGGAATTACATGGCGGTCATGAAAAATCAGAGCTGCTCTAACACCTCGTACACCTGTTGCTCCAACTATTCGCGCACACCAGCGGCTGAAAGACAGATTGTGCCCTGTGAGAGCCCATTCAATCCCTCTTGCGGCAGGTGTCGGCCAAATTCCGGGTGACACACGCGAACATCCAACACCGCTTGCTGGACACTTTGAAAATGTGATGCCATTCACGCTGTTAGCATGAAAGTCGTGAGCACACGACCACTTTTGAGCTGGCTGTGGAATTTGTCTAAGTGCCCCCACAAGTGTGGAGTTGCCAAGCAACATATATGTGGCGTGCCAGAATGTCGGCTCCCCCCTCAACACGTGCCGTGTGTGTATCGTGCATAGGGGGCGCACACTTGCATGACATGCTGATATTTATGGACAGATAGGGAGCGGCCAACTAGATCACACACAGCACAGCGAGTCGCCTTTCAGCTGATCGCTGGCCAGAGACTCACTGACAGCTGGAAATTACGGCTCAGTGCACACAACGTCCATCCATCCATCTATCCATTTTCTTCCGCTTCATCCGAGGTCGGGTTGCGGGGGCAGCAGCTCAAGCAAAGCCACCTAGACCTCCGGATCCACACACACCTCCCCCAGCTCCTCCGGGGGAACCCCGAGGAGCTACCAAGGCAGCTGTGAGACGTAGTCCCTCCAGCATGTCCTGGGTCTTCCCTGGGGCCTCCTCTCGATGGGACGTGCCCGGGACACCTCTCCAGCGAGGTGTCCAGGGGGCATCCGAAAAAGATGCCGGAGCCACCTCAGCTGGCTCCTTTCGACGTGGAGGAGCAGCGGCTCGACTCCGAGCTCCTCCCGAGTGACCGAGCTCCTCACCCTATCTCTAAGGGAGTGCCCAACCACCCTCATCTCAGCCGCTTTTACTCGTGATCTTGTTCTTACGGTCATGAGCCAAATCTCATGACCATAGGAGGTCATGAGATTTGGCTCATGACCACCTAGATCGATCAGTACATCAAGAGCTTTGCCCCCCTGCTCAGCTTTCTCTTCACCACGACGGTCCGATACAGCGACCGCATCACTGCAGATGCTGCAGCGAGCCGTCTGTCGATCTCACGCTCCATCCATCCCTCTCTTGTGAACAAGACCCCTGACAAAAGGCAGCCCTGGCGGAGGCCAGTGTGCACTGGAAACAGGCTTGACTTACTACCGGCAATGCGAACCAAGCTCCTGCTGTGGTCGTACAGGGACCGGAAAGCCCTTAGCAAAGGACCCCGGATCCCGTACTCCTGGAGCACCCCCCACAGGGCGCCTCGAGGGACACAGTTGAACACCTTCTCCAGATGCACAAACCACATGTGGACTGGTTTGGTGAACTCCCATGAACCCTCGAGCACCCGATGGAGGGTGTATAGCTGGTCCAGTGTGCCGCAACCAGGACGAAAACCACACTGCTCCTCCTGAATCCGAGGTTCGACTATCGGTCGAATTCTCCTCTCCGGTACTCTGGAATAGACCTTACCAGGGAGGCTGAGGAGTGTGATCCCCCTATAGTTGGAACACACCCTCCAGTCCCCCTTCTTAAACAGAGGGACCACCACCCCGGTCTGCCAATCCAGAGGCACTGTCCCCGACCGCCACGCGATGTTGCAGAGACGTGTCAACCAAGACAGTCCCACAACATCCAGAGACTTAAGGTACTCCGCATGGATTTCATCCACTCCAGGAGCCATGCCACCGAGGAGCTTTCTGACCACCTCGGTGACTTCAGCCTGGATGATGGATGAGTCCGCCTCTGAGTCCCCAGTCTCTGCTTCCTCTTTGGAAGTCGTGATGATGGGATTGAGGAGATCCTTGAAGTATTCCTTCCACCGCCCAACAACATCCCTAGTCAGGGTCAACAGCTGCCCACCCGCACTGTAGACAATGTTGGTGGAGAGCTGCTTCTGCCTCTGGAGGCGTCGGACGGTTTGCCAGAATTTCTTTGAGGCCGACTGATAGTCCTCCTCCATGGCCTCCCCGAACTCCTCCCAAACCCAAGTTTTTGCCTCTGCGACCGCACAGTCTGCAGCACGCTTGGTCTGCTGGTACCTGTCAGCTGCCTCTTGATAGCATCCCTTACTTCCGGCGTCCACCACTGGGTTCGGGGATTGCCGCCGCGACAGGCACCAGAGACCCTGCGACCACAGCTATGAGCAGCCGCATCAACAATGGAGGTGGAGAATATGGTCCACTCGGACTCCATGTCTCCAACCTCCCCCAGGATTTGGGAGAAGCTCTCTTGGAGGTGGGAGTTGAAGACCTCACTGACAGAAGGTTCCGCCAGTCATTCCCAGCAGACCCTCATGATACGTTTGGGCCTGTCAGGTCTGAGCAGCTTCCTCCCCTCCCAGCGGATCCAACTCACCACCAGGTGGTGATCGGTCGACAGCTCAGCCCCTCTCTTCATCCGAGTGTCCAAGCCACGTGGCCGAAGGTCAGATGATACGACTACAAAGTCGATCAGCTGTCACCCTGAGCCAGAGGTCAATGTCACCGCATCGTGCAACTTTAAGTTGCACATCGTCTACATCGTCTAATTTCTCTTTTTTTAAAAATATGTTTATCTTCTTGTTGATTTTAGGCATTTTACACTCCTGTTATAGGACAGTGATGGTAGTGCAGTGGTAAAGTTTCCGTCTGTTAATCAGAGCTTCTGTGAATTGCAGGTTCAAATCCTGTGGGTGGCATGTGTTTTTTATCTTCTGTTTCTCCACATCAGCACGCAATGTGGTTCCACATGTTCCAGCTGGTTTTTATTTTTTTTCTTTTTCTCCACAACAGCGGCACAATGCGGTGCAACACTTTCTAGCTGCTCGTTCTGTTTGTGCATGAAACTGGCGCCAGTGTGTTGTGCATGCCTGTGTGACCGTGCATCCCTCACGACAGCAGGTGGAATGTTTTGTGGTTCCCCATTTCGTGTTTGGTTCGTGGATTTTCTTCTGGTTTTTGTATCTTTTATGTTGTGTATGAAGGGGCCCTTATCTCTGCTATGCACAATTTGTCTTTACTTTTTGGCACTTGGTTTCTGACTGATAACTGGAAGACAGACAAACAGACATAAAATTGGAACCTCCATCCAATTGTGGTGGTGTAGGTAAATCCATAAAAGAATGATTTAGGCACTTTTGTTTGAGATATAATGTCAAATGTACACCAAATGGGCTTTTCAATATTAAATTCAAATGTCCACAAAATCTATAATCCAGATCAGATCCAAATCAAACTTTGTCACGTGATAGTGAGTGTCAGTCTGCACCTCAGTTTCAAATAGAAGAGTGAATGGGGCACATTTGATTAATGTACATTAATCGTTTGATTAATAAACATTAAATGGGGTTTTAAAATAGCCACAAAATCTGTAATCTGTATCAGATCCAGATCAAACTTTGTTGATTGATAAAGGATGCGATCTTAAATACCACTGTCTAATATGAAAGAAATCTGATCTTTTCCGACAGTTATGAATTTTTGAAAATTTGTTCAATATTAAAGATAGGGATTTTTCCAAGATTTTTCCTGACTTTGGCCTTTGACTTTTCATCCTTGTAAACTGAATGATTTCTTGCCTATCAGGATATGAATCTTTAGTAAAAAAAATAACGATATATAAAAAATTGTGGGTGGAGGTAATTAACAGAGTGTTTTTTTCATGTACAGGGTGTTGAACCAGAAGGTTTCCCTCTGCTTCTACAATCTCTGAAAACAGACAGCCCAGTCAAACAGATTCACAGCAAACCAAATAAGAAACTCTTTGGAGGTAAACTCAATTCATAAACATGGTTTATTTATGAAGACAGGCAGTAACAACTAACTGTCCTTCTGTTTTAGATCTTACAGAGCGCTCTCTGGGTATTAACACCTTCCAGCTGGCAAAGAACCTCGTAGACAAACTCATCTCTGTCAGGTACTGAACCAAATCACAGTCATACATTTAGCACAAGTTATACAGCATCATGATGAAGAGAATGCTTTTCTTTGAAAATATTTCAAGAAATTTAGCCAGAAGGCTCCAGTCTAGATTTGATGTTTTCATGAAAATCCATCTTTGTTGCACTCTCCCATGAAGCTGTGTAATTGGTGACACCACAGACGGAAGTTACACTGTGCACAGTATCTCCACTCACAGAAGCCTACCATGTCTCTTCTAGAGTTGTCATACGTGTCTTGATGGCTTCCCTCACTACTGTCCTTCTTGACTCCCTTATTCCCTTAGGGGAGGTGATGGTCTACTGGTTAAGCATTGGGCTTCAGAACAGAGGATCCAATTGGTTCAAAACTCAGACAGACCATAAAATCACTATGGGCCCTTGGGCAAGGTCCTTAATCCCCTAGTTGCTCCGGTGTGTAGTGAGCGCCTTGAATGGCAGCACCCTGATATCGGTGTGTGAGTGTGTTTGTGTGAATGTGAGGCATAGTTGTAAAGCATTTTGAGCTTCTGATGCAGATGGAAAAGCGCCATATAACTGTAGTCCATTTACCATTTGACTGCTGTTTATAAACAGTCTGGCCCTGTCTAGCTTTAAAACAAATACGAGGTCTGTGAGAAAAGTAACCGACCTTTTTATTTTTTTCAAAAACTATATGGATTTGAATCACGTGTGATTGCATCAGCCAAGCTTGAACCTTCGTGCGCATGCGTGAGTTTTTTCATGCCTGTCGGTTGCGTCATTCGCCTGTGAGCAGGCTTTGTGTGAGCACTGGTCCACCCCTCTCGTCATTTTTTTATTGCGAATAAATGTCTGAAAGATTTGGAGCTTTGCTGCATCAATTTTTTTCCAGAAACTGTAAGAGACCTCCAGGTGGACACCGTTTGAAAAATTAACATGGCTTTCAGGGACGATTTTATGGGGATTACACAGATTAAGGAGTGATCCAGACGGTTTAAAGACCGCCCACAACTGCTGAGAGCGCGCCGCGCTCCGAGCGCCGATTGACAGGCTCACACCCCGCTGAAACAACCAGATCATTTCCAACGTGAAGGCTTTGTTGATCTGGGACGTCGTCTGACTTTCACAAAAAGGCAGAAGGCGTGGACATCAGCACTTTTTCAGCACATTGCACTGTTACAGGAGTTTTTGTCATGGAAAGAGGAGCGGAGTTCATCCGCATCAAAACAGCGAGCGTAGTCTCTGGACCTGTTGCCAGATTTGGCGCAGCTCCGCATAGGAGACGGTGTGAGTGGCCCGCTGCTGCGTTTACCGAGCCCGCAGACTCAGTAAGCACGTCAGAGGCAGTGACAGCAATCGCGGTGCTGCGACCGGCCCGCCTGATAAGGACGCAGAACACCATGCGCTGTTAAAAAAAAAAGCATGCAAAATTGCACTAAAAAAAATCCGCGAAACTGCGAGGCCGCGAAAGGTGAACTGCGTTACAGCGAGGGACCACTGTATATAAATCTTGAAGTTTATATTTAAACACAAAGTATTTAAACTAATTCCAAGACATATTCACTGATGTGGAAATGTTCATGTATCATTCTCTGGCTTGTCTAAAGAAAAGTAGCTGTAAAAGTAATGAATTTATCAAAGACTGCCAATAAATGCCACATGCACATTTTGTGTCTGTATTTTTTGCACATTTCTTAAAGTGAGGAAGACACTCTGGTGGCAATGCTGAGGTTTCAGGAGTTTGAGCGCTCCACTGTGGACACAGAGGGAGCCATGGGCCTGGCCGCCATCCTGGCCGGACACCTACCCGAACTGAGAGGCAAAAGGTGGGTCCAAACCGTTCCAGTCTCCTGGTGTCACAGCAAACATTATCAAAATTCTGTTGTGTCCTTTCAATGAGGCCACAAGTCAAGGACATTGAAGTGGAGTAAAATGTTTTAAAGGATGAGTTCACTGTGTTAAAATCGTAGTTATTTATAGATATTGTTACCATTCAGCGCTCTGTCTGATATGAGTGAAAAACCCTTTTCCACAGATTTGTTCAGGAAGGAAACTGTGTTGGGGCTCTAAACCACCTCCAAACCTTCTAGTTTCACATAGCTGTTTGCACATTCTTACATTTTATGATCACTGACAGCACATACTGATGGTGATATTATCCCACAGGGACTATTTGCCAACTGGTGGGACTCGTAATCAACTAAAATAGTAAATCCAGCTTCCTGATGAAGTGGTGTAGAGGAGGATTTTCTTAAAAAGAAGACCTGAACGTTCAGCTACAATTTGCCAGAAAGTACATCTGAGATGAAAGCCTAGATATTATGTTTTGGTGAAAGAAACATTTGTATTTCTTCATAATTGATGTAAATAAAGTCCAAGACATATTCAGTGACTTGGAAATGTTCATGTTTCCATCCCCTGACTTGTCTGAAGAAAACTGGCAATAAAACTGCTTATTATTTACAGGTATTATCAGGTTTTAGGGAGTTCAAGGAAGATAAATTTCAAAAATTTTATTCTTTATGTTTTTTTTTGTTTGTTTGTTTTTTTTTGTATTTCTTATATTTGAAATGGTGGGGCATCAAGAGGGCTGCATGGGGGGGGGGGGGGGGTCTGGGGGTGAAGGCCCCCAGATGCAGAAGGTTTTTTTTTTTTGCCATGTTAATGCTCCCCAGAAGCATTTACTGAAAAAAAAAAGTATGAAGGACTTAAATAATATGGTGAGATGGTGAGGAACCTCTAGGTATGCGAGAGGCAAAAAAAGAAAAATGCTTTAAATGGCGGTCGGGTGGGGGGGGTAGTCTGGGTGTGATGCCCCCCAGAAGCTGAAAGGTTTTAGCCATGCTAATGCTCCTCAGAACCATTTACTGAACAAAAAGTCTGAAAGACCAAATTGACATGGTGAGATGCTGAAGAGCTTCACCCCTTCTTGTCCACGACATACACATATTAGGTAGACATGATCAGAAATTGTGGAAATAGCAGATCTACATGGTCAAACCACATCACATTGCAACATGTGAGTTTTAAGCGTGTAGATCTGCGATTATGTGTGGTATCCTCTAATGAAAGTATTAAATAGTGGTTAAGTGGTTTTTAATAAAAGCAACTATTCAATTCATCAGGATATGAATATGTCATTGCTTTCCAGTACTTTAGATAGCTAGATTTAGTTGAAACACACCATACTATGCAGTTTGCTATGAGGTGTGTACATTACATATTTGATTGGAACGTTTATGGAGACGTAAATCTCTAAACCGTAGGTGCACCCGGAAAAAAGGGGGGTGGTGCATTTTCATTTACATATGAAGCAGCAGGACCTTCGTGGCCGGGACGACGGTGGGGGATCGAACCCACGCGGCTCGCACCAAAAGACCGTTCCTCTACCAGGTCAGCCAAAGGGGAACTCCCCGTTAACCAAGCTAGCGGGAACGTCTTTTCAATTGGGACCCGGGACTTTCATCCCGCTACACATAAAAGGCTAAACATTCATATGAATGACTGACACACACTAACAAAAGGAGCAGGCATGTTGACCCTAATCTCTCCGCTAAGTGAGTTCTGGTCGTGCAGGGCTTCAGCAGGTCTTCGTCTCCATGCCACACGTCTGCAACACTGCTGCAACAGTCTTTGATGTACCGCGCTCAGTGGCAAGTTAGCTATATGGAGGCAGTTAAGGTAGCACGGCAACACAACGACTTAATAGTTCGGTATGTACACAGAAACGTGTGGTAACCTGCTTGAGCAATCCCACTGCTGCCACCAGTATAACAGAGCCGATGAGGGTTCACTGCAGGTGTACTGAGCATTAAAACACAGGACAACCAAAGACAATTCGGGCGCAGCAAAATGGCTGGCTGCACTAACCACACACATGCACAGGCGGGCACGTCGCCTCACACCTGTTCTAGGGTAACAAAAACATGCCAAAATTAAACCCCATAGAACATAATGATAAATAAAAGCAAAGTACAACCCCAATTCCAATGAAGTTGGGGCGCTGTGTGAAATGTAAATAAAAACAGAATACAATGATTTGCAAATTCTCTTCAACCTATATTCAGTTGAATACACCACAAAGACAAGATATTCAATGTTCAAACTGACAGACTTTTTTGTTTCTTGCTCATATTGAAAGGGATGCCTGCAACACATTTCAAAAAAGCTGGGACAGGGACAACAAACGACTGGGAAAGTTGATGAATGCTCAAAGAACACCTGTTTGGAACATTCCACAGGTGCACAGGTTAATTGGAAACAGGTGAGTGTTATGATTGGTTATACAAGGAGCATTCCCAAAAGGCTCAGCCATTCACAAGCAAAGATGGGGCGAGGATCACCACTTTGTGAACAACTGCGTGAAAAAATAGTCCAACAGTTTCAGAACAATGTTTCTCAATGTTCAATTGCAAGGAATTTAGGGATTCCATCATCTACAGTGCATAATATAATCAGAAGATTCAGAGAATCTGGAGAACTTTCTACACGTAAGCGGCAAGGCCGAAAACCAACATTGAATGAACGTGACCTTCGATCCCTCAGGTGGCACTGCATTAAAAACCAACATCATTGTGTAAAGGATCTTACTGCGTGGGCTCAGGAACACTTCAGAAAACCATTGTCAGTTAACACAGTTCTACAAGTCTACAAGTGCAAGTTAAAACTCTACCATGCAAAGCAAAAGCCATACATCAACAACATCCAGAAATGCCGCCGCCTTCTCTGGGCCTGAGCTCATTTGACATGGACAGACACAAAGTGGAAAAGTGTGCTGTGGTCTGATGAGTCCACATTTCAAATTGTTTTGGAAATCATGGACGTCGTGTCATCCAGACAATAGAGGAAAAAGACTGTTACCAGTGCAAAGTTCAAAATCCAGCATCTGTGATGGTATGGGGGTGTGTTAGTGCCCATGACATGGGCAACTTACACATCAGTGGTAAACATACCACTGTCCCAACTTTTTTGAAACGTGTTGCAGGCATCCATTTCAAAATGAGCAAATATTTGAACAAAAACAATCAAGTTTATCAGTTTGAACATTAAATATCTTGTCTTTGTGGTGTATTCAATTGAATATAGGTTGAAGAGGATTTGCAAATCATTGTATTCTGTTTTTATTTACATTTTACACAATGTCCCAACTTCATTGGAAATGGGGTTGTACCAGAAAGTCTGTTACATTACCAAAAGAAAAACCAGGCAGCCATTGGCCCATTTATTGATCAGCTTACTGGGAAAAAATCCTGATACTCTCAATTGCCAGCAATCCACCCCTGCTCCTCAGACTAAATCAGTATATTTGAACAACCAGTATAAACCAGTGTATTTGAATATACATCTAGTTGATCATATTACTTCAGATGTTGCTAACATCTGTGCATTTGGAAAGTACTGACTGTGCTTCACAACAACTTTTTTATACTGTCATTATAGTGTGTGTAGAATTTTGAGGAGGGGGGGGGGGGCGAATTTCATCTATTTTGGAATAAAGCTGTAACATACAAAAATGTGGAAAAAGTGCAGCGCTGTGAATACTTTCTGGATACATAGTAGATCATTATCATTTTTTCATTGCTGGTTTTAGGCTGAAGTGGATTTTGGTAACTCCTGTGACAGCTTCTCTGTTCACTCCCATGCTCCATAAACATTTTTTTTTAAATATGATTAGGCTTTTTTTTTTTTAAGAGAACTTAAGGCGTCTTCCATTGTAATGTTTATTAAAGTAAAAAGATGTATACAGTGTGTATGGGTCCAGGTTGTTTTGTCTTTTTTTTCTGAATTTGCACAAGTGGGCAGCAGATGTGATGACATGAGTTTTGTGCTCCATCGCCTGTGTTGCAGGGTGGCTGTGGTGGTGAGCAGCGCCAACATGGAGCCAGAGCTGGTCAGGCACTGCATGGACCAAGCCCTGGTGCTGGATGACCGGGTCAGTAAGTTCTCAGTGCAGCTGGGAGAATGTCCAGGAGACATGGCCAAGCTGCTGGACATCTTGTCCAGAGAGGACGTCAGGTGGGTCACAGAGATCGACTATGTACAATCACACTGACATTTTCACAGATGTACAGTGAAGCAAATAAGTATTTGATCCACTGTCGATTTTGCAAGTTCTCACATCTAAAAAGAATGGTGAGGTCTGTAATTTTTAGCAGAGGTACACTTCAAATGTGAGAGACAGAATCTAAAAAAAGAGAAAATCACATTGTATGATTTTTAAATAATTCATTTGCATAATTTATTTGCATTATACAGTATTTGATCACTTACCAACCAGTAAAAATTCTGGCTCTCACAGACCTGTTAGTTTTTCTTTAAGGAGCCCTACTTTTCTACACTCTTTACCCATATTAATTGCATCTGTTTGAACTTGTTACCTATTTTCCTATTGTATCAAATACTTATTTCATGCAATAAAATACAAATTAATAAAAAAAAAAATACAATGTGATTTTCTGATTTTTGTTAGATTCTGTATCTCACAGTTGAAGTGCACCTACGATAAAAATTATAGACCTCTCTATTCTTAGTAGGTGGGAAAACTTTTGACAGTGGGTCAAATACTTATTTGCCCCATTATATGTTAGAACCACTCCAGTTTGTGCACTTCACCTTTACTTCTCAGCACAATTAAAGTTTGGCAGTGGGTTATTACCCTATGCATCGGCAAAGCACCGACTGCAGAGTATTGCTTTTACTGTCATGCATGTGCGACTATGGACGAGATAAATCAAACAAGGCTGGATTGATTCCCTTCAAACTTGATGGGACTATGACTTTGATAGATATCTGAGCATCAAAAAGACTGTGGTCTTGCATCAAGGAGATCTTACACCAAGTGTAATCAAGCTCGATGGCAAACCACTGGAAGCCGTGCAAAAATTCTGATACCTGGGTTTCACTGCCACAGCAACACTATCCTTGGAAGAGGAGGTAAACGCTCGCATCGGCAAAGTAGCGACTACTTTTGTGAGGCTTACCAAACAGGCTTGAAATAAGAAATACCTTTCGACAAAGACAAAGCTCCTGATCTACAACAGCTGTGTGCTTAGCATTCTCCTGCATGCCTCTGAAACATGGACAATCTATAAGGGCCAGGAGAAAAGGCTTAAGTCCTTCTACCTTAGATGCCTGAGGAAAATCCTCAACATCAAATGGCAGGAATGTGTGTCCAACTCACGTGTGCTGCAGAGATCAGGCACCACAAGCCTTGTCTCCATCTTGAGCAAGCGCAGAATGAGATGGCTTGTTCATATGCGGAGGATGGATGTCTCCCAGATCCCCAAGCAGCTGTTGTTTGGAGAACTCGCACATGCACGTCGCCCAGAGACACTGGCATGACCCTGTCCCTGCTACAGCCGATAGCTACCCATGCCGCTATTGTGCCCGACCGTGCAAGGCCAACATTTGTCGCGTGAGTCATGAGAGGAGGTGTAGTGCAAGACCCACTCACTGAGACCATCGTCATTCGATGCAAAAGCCAGAGAGAGAGAGAGAGAGAGAGAGAGAGAGAGAGATCTAGAAATGATCCGGTTTTAGAGTTATGCAGTCAAACATCAAGGTCACAGAAAACACCTTTTATATAGCTGAACAACCAAGAAGCCCAGATGGATGATCAGTGGCATATATTGATCAGCAAAATATTTGGGATTGCTTAGTATGAATGAATTCAAAATGTTTTTGTGTAGGCTCTCAGTTGTCCAGGTGGTTTCTATAGTAGAGAAGCTTGAATATTCAACTGGACTGGGTTGCTTGACGCGAGGACGTTTCGCTTCAAATCGCAGAAGCTTCCTCAGCTAAAATTCTTGCTCTGGTGGTCTGACTTCTGTCTTGACTCTTGTAGAGAAGAATAATCAAGAAGTCACAAAAGCTGGAGTTTTAAACCTAACCAGACCCCTCCTACCAAGAGGCAGACTGCTATAGGTTAGTGACTAAACAATAGCTCTAATTAGCACCTATTGTGCTCTAGTTAGCACCCTCCTAATGACCCTCTCATGATGGCTCCCAAGCCATCATGAGAGGGTCCGTCCCATCATTAGGAGGGACAGCTGCCCTGTCATTAGGAGGGTGCTAACTTCTCTACTATGAATTCAAAATGAAGTCATAAAATGAAGTCATACATACTCAATAACACCATTACAGACATAGTGTATGGATATTTACACAGACATTTATATTGTGGTGTGTACAGCATGTCTGCCCGCTGATACCTTTTATTATTGTGAGATAATTCATCAGTCTTTCCATCTATGTATAGACCCTTCTGTGTGCCCACCAGTTACCCTCTATCTTTAAAAAACAAGAACAATATAAAATTGTGCAACACTTTGCAAATTGCTCATGTTTCCACATCTCTGGATAAACTGTTGAATGTTGGTGTTACTATTGTTGTTGAGCTGCTTTTTGCAGTGTCAAATACCATATGAAATATTGTTCCCACTCCAGTTTTTGTAAGAAAATGCAAGCTATGCTAATCATTTTGCTCACATTTTATCTCTGTAGAAATTATAAGGCTACTAGCTGAGTTATCATTCGACACAGAGGTAATAGAGAAGACTTTTAGCCATGTCATTGTATATTTCATGTTACTTTAGTTAAGGTGTAGTAAGTTGCACTGTCTCATTAATTTTCACAGAGCAATTTGTGACATTCATGAGACTCAAGTGAATGACGATAAAAGGTGACAGCATGTCATATCACTGCAATGCTCTGGCGTGCCGTACACAGCAGGGACATTTTAATTGAAAAAAATGTGTGCCTTAACTTGCATGCTGTGTGCGGTGCTGGCCCGTTCACATTGTTATTAGAGTGCATCCTAGCCAGCTGCTACTATGTAGTAAGTAAAGTGTGACACTTGCTACCTGAGTACCATGTGAATTGTGAAAATAAGGGTTCCAGTGAGCAGGTCGTGATCTAATATATAAGGCTGACCATCTGTGTGTGTGTGTGTGTGTGTGTGTGTGTGTGTGTGTGTGTGTGTGTGTGTGTGTGTGTGTGTGTGTGTGTGTGTGTGTGTGTGTGTGTGTGTGTGTGTGTGTGTGTGTGTGTGTGTGTGTTCGTGCACGTACGCTTTCAACCTAATGGCCTCCGCCTTGCTGCCCCCAGTCATCATAGCAAGTTTGGTGTCGACTGCTTACTTACTGTGGCTGTACATAGTGAACACACCACACACAGTCAGCTTTAGATATCAGATTATAGCTCAATATTTTATTCTACTACTTGACCCAGTGTAAGATTAGCAAAATCCAGATGTAAATAAATAGGATCATACAATTACACTGAAGGGTGTGGTTGTTTCTCTATATGTCCATATAACTTAAGTCAAATATTGCAGGATAAAGCCTATTCACTGTCTCGCAGTCCGTGACTCACGCGAGAAATCAGTTTCAGCAGAGTTCTGGTTCAGGGCACAATTTAAACAAACCTCGTGTAGTATGGACAACAACACAACATCAGGGCACAGCAGAAGTTCATCACAGGTGCTACACCTCCTCTAGATAATCCTCTCAACTTGAGGGAACATGGTGCATTCTGGGGAGTGCAGGGGGCTGCCAGGGGGATTATGGGAAACGTAAAAGTACTGAATTATGGTTATTGCAATACATATGTGGTATTTTTCTCTTTTTGTTTTACAATTTTGAAATACAGTATTTACTTTAATAATCTCCAGCACATTATAACATCTCACTAATGAGCACTAAGAGCTGTTAAATGTTCTACATATTTTTTTATTATTATAAACATCAGAGGTATTTCTGAGGTATCTGTTCTTGCTTTTCCTCACAGATTGTTGGATATCTGCCATCGCAGACACAGCGACAAGTCAGAACTCTTCACAGCCAAGGTAGGTCACTAAGCTGTTCACCTTCTGCTCCCTCCTCCTCTTTAAGACCCCCGTTACACACAGCACGAATGGCATCCAAATGAAGAATCGACTCAAATTTGAGGAGGTGCAGTGTGAAAATGTTGGAAAGCTGTCTCAGAGCAGTTGACCCGGCCGAGCTTAGTCATATGGCTGCCTCGACTCTTTTGGGCATGTCCAAAACACATGTGGCACAGTCCAGGTGGAACACCCATCCAACAGCAGTCTATGTGTAGCCTGAGCACAATCTCAGTGCAATCTACACATTCGTACGGCGTCATTACAGTATTCAGAACAATCTGATCATGGTCGGGGGAACCCTGAAATGGATCGGGCACATCAAATCCTGCTGGCATGCCCCGCTTGTACCATGTACATGCACCTCCACTGGATCCCTTTCAGGGGGCACAAAGGAAATGTCAATATGCCACGTTTCAGGCTCCTGTCGAACCAGCTCCCAATTCGGATCAGGGAGACAGACACCATCTCTACTTTTAAGATTAGGCTTAAAACTTTCCTTTTTGCTAAAGCTTATAGTTAGGGCTGGATCAGGTGACCCTGAACCATCCCTTAGTTATGCTGCTATAGACTTAGACTGCTGGGGGGTTCCCATAATGCACTGAGTGTTTCTTTCTCTTTTTGCTCTGTATGCACCACTCTGCATTTAATCATTAGTGATTGATCTCTGCTCCCCTCCACAGCATGTCTTTTTCCTGGTTCTCTCCCTCAGCCCCAACCAGTCCCAGCAGAAGACTGCCCCTCCCTGAGCCTGGTTCTGCTGGAGGTTTCTTCCTGTTAAAAGGGAGTTTTTCCTTCCCACTGTCGCCAAGTGCTTGCTCACAGGGGGTCGTTTTGACTGTTGGGGTTTTTACGTAATTATTGTATGGCCTTGCCTTACAATATAAAGCGCCTTGGGGCAACTGTTTGTTGTGATTTGATATAAATAAAAATTGATTGAAATTGATTGATCCGTTACCCGGGCCGAAGTCACCGAGGTGGTTAGAAAGCTCCTCGGTGGCAAGGCTCCTTGGGTGGATGAAATCCATCCTGAGTACCTTAAGTCTCTGAATGCTGTGGGACTGTCTTGGCTGACACGCCTCTGCAACATTGCGTGGCAATCGGGGAAAGTGCCTCTGGATTGGCAGACCGGGGTGGTGGTCCCTCTGTTTAAGAAGGGGGACCAGAGGGTGTGTTCCCTCTATAGGGGGATCACACTCCTCAGCCTCCCCGGTAAGGTCTATTCCAGAGTACTGGAGAGGAGAATTTGACCGATGGTCGAACCTCGGATTCAGGAGGAACAGTGTGGTTTTCGTCCTGGTCGCGGCACACTGGACCAGCTCTACACACTCCATCGGGTGCTCGAGGGTTCACTGGAGTTCGCCCAACCAGTCCACATGTGTTTTGTGGATCTGGAGAAGGCGTTCGACCGTGTCCCTCTGGGCACCCTGTGGGGAGTGCTCCGGGAGTACGGGGTCCTTTGCTAAGGGCTATCCGGTCCCTGTACGACTGCAGCAGGAGCTTGGTTTGCATTGCCGGTAGTAAGTCAAACCTGTTTCCAGTGCACGTTGGCCTCCGCCAGGGCTGCCCTTTGTCACCGGTTCTGTTCATTATTTTTATGGACAGAATTTCTAGGCGCAGCCAGGGTGTAGAGGGGGTCTGGTTTGGGAACCACAGAATCTCATCTCTTCTGTTTGCAGATGATGTGGTTCTGTTGGCTTCGTCAAATCAGGACCTTCAGCATGCACTGGGGCGGTTTGCAGCCGAGTATGAAGCGTCCGGGATGAAGATCAGCACCTCCAAATCCGAGGCCATGGTTCTCAACTGGAAAAGGTGCTTTGCCCTCTTCAGGTTGGTGGAGTGTCCTTGCCTCAAGTGGAGGAGTTTAAGTATCTCGGGGTCTTGTTCACAAGTGAGGGACGGATGGAGCGTGAGATCGATAGATGAATCGGTGCAGCATCTGCAGTGATGCGGTCGCTGTATCGGACCGTCGTGGTGAAGAGAGAGCTGAGTAGGGGGGCAAAGCTCTCGATTTACTGATCGATCTACGGTCCGATCCTCACCTATGGTCATGAGATTTGGCTCATGACAGAAAGAACGAGATCGCGAGTACAAGCGGCCGAGATGAGATTAGTTATGCTGCTATAGACTTAGACTGCTGGGGGGTTCCCATGATGCACTGAGTGTTTCTTTCTCTTTTTGCTCTGTATGCACCACTCTGCATTTAATCATTAGTGATTGATCTCTGCTCCCCTCCACAGCATGTCTTTTGATTTGATGTATGTGGCACACGTCCATCATGTGAAGTGGACATGAACATTGCGATATCAAACCAAAAGCACAGTCTGTTACTGTGAGTCAGTGCATCATTGTGTGTGCCAGAGGCTCAGCACGACACCCACAATGCAGCTGAATGAGATGTCACCCCCGTAATACAAATCAAATCAAATCAATTTCATTTATATAGCGCCAAATCACAACAAACAGTTGCCTCAAAAGGCGCTTCATTTTGCAAGGCAAGGCCATACAATAATTACAGAAAAACCCCAACTGTCAAAACGACCCCCTGTGAGCAAGCACTTGGCGACAGTGGGAAGGAAAAACTCCCTTTTAACAGGAAGAAACGTCCAGCAGAACCAGGCTCAGGGAGGGGTAGTCTTCTGCTGGGACTGGTTGGGGCTGAGGGAGAGAACCAGGAAAAAGACATGCTGTGGAGGGGAGCAGAGATCAATCACTAATGATTAAATGCAGAGTGGTGCATACAGAGCAAAAAGAGAAAGAAACACTCAGTGCATCATGGGAACCCCCCAGCAGTCTAAGTCTATAGCAGCATAACTAAGGGATGGTTCAGGGTCACCTGATCCAGCCCTAACTATAAGCTTTAGCAAAAAGGAAAGTTTTAAGCCTAATCTTAAAAGTAGAGAGGGTGTCTGTCTCCCTGATCTGAATTGGGAGCTGGTTCCACAGGAGAGGAGCCTGAAAGCTGAAGGCTCTGCCTCCCATTCTACTCTTACAAACCCTAGGAACTACAAGTAAGCCTGCAGTCTGAGAGCGAAGCGCTCTATTGGGGTGATATGGTACTATGAGGTCCCTAAGATAAGATGGGACCTGATTATTCAAAACCTTATAAGTAAGAAGAAAAATTTTAAATTCTATTCTAGAATTAACAGGAAGCCAATGAAGAGAGGCCAATATGGGTGAGATATGCTCTCTCCTTCTAGTCCCTGTCAGTACTCTAGCTGCAGCATTTTGAATTAACTGAAGGCTTTTCAGGGAACTTTTAGGACAACCTGATAATAATGAATTACAATAGTCCAGCCTAGAGGAAATAAATGCATGAATTAGTTTTTCAGCATCACTCTGAGACAAGACCTTTCTAATTTTAGAGATATTGCGCAAATGCAAAAAAGCAGTCCTACATATTTGTTTAATATGTGCATTGAATGACATATCCTGATCAGATTTGTGGGGCCAAGTACAATAACTTCAGTTTTATCTGAGTTTAAAAGCAGGAAATTAGAGGTCATCCATGTCTTTATGTCTGTAAGACAATCCTGCAGTTTAGCTAATTGGTGTGTGTCCTCTGGCTTCATGGATAGATAAAGCTGAGTATCATCTGTGTAACAATGAAAATTTAATGTAATACACATATTATAACATGTTCAGCATCGAACTCTGTTTCACCAGCCCATGACACTACAAATATACATGTAAACTCACCTCCATTACAACTCCAGATGTGTGTCACCGTGCAGGGTGGACAATCGCCAGGGGCTGAAGCCTGTGGTGAAGTCCCTCTTGCCCCAGTTGTGCCGTGTGCAACACAAATGCCTCACAAATGCCTTGTACCATGGTGTAAAATATCCCATGGCGCTGTCCCGCAGCGTGCCAATGATCCGACCGGACAGCACGGCATCTGGTGCAGTCTGACAGCAGCCTGTGTCTCTGTTGTGCGGGTGTGCATGATTCAGTCAGGACTGGATCTGTCCACATTGTACGTGGTCGTCCGGCAGTCGAACACAGCTGTCTGACTATCTGTCCCTCCCGACTGCGTCTTGATTATTGCCATTTTTTCAATTTCGGCCTTAGTCAGCCTGGTTCATGCGCATTTGTACTATGTGTGAGGTGGGTCTAAGCTGCTCATCACCTGTCTCCTCATTGCCATGGAAGTCTTGGCATGGAGTTGCCAGTGAGTTGGCAGAACACAACTGCGTGACTCAGGAAGCTGAAGTTACAAATGAATGATTAAAAGATGAGGTGAGATTACACCAGGACTCGGTTGCTCTGTCTTGCTGGGGGGTGGAGGGCGGATTTTCTCGACATGGTTTGGGTCCACTTGTCCCCTTAAGTTGTAGTCACACAGGGGGTTACAACCACCCATGCAGAGAGGGCCGTGCAAACAGCCAAGAAGATCCTCAAACAAGCGGATCCAGTGCTGGCCCTGATGATCTACAGGTCCACTCCGTGCTCCTCGACCGGCTACAGCCCTGCAGAGCTGTTAATGGGGAGAAAAATCAGGACAACGCTCCCTATCCTGGAGAAGAATCTTCAACCACAGTGGCCGAGCAGAGCAGCAGTGAGGAGAAGGACGACCGAGAGAAGGCCAAGCAGACCTACTACTACAATCGCCACCATGGAGCCCGACCCTTACCTGTCCTGCAGCCAGGCGATGTGGTGAGGTCCAAGTTGGACCATGAGGAATCATGGTCACGGTTAGCGGTGGTTTCAGGAGAAAGCACCACTCCGAGATCAGTCATCATCAAGACACAGCAGGGAGCTTTAAGTCCGAACTAACCAAAAGAAGTATTTAGCCTTGGAGTTTCACGACTCTGTGTGAAATTGTCTGTATAGTAGTATAAGTCCAGTGCATCATTTCAGGCATGTGAGAAAATCTCTCATCTCAGATTTGTCCTCAGTTGATTTTGGTGTAAAGCCTTTGGGCTTCATGCAGTGCGTGCAGTCACACTGCATGCAAATTAAACTGTGTGAGTCTCCGTCTGTGATTGGTGGATGTTCTTAGGGGTGGAAACAAAGCAGTGTGTTTTTTTTATGCTGTGTGTCCAGCATAAACAACACACTGTTGCATCGTCGACTTGGAAAATTGTCTCCTATTTTCCAGCCCGACATTTATCTTTTGGACATTTACGGGGCCATTATTGTAGGAAAAGTATTTGCAAATGCGTATTTTGATCTCTTCGAGGGACCAGCCAGGCTTAAAACCACAGCGATGAATGATGTCATTGGTGCTTGCGCCCTCTGGTGGAGGCACACAGACAAGTCTCCACACACACACAAATTGCTGCACGCATTTACAGATCTAACACGGCAGAACTGTAGCAAAAGTCATGTGTAAGAACACATCCAATCGAGTGGCCCGATTTTCACAGAAACATGGATACACGCAGATTTTTTTTACGCATTTGTAGATGTGTTTACACACACAGATCAAAATACACACACACACACACACATATTGCTATACACATTTGTGGATCTGTTTACACACACACACACACACACACACACACACACACACACACACACACACACACACACACACACACACACACACACAAATAGAATACATATTTGCAAATACTTCTGCTACGATAATGGCCCCATACCGACACTGAGGCACAACCACGTAGTTGTGACAGTGTACACATGACACATTGCTGTAATGCAAAGTGTATTTTTAGATATCACCTCAATCACTTTACATATCAGGGATATTTTTGTGTGATTTTGGAACAGTGGTAATCCTAGGTGATCCTGAGTGTGTGTGTGTGTGTGTGTGTGTGTGTGTGTGTGTGTGTGTGTGTGTGTGTGTGTGTGTGTGTGTGTGTGTGTGTGTGTGTGTGTGTGTGTGTGTGTGTGTGAGAGTGAGTGAGAGAGAGAGAGAGAGAGAGAGAGAGAGAGAGATGTGGGTTTTTCAATAATAATAATCAGAGGTAAAACCACAGTATCTGGGGGGCATTTCTGTTACAAACAAGCTGTCCCAGTTATGAATTATGTTTAAAGCAGTTGAATGTATGTGAAAACACTCAACAAATTATGCATGTTGAACATTAAATCTCAAAAAGAGGTAGATTAAAAAGTGATTTGGCACGATATGTCCACTTTAATAATTATCTTTATTAGATCCCTGGGCCCATACGCACAACGCAGCCTAAGGCTAAAAATAGCTCCTAGAGAAGTTATTCTAAAAAAAAAAAGAAACTTAGAATTCCTCGAATTCTTAGTCATTTCTTAGAATTTTCCCTTGGTAAGATGAAAGTTGTCCACAAAGCACCCTAACCCTTAAGAGAACTTCTAAGGTGCCAAACTGGTAAGAGCAGTGAGGAGGACTTTTAAGAAGCCTATGCAGACAAGCTGGTGGAAAAGACACTGAGGAAGGAGGATGTAGGATGACAGTGAGTCAGTAACACACTACCAGCTTGATCCACGTAATTATTTTATGTTAATTTACTGTCTTAATATATTTATAAATTCTTTAGGTTCTTATCCTATACACACATTAATATTGTTATTATTATTGTTATTATTATCAGTATTATTGATATTTTATTTTATTATTACTTCTATTTTGTCATTTGATTTTTAAATGGACAACAATGGAAGTAAGTGTTTTCACTTTCTTGTGTCATGTATGCAATTTTAACGTATTTACAATTATATTATGTACTTACATTGAACTTATTAATAAACGCACGCACCCACACACACTTTTAATATGAAGTTAATTGGCTTGTGAATGTAATATGTTCAAACATCTTCAAGCTGTGTAACAATTCATTTTGTGGTGAGCTGCATGAACTAATGAAAGACAAGCAAGAGCTTTTGTCTTTTTGGCACTTTGCCACCTGGAGTTACACTTATTTTTCAAATTAAACAACAGTGACTGCATCAAACACTTTTCACTTATGGTGACAACATGGTGACACTTAACTCACTAAACCAATTGAACTACAAAAACACAATAAAGCAAAAAGACTAACAACATTTTTTAACTAACATGAACCACAATAGCAACATTTAAAACCCCAAAACCCAGAACTCCCATAATGCACTGCAGCACAAGAATTTACAGATTTAGCGACCGTCCCAGTGATCGCTCCAATTTAATTTTGCTGAGTATCATCATCATGACATTAAATTATTTTTATGATTACGCATTTCTTAATGCAGTTATATGATCAATTGATTTTACTGTTCATTCATATGTAGGATCACAGAGCACATTTATTTTTTATTTCCCATTCCCTTTCTGTGACAACCAATCACAACTCTTACAGGACCACGTCATACATAGCAATGGGGTCAACCCTGCCTCTGCACTAGGAGTTTCTGTCAACTCCTTGCTCAGAGTTGCTCTCAGACACCTCTTGGGTCTCTCTTAGGCTGGGACCCGTTGCCAGGATATTTTAGACTAAGTTAGGAGCTCTTTAAGAGGACTTTGAGATGCACCAAGCATACGGACCCAGACCATTTAATTTTCAAATGTGCTCCTTGAATGTTAAAATCTGGATGAAACACATCAAGAAACAAACATTTTTGCACAGTTGTGCAAGTTTAATTTGATTTATTTGGCAATAAAACCATGTCCATAAAATCAAGACAGTACATAAAATTGCTAAAAGCATACAACTTTCCAAAGGGGTCCTCAGGTTACAGAGGTGCGTGGCTGTATTTAATAGGGCAATGCAGTCTCATTTGGACCCTGCGTGATATCAGGGGATTTGAGCACTTATGGGGACAGCCTCTCTCATTGTGCAATATACAGCATAACTTCATACAGGGAAATGGTGCACTGTTTTGTCTTCGGCTGCAATCACCAAAGCAGTCATGAAAAGTGCTGTTTTTCTTGGGTCCCAGTGGAGAAGGGAAGACAAAGCAAATGGGAGATGTTGTGTTGGTAAGTATTAGCCTACACAGCTAACCAGAGTAGCTCCGTTCTCTCACCTGAAAAACCGCCTTGACAAGTTTGAGCGCTGGGTAATAAACAAACTGCAACACATGTGCACTTTCCACTGCATCGTCACTTTTTCTTTGTAATTTGAGATTGTAAAATGAGACTGCGGTGCCCAATTAATGATCACTAAGGTCTAAGGAGAGTTTCAATGCAGATTTTCTAAAAAAAAAAAAAAAAAAAAAAAAAATGCAATTAGGTTGCATTCCTAATGCAACGTGACCCACTTCCTGAATTTTCTTTGCCTCTGCATTGTACTTTTATAATGAACAAACACTGCTGATTTCCCTGTGAGATCAAAAGGTCAAATATGTTGAATATGCACCTGACCTTGCTGCTCTGTGTGTGTGTGTGTTGACAGGTGGAGTGTGTGGTGGAGACCAGGGATAAATCACAGAGCATCCAGCTGCGTAAGACACTAAATGAGCGCTACCCGTCTATACACTGGCTTGACCGGTGATCATGACAGCATCCAGAATGCCAACAACAGTTATGTCAGCAAACGTAATGGTGAAAGATGATACATGTACATAAAATGAGATAATCTGCAAACACATCATGTAAAACACTTTTATCTTGTATGACCTGTTTTATGAAACTTGCTGCAGTTCAGTAAGTTGATGTGAATACAGAAAAGCCTTGAGATTATAGAGCAAATATGAGTAACTGTGCTGCTATTATTCTTTTATAGTGCTTATGTTGCATTACGAGGATGAATGTAGTTGTAAGTCTCATTGCATGAGCAGCGGGTGCAGATTGTTACGATACTGTAACAATCATCACAGCACCAGATAATTTATTAATATATTTTAGATACTTCTGTATTTATAGTCTGAAGTAGTCATGTCGAATGATGTAAAAATGTGTTCTTTAAATAAAACTGGACGTACATCGTGGCCTGTCATCATGTTTCGTTTTTTTTGTTTTTTTTTGTGGCGCTCCAATTTAATCATAGTTTTTCTCTGATACTTGTATTCAGAACCATTTAACAACTGGAACAAGAGCTGCTCTTTTATTTGTGAAGGAGTCGAGTGCCCTCCAAAAGTATTCGGCCCCTTGGTATTTCACACATTTTAATTTGTTTATGCCATTTCAAATACAAAAAGTAAATCAGGCTTCTCAATATAAAATTTCTAAAATTATTTTCCTTAGACTCAAACTGAAAGTAAATCTTTACAACTTGGTATGAATTAATGAAAAATATAAAAGCCAAGATGATGGGTTGCATAAGTAATCAGCCCCTTTGGAATAATGCCTGTAAATGATCAGTTTAATTCCCAGTTTTCCTCAGACAAGTCAGGGAATGGATACATGAACATTTCCAAGTATGCTGTTTTGGACTTTATGTACATCAGTTATGAAGAAATACAAACAGTATGGCACTCTATGGTAAATCTGTGTAGACAGTTCTCTAAAACTGAGTGGCTGTGCAAGAAAGAGTGAGGAAAGCCACCAAGATACCCAGACAGCTCTAAAGAAGTTATAGACTTATGTGGCAGTGAGTGGAGAAATTGTGCACAGTACATGTTTTGCATTTTGTACCCCCAGTTCTACAGCTTCATGATGAAGTGGAGCAGAGAAGGACTTTTTTTAAAAAGAAGACCTGAAAGTTCAGCTACAATTTGCCAGAAGGTACATCTGAGATGCAAGCCTGAAAGAAAATCCTCCTCTGTACCATTTCATCATGGAGCTTTATAACTGGGGAGACAAAATGCAAAACATGTAGTGTGCAGACACACACACACACACACACACACACACACACACACACACACACACACACACACACACACACACACACACACACACACACACACACACACACACACACACACACACTCAACATACGAGTCATGTTTGTCTCCAAGCTTGCCCCCCCTCCAAACTCCTGATGTTTTTTTCAATATTTATTGAAGTAAGTGTAGGGTGAGTGTGTTTGAGGGTGGTCATTGTTTTTGAGGATGCACAAGCAAATTTCGTTGTGTTGATCGCTGTGCAATGACAATAAAGGTGATTCTGATTTAAGGACATTCACAGAGTTGTCCTGAAGCCACTCCTTTGATATCTTGGCTGTGTGCTTAGGGTTTTTGTCCTGCTGAAAGATGAACCACTCCCCCAATCTGAGGTCAAGAGCTCTCTGGAGCAGGTTTTCATCCAGGATGTCTCTGTACATTACTGCATTCATCTTTCCCTCAATCCTGACTAGTCTCCCAGTTCCTGCTGCTGAAAAACATCCCCACAGCGTGATGCTGCCACCACCATGCTTCACTGTACAAATGGTGCCTGGTTTCCTCCAAACATGACACCTGGCATTCAGGTCAAAGAGTTCAATCTTTGACTCGTCAGACCAGAGAATTTTGTTTCTCAAAGTCTGAGAGTCCTTCAGGTGCCCTTTGAAAAACTCCAGGTGGACTGCCATGTGCTAAGGAGTGTACTAAGGAGTGGCTTCCATCTGGCCACTCTACCATACAGGCCTGATTGGCCTCGCTCTTCTCCTTCTTGCACAGTCACTCAATTTTTGAGAACTGTACTCCATGCAGATTTACCATAGAGTGCCATAATGTTTTTATTTCTTCGTAATTGATAGAAATAAAGTCCAAGACATATTGTCAAAAATTAAATGATCAAATATGTACAGTTGTAACATTTCGACTACAAATGCGTTAGAACACGTTCATCTTGAAGACAAGGTCATTCAGAATCAGCTTCTTATCACAAATCGACTAACTTGATTTTGTTAACTTTTCATCCATTCCCATAGCATCAATGTCAGATTTCAAGAAATCATTTTCTTATACGATCTGTGGTCAGTGCATTTGCCTGTAGAAGTTGAGCATCTGTTCGCTTCAATGGGACTGCATGGAACATTTTTTCATTGCCTCAAAACTTCAGGGTCATTGGATAAATGCAACGATTTTGTACCACCCCCAGACGCTCAGTGTCTCAGGGGGTGAATGGAGCTGTTGGCTGGCCTGGATGCTCAGCTTCCGCATGATGATTGGAGGATCAGTCGAAAGGCTGAATACTGTTTTGACTGACAGCTATTTTGAGACATACACTGTCAATTACTCATCAGGAGCTCAGTCCCATTGCAGATTTTGCAAGTGAAGTTGAAAGATAAACTCCAACCCATTTCTTGGTGTTTGCTGGGTGAAGCAGCAGGACCTTCGTGGCCGGGACGACGGTGGGGGATCGAACCCACGCGGCTCGCACAAAAGACCGTTCCTCTACCAGGTCAGCCAAAGGGGAACGCCCCGTTAGCCAAGCTAGCGGGAACGTCTTTTCAATTGGGACCCGGGACTTTCATCCCGGGTCCCAATTGATCATTTCCATTGTTCATTTAGTACACTGTCAATAAAACACACTCATAGTAGTTTCTTGTTTCAGATTAACATAATGTAGTGTGTTGCGGTAGCAAAAGTTGGGATTTACCCAGTATGCACTGGTTAGCATGTTTGCTGATAAAACTACCAGTTAATGCATTTTCTCGCATGTTACGTGGTTTACTTTCATCGCTGTTACTGTTCTTTGTCTTTTATTGACTTGGCCGCGGCCACGTCACTACCAGTTTACTTCCGTGTCAGCTCCGTCGCTGGTGTGAAAATCTCCGGCTGTTGGTGTGTTTTACCATAGACACACATTGTATATTTGGGAGTGGTGTTTGCTCTTGAATTGCAGATTAAAGTAATTATTTGTTTGAATTTTGTTATTTTTTGTTATTGGGACCTTAGTGTGGCTTTCAACTATTTACAGGGTTTGGATAATATTGCCCGGGAGTGATATAAAACCAAATTAGCAGCAGTAGGACTGTCATCTCGTCCGTACCAACACGAAGCTGGACGATGGAAAAATTATCCTACACAATGGCCAGATGTTCAATATCCTTATATTTATTCCTACCTCATAGACACACCAGGTATTTTTGTATTTTATATCATTTATGTGACATGTGCATTGTGAATTGCAGGTTTGCACCAGGAGGGGCCGTGCTGCTGATTATTTTCCCCAAAGTAATGTATGATCGATGTGACACATAATCCCCTTGGTATGTCGTGAATCGTGATGGATTTTAATTTTCTTTCTCGCTTTTTTGGTACAACCCACTCCCTCGCATTGCCGAGGCATTAAAAAAACAAAACAGTGGTGAAAATGAAAAAAGAAGTCGCATCAATTTCATTGCCCGCTATACATCGTTTGCACCCCAGCCGGCATTGCTAAGCATGCTGCTAAGAGCTCACAGACAGAGTGGCACTGATGTGTGACTGAGTCAATACAATCACAGGGTTGCCAACTCTCACCCATCTGGCATGACACTCACATTTTCAGCATCAATCTCACGGTGTCACTCTCTTTTTGCTCTGTATGCACCACTCTGCATTTAATCATTAGTGATTGATCTCGGCTCCCCTCCACAGCATGTCTTTTTCCTGGTTCTCTCCCTCAGCCCCAACCAGTCCCAGCAGAAGACTGCCCCTCCCTGACCCTGGTTCTGCTGGAGGTTTCTTCCTGTTAAAAGGGAGTTTTTCCTTCCCACTGTTGCCAAGTGCTTGCTCACAGGGGGTCGTTTTCACTGTTGGGGTTTTTCTGTAATTATTGTATGGCCTTGCCTTACAATATAAAGTGCCTTGGGGCAACTGTTTGTTGTGATTTGGCGCTATATAAATAAAATTGATTTGATTTGTCATATCACGCCAAAATAAAAAAATTTCCTGTTAAATTTCTGTTGATGACTAGCAGCTGGTCTGCTCTGTCAGCCTGATCCCGTCAGATCTCAGACGCTAAGCAGAGCAGGATCTGGTTAGTACTTGGATGGGAGACCTCTTTGGAACACCAGCGGCTGTGTGCGTTTCTCCAGGTAAAACTGGAGTTGCGTCAGGAAGGGCATCCGGCGTAAAACTTGTGCCAATTACCAATGCGGATCTGGTTGTATCTGCTGTGTCGACCCCAAAAGAAACCGGGAGCAGCCGAATGAACAACAAACTAGGTTAGACTAGAGTAGACCACAGCACATTATTTCTTAATGACAGGAGAGGAGTTTAAGGCCCACACCCGAAACCCCATAATGCCAACGTAAAAAGTAATTTTTTTTTCAATTTTTGGTCCCCAATCATCTGCTTACAATGTTCTGACTGCAGTATTCTCTGATCGCTGATTCGCTGAAAACCTTGCACCTGATAAGTCAGCTATGCGTGAAGAGTTCAGAGAGAATTCGAGCACGGGTTCGAAGCTTGTTTGAGTCTGCCACTTTTTGGATGACAAGGTAAGCCAATAAATAGCCTAACAAATCAAATAAGCTATTGTCTAGGAAAATTGAGTCCCTTGATAGGCTTCCTATCAGACTAATTGTGTGTGTTGACACAGTAGGCTACAGACTTCAACTAGTTGCAAACTAGGTAATTTAAAGGGCATGTTGTACGTTCATGTCCTGGTTAGCAAGTATTCATGATTTATGTCTATCTGTGCCCATGCACTAAATGAAATTTGGTCACTGATATATTTTATTACTAAATTAGAAACCAAAGCGTTTTGAACCACTGAATCAATATGAAGCAATTGTGTTGAAATGGTTCAATGTTTAGAAGGATTTGATACAATTAAATATGGCAACATTTGCTGGCCAATCTTTAACATAGCACTTGCATGGAACAATGAAACAGGCACCGTTATGTATGTTAAAAAAGGTTCTATGTGAATCTTGAAATTTTTGACTATATTTTCAATAATATACTTTGGGGATTTGGGGGCTTCAAGGGTTTTTATTTAAAAATAAAATTTCAGCAGTGTTAGGTTTGAGTCTGTTCCTTCTCTCCAGTTTTGGAGAGAAGACTCACACGACACAGACATTGCTGGCATATGAAGACAGATTTTGTCCAGCCTATAAAGAGTTGGATAAACAGCTGCCTCCATCCTTTCTATCCCTCCTTGCAAATTCACTGCAGAAAATGGCTCTTGGGAGCATTAGCATGACTAAAATGCTTCTAGGGGGGCTTCACCCCCCCACCACCACCACCACCCCAGACTGCCCAACCACGGTCCTCTTGACCTCCAGCCATTTTGCCCCTCACATGCCTGTACATGAGCTTGCTAAAATATTTCAGAAAAAGGAAGGAGAATGGAGAACAGAAGAATCAAGCAGTTTCCACTTTATTATATTTGTTAGTAAACAAGAACAGCCTTTTTGTTAAATTAGGGCTCCCAAAAATGTTCAGCACATGCTAAGTATTTTTTGCCGCACCATGAGTGTGTTTATTAGTTTGAACATTAAATATCTTGTCTTTGTGGTGTATTCAATTGAATATAGGTTGAAGAGGATTTGCAAATCATTGTATTCTGTTTTTATTTACATTTTACACAATGTCCCAACTTCATTGGAATTGGGGTTGTACAATCCACTCAACATTTTAGTTTAATGTTTAGTTAGTTTGTTCAAACAATCATTGAGGTGCACACAACGTGCACACACAATGGCAGATAATGCTAATATTGTCAAAGCCATTTAACTGATTTGGTGGGGAAAAGTAGAAAACTAGAAGGGTGGAAATGAGAGTGGGGACTTTGAATGTTGGTAGTATGACTGGTAAAGGGAGAGAGCTGGCTGATATGATGGAGAGGAGAAAGGTAGACATATTGTGTGTGCAAGAGACCAAGGGGAAGGGAAGTAAGAGCAGGAGCATTGGCGGTGGGTACAAGTTGTTGTACCATGGTGAGGACAGGAACAGAAATGGTGTTGGGGTCATTTTAAAGGAAGAGTATGTTAAAAGTGTGTTGGAGGTTAAGCGAGTGTCTGACAGGGTGATGAGTGTGAAGTTGGAAACTGAAGGGGTGATGATGAATATCATCAGTGCATATGCCCCACAGGTAGGTTGTGAGATGAAGGAGAAAGAAGATTTCTGGAGTGTGTTAGATGAGGTGGTGGAGAGTGTGCCCAAGCATGAAAGAGTGGTGATAGGAGCAGACGTCAATGGGCATGTTGGTGAAGGGAACAGAGGTGATGAGGAAGTAATGGGTAGATATGGTATCAAGGATAGGAATGGGGAAGGACAGATGGTAGTTGATTTTGCAAAAAGGATGGAAATGGCTGTGGTGAATACCTACTTTAAGAAAAGGGAGGAGCACAGGGTAACATAAGAGTGGAGGAAGGTGCACACAGGTGGACTACATTCTTTATAGGAGATGCAAGCTAAAAGAAATCACAGACTGTAAGGTGGTAGCAGGAGAGAGTGTCACTAGACAGCATAGGATGGTTGTTTGTAGGATGACTTTAGAGGTAAAGAAGAAGAAGAGAGTGAGAGCTCAACAAAGGATCAGATGGTGGAAGCTGAAGGAGGAAGACTGTTGTTTGAAATTTAGCGAGCAGGTGAGAGAAGCACTAGTTGGAGGGGAAGCAATTTTGGACAACTGGAAAAGTACTGCAGATGTGGTGAGGGAGACAGCTAGGGCAGTACTGGGTATGACATCTGGACAGTGGAAGGAAGACAAGGAGACCTGGTGGCGGAATGAAGAGGTCCAGGAAAGCATAAGGAGAAAGAGGTTGGCGAAAACGTTTTGGGATAGTCGGAGAGATGAAGAAAGTAGACAGGAGTACAAGGAGATGCGGCGTAAGGCGAGAAGAGAAGTGGCAAAAGCAAAGGAAAAGGCATATTGCGAGCTGTACAAGAAGTTGAATAGTAAGGAAGGAGAAAAGGACTTGTACCGATTGGCCAGACAAAGGGACAGAGCTGGAAAGGATGTGCAGCAGGTTAGGGTGGTAAAAAATGCACATGGTAATGTGCTGACAAGTGAGGAGTGTGTGCTGAGAAGGTGGAGGGAATATTTTGAAGAGTTGATGAATAAAGAAAATGAGCGAGAGAAAAGGCTGGATTATGTGGTGAGAGTAAATCAGGAAGTAAAAGAGATTAGCAAGGACGAAGTGAGGGCTGCTATGAAGAGGATGAAGAGTGGAAAGGCAGTTGGTCCAGATGACATTCCAATGGAGGCATGGAAATGTCTAGGAGAGATGGCAGTAGAGTTTCTAACCAGATTGTTTAATAAAATCTTGGAAAGTGAGAGGATGCCTGAGGAGTGGAGACGAAGTGTGCTGGTTCCCATTTTCAAGAACAAGGGTGATGTGCAGAGCTGCAGTAACTACAGAGGCATAAAGCTGACCAGCCACAGCATGAAGTTATGGGAAAGAGTAGTAGAAGCTAGGCTTAGAAACAGGTGAAGACCTGTGAGCAGCAATATGGTTTCATGCCGAGAAAGAGCACTACAGATGCAATGTTTGCTCTGAGAATACTGTTGGAAAAGTACAGAGAAGGACAGAAAGAGTTACATTGTGTGTTTGTGGACTTAGAAAAAGCTTATGATAGGGTGCCAAGAGAAGAGTTGTGGTATTGTATGAGGAAGTCTGGAGTGGCAGAGAAGTATGTTAGGGTAGTGCAGGACATGTACAAGAATAGTGTGACAGCGGTGAGACGCACAGTCGGAATGACAGACTCATTCAAGGTGGAGGTGGGATTACACCAAGGATCAGCTCTGAGTCCTTTCTTGTTTGCAGTGGTGATGGACAGGTTGACAGATGAGATCAGACAGGAGTCCCCATGGACTATGATGTTTGCAGATGACATTGTGATCTGTAGTGAGAGTAGAGAGCAAGTTGAGTCTAGTCTGGAGAAGTGGAGATATGCTTTGGAGAGAAGGGGAATGAAAGTCAGTAGAAGCAAGACTGAGTACATGTGTGTGAATGAGAGGGAGCCCAGTGGAATAGTGCTGTTACAAGGAGTAGAAGTGTGAAAGTAGATGAGTTTAAAATTTTTGGGGTCAACTGTTCAAAGTAATGGAGAGTGTGGTAGAGAGGTGAAGAAGAGAGTGCAGGCAGGGTGGAGTGGGTGGAGAAAGGTGGCAGGAGTGATTTGTGACCGAAGAATATCAGCAAGAGTGAAGGGGAAAGTTTACAAAACAGTAGTGAGACCAGCTATGTTGTATGGTTTAGAGACAGTGGCACTAACAAAAAGACAGGAGGCAGAGCTGGAGGTGGCAGAGCTGAAGATGTTGAGATTCTCTTTGGGAGTGACAAGAATGGACAAGATTAGGAATGAACACATCAGAGGGACAGCTCAGGTGGGACGGTTTGGAGACAAAGTCAGAGAGGCGAGATTGAGATGGTTTGGACATGTGCAGAGGAGGGACCCAGGGTATATAGGGAGAAGGATGCTGAGGATGGAGCCACCAGGCAGGAGGAGAAGAGGGAGACCAAAGAGGAGGTTCATGGATGTGCTGAGAGAGGACATGCAGGTGGTTGGTGTGACAGAGGAAGATACAGTGGACAGGGTGAGATGGAAACGATTGATCTGCTGTGGCGACCCCTAACGGGAACAGCCGAAAAACAAAGAAGAAGGTGGGGAAAAGTATCAGGTGGTTTTGGCTCTCCTGGTATGACAGTTAGCAGCTGGCTGACTGGAAGTGCTGTGACAAAGAAAATGTATTGTTGGCCCTCTTGATGAAACCATCTCATGTCTTGTCTGGTCAAAATTGGGTTTTGGGGATCTGTCTAACTTTGAACGGGCATATAAAAGGCATGAAAAGAGCAATGGACATGTGAGTCCATGTGCCATTGAGAGAATACTGTTCAAGTCCATAGAAGAGAGACCTACTTGGTCAGATTATACACACACACACATACATATATACACACACACATACATATATACACACACACACGAGGTCTGTCCGTAAAGTATAGGTCCTTTTTATTTTTTTCAAAAACTATATGGATTTCATTCATATGTTTTTACGTCAGACATGCTTGAACCCTCGTGCGCATGCGTGAGTTTTTCCACGCCTGTCGGTGACGTCATTTGCCTGTGAGCACTCCTTGTGGGAGGAGTCGTCCAGCCCCTCGTCGGAATTCCTTTGTCTGAGAAGTTGCTGAGAGACTGGCGCTTTGTTTGATCAAAATTTTTTCTAAACCTGTGAGACACATCGAAGTGGACATGGTTCAAAAAATTAAGCTGGTTTTCAGTGAAACTTTTAACAGCTGATGAGAGATTTTGAGGTGATTCTGTCGCTTTAAGGACTTTTCACGGTGCGAGACGTCGCGCAGCACTCTCAGGCAGCGTCATCAGCCTGTTTCAAGCTTAAAACCTCCATATTTCGGGCTCTGTTGATCCAGGACGTCGTGAGAGAACAGAGAAGTTTCAGAAGAAGTCAGTTTCAGCATTTTATCCGGATATTCCACTGTTAAAGGAGATTTTTTTAATGAAAGACGTGCGGGCGGATTGCAGCGTCGGCTCGCAGCCGCCGCGACGCTCCGTCACAGGAAAAACACCTCTGCTGGAAGCCTTAAGGACAAGTTGGAACATCTCCAGCTGATAAACAATTTCTCATATACTCACTCCACTGAAAGCCATCAAAAGCCAACTGGATTTTAACAAATGGTTATCAACACGGAGGTGTTTTTCCTGTGCCGCCGCGCCGCGTCGGCTGCGTCCCAACGCGCGGACCCGTCCGCACGTCTTTCATTAAAAAAATCTCCTTTAACAGTGGAATATCCGGATAAAATGCTGAAACCGACTTCTTCTGAAACGTCTCTGTTCTCTCACGACGTCCTGGATCAATAGAGCCTGAAATGTGGAGGTTTTAAGCTTGAAACAGGCTGATGACGCTGCCTGAGAGCGCTGCGTGACGTCTCGCACCGTGAAAAGTCCTTAAAGCGACAGAATCACCTCAAAATCTCTCATCAGCTGTTAAAATTTTCACTGAAAACCAGCTTAATTTTTCGAACCATGTCCACTTCGATGTGTCTCACAGGTTTAGAAAAAAGTTTGATCAAACAAAGCGCCAGTCTCTCAGCAACTTCTCAGACAAAGGAATTCCGACGAGGGGCTGGACGAGTCCTCCCACAAGGAGTGCTCACAGGCGAATGATGTCACCGACAGGCGTGGAAAAACTCACGCATACGCACGAGGGTTCAAGCATGTCTGACGTAAAAACATATGAATGAAATCCATATAGTTTTTGAAAAAAATAAAAAGGACCTATACTTTACGGACAGCCCTCGTATGTATATACACACATATATACATATATACTCAACAAAAATATAAACGCAACACTTTTGGTTTTGCTCCCATTTTGTATGAGATGAACTCAAAGATCTAAAACTTTTTCCACATACACAATATCACCATTTCCCTCAAATATTGTTCACAAACCAGTCTAAATCTGTGATAGTGAGCACTTCTCCTTTGCTGAGATAATCCATCCCACCTCACAGGTGTGCCATACCAAGATGCTGATTAGACACCATGATTAGTGCACAGGTGTGCCTTAGACTGCCCACAATAAAAGGCCACTCTGAAAGGTGCAGTTTTGTTTTATTGGGGGGGGATACCAGTCAGTATCTGGTGTGACCACCATTTGCCTCATGCAGTGCAACACATCTCCTTCGCATAGAGTTGATCAGGTTGTCAATTGTGGCCTGTGGAATGTTGGTCCACTCCTCTTCAGTGGCTGTGCAAAGTTACTGGATATTGGCAGGAACTGGTACACGCTGTTGTATACGCCGGTCCAGAGCATCCCAAACATGCTCAATGGGTGACATGTCCGGTGAGTATGCCGGCCATGCAAGAACTGGGACATTTTCAGCTTCCAAGAATTGTGTACAGATCCTTGCAACATGGGGCCGTGCGTTATCCTGCTGCAACATGAGGTGATGTTCTTGGATGTATGGCACAACAATGGGCCTCAGGATCTTGTCACGGTATCTCTGTGCATTCAAAATGCCATCAATAAAATGCACCTGTGTTCTTCGTCCATAACAGACGCCTGCCCATACCATAACCCCACCGCCACCATGGGCCACTCAATCCACAACATTGACATCAGAAAACCGCTCACCCACAGGATGCCACACACGCTGTCTGCCATCTGCCCTGAACAGTGTGAACCAGGATTCATCCGTTAAGAGAACACCTCTCCAAGGTGACAAACGCCAACGAATGTGAGCATTTGCCCACTCAAGTCGGTTACGACGACGAACTGGAGTCAGGTCAAGACACCAATGAGGACGACGAGCATGCAGATGAGCTTCCCTGAGACGGTTTCTGACAGTTTGTGCAGAAATTCTTTGGTTATGCAAACCGATTGTTTCAGCAGCTGTCCGAGTGGCTGGTCTCAGACGATCTTGGAGGTGAACATGCTGGATGTGGAGGTCCTGGGCTGGTGTGGTTACACGTGGTCTGCGGTTGTGAGGCTGGTTGGATGTACTGCGAAATTCTCTGAAACGCCTTTGGAGACGGCTTATGGTAGAGAAATGAACATTCAATACACGAGCAACAGCTCTGGTTGACATTCCTGCTGTCAGCATGCCAATTGCACACTCCCTCAAATCTTGCGACATCTGTGGCATTGTGCTGTGTGATAAAACTGCACCTTTCAGAGTGGCCTTTTATTGTGGGCAGTCTAAGGCATACCTGTGCACTAATCATGGTGTCTAATCAGCATCTTGATATGGCACACCTGTGAGGTGGGATGGATTATCTCAGCAAAGGAGAAGTGCTCACTATCACAGATTTAGACTGGTTTGTGAACAATATTTGAGGGAAATGGTGATATTGTGTATGTGGAAAAAGTTTTAGATCTTTGAGTTCATCTCATACAAAATGGGAGCAAAACCAAAAGTGTTGCGTTTATATTTTTGTTGAGTGTATATACACACACACACACATATATATATATATATACACACACACATATATATATATATACACACACACACACACACACTTGGGCATTCAGAAAATATTAATGATAAGCACAAAAACTTTTTTTTTTGTTCATGGTTAGTGGTTGGGTGAAGCCATTTATTATCACAACTGTGTTTACTCTTTTTAAATCATAATGACAACAGAAACAACCCAAATGATCCTGTTCTTAATACCGTGTTGCCCCCTTTAACATCAATGTCAGCTTGGAGTCTTTTGTGGTCGAGGCTCTCTGATGGTGAAGCTGCCACTGAGTATGTCTTGAACTTTATTAACAACAGTTATGATCAAATACAAACAGTATAAATCTACATGGAGTTGACAGTTCTCAAAAACTGACTGTGCAAGAAGAAGAGTGAGGAAAGCCACTGAGACACCCAGACATCATTATAGGCTTATGTGGCTGTGATTGGAGAAGTTGTGCACAGTGCAAATTTTGCATCGCCACTCTTAGCTTCATAGTGGAGTAGAGCACAAAAGGATTTTCTTTCACCAGAACAGATCAAATCTAGGCTTGCATCAGATGTACCTTCTGGCAATTTGTTGCTAAACTTTCAGGTCTTTGTAAGAAAATCCTCCTCTATACCACTTCATCGTGAAGTTGTATAACTGGTGATGCACAAAGCAAAGCTTGCACTATAATGTAAAATAGACATTAAATGGGGTTTTCAAAGTTAAATTTAAATGGCCACAAAATCTAATCTAGATCAGATCTGAATCAAACTGTCAGTTGATAAAGGATACCATCCTACACGAGGATCTCAATTATGAAAGAAATTTGATCTTTGACAGTTGTATGAATTTTTGAAAATTGTTCAATGTTAAGATGGGGATTTTTCTAATTTTCCAAGATTTTTCCCAACTTTGCCCTTTAACCTGGAATGAATCAGTATGAGGATATGAATCTTCAGTTAAAAAAAAAAAAAAAAATTAATGACATATGAAAAAGTGTTGGCTCCAAGATGTTCACAACCAAACAAAAACCCGGGCCAAACAATCTCCAACTTTACTGGCAAAGGTAAAGGTAAAAGTCAAAATAAATTTAAGAATCACTTCTTTTTTTCTTGAAATACATATTTTCCAAATCATCCCAACTTCTTCTGATTTGGGCTATATATTATCCCAAGTGTAACAGAGTAGCTCTCAAACCTGTCCTCAAGGACCAGTTAACCTCCACATTTTCCATCTCGACCTGCTTTCCCACAACTTCATTAGTTCATTCAGGTGTGCAACCGGTGAAGTACTAACCGACAGCTGAATGAGCAAATGAGTTTGTGGCAAAGCAGGTCGAGATAGAAAAAGTGGAGGTTAGCTGGTCCTTGTAGAGAGGAATATTTCCTTGTTGCATTGAAGATATTAATGGCTGGAGACAGTTCTAACAGAGACCCGGCAGTTTAAGACAAATGCTCAATGCACAGATGCAAATGCTCTTAAGTTCATAACCTGAGGACATTGTGAAGCTGTGCGGCTGTTTCAGTTTCACTCACACTGACATTAAATACAAAAAGTAATCACCATAAAAGGTTGTTAAATTCATAACAACCACTTTAAATCAAGACAAGTTTCACCAGGACTTACCAAAAATGGGATGGTGGGTTACACATGTAAATATACTCAACAAAAATATAAACGCAACACTTTTGGTTTTGCTCCCATTTTGTATGAGATGAACTCGAAGATCTAAAACTTTTTCCACATACACAATATCACCATTTCCCTCAAATATTGTTCACAAACCAGTCTAAATCTGTGATAGTGAGCACTTCTCCTTTGCTGAGATAATCCATCCCACCTCACAGGTGTGCCATATCAAGATGCTGATTAGACACCATGATTAGTGCACAGGTGTGCCTTAGACTGCCCACAATAAAAGGCCACTCTGAAAGGTGCAGTTTTGTTTTATTGGGGGGGGGGATACCAGTCAGTATCTGGTGTGACCACCATTTGCCTCATGCAGTGCAACACATCTCCTTCGCATCATCTGTGAAGAGAACACCTCTCCAACGTGCCAAATGCCAGTGAATGTGAGCATTTGCCCACTCAAGTCGGTTACGATGACGAACTGGAGTCAGGTCGAGACCCCGATGAGGACGACGAGCATGCAGATGAGCTTCCCTGAGACGGTTTCTGACAGTTTGTGCAGAAATTCTTTGGTTATGCAAACCGATTGTTTCAGCAGCTGTCCGAGTGGCTGGTCTCAGACGATCTTGGAGGTGAACATGCTGGATGTGGAGGTCCTGGGCTGGTGTGGTTACACGTGGTCTGCGGTTGTGAGGCTGGTTGGATGTACTGCCAAATTCTCTGAAACAACTTTGGAGACGGCTTATGGTAGAGAAATGAACATTCAATACACGAGCAACAGCTCTGGTTGACATTCCTGCTGTCAGCATGCCAATTGCACGCTCCCTCAAATCTTGCGACATCTGTGGCATTGTGCTGTGTGATAAAACTGCACCTTTCAGAGTGGCCTTTTATTGTGGGCAGTCTAAGGCACACCTGTGCACTAATCATGGTGTCTAATCAGCATCTTGATATGGCACACCTGTGAGGTGGGATGGATTATCTCAGCACAGGAGAAGTGCTCACTATCACAGATTTAGACTGGTTTGTGAACAATATTTGAGAGAAATGGTGATATTGTGTATGTGGAAAAAGTTTTAGATCTTTGAGTTCATCTCATACAAAATGGGAGCAAAACCAAAAGTGTTGCGTTTATATTTTTGTTGAGTGTAGAAACAAAGCTAGGCTATCAGTGAGTCAAAGTAGTTTGCATGAATCTGTGGCAAACTTAAAGAATGCATGTTGTACTCTGGGTACGACTCACTCATTCCTTTTTATATATTTGCTTACTCCAGTCTAGGGTC
Source organism: Thalassophryne amazonica (assembly GCF_902500255.1). Lineage (NCBI taxonomy): Eukaryota > Metazoa > Chordata > Actinopteri > Batrachoidiformes > Batrachoididae > Thalassophryne > Thalassophryne amazonica. Next base: position 84,039,264 of record NC_047115.1, read on the forward strand.
ACGGTGGGATTGGGGTCTATCCCATCAGTCACAGTGTGTGAGGCGGGGCACATCCCGGAGAGGACGCCAGGCCAGGGTGCGACTCAATTTTTTTTTTTTTTTTTTTTAATACTTGTTTTTTTATTGGTTTTCACAAATTATAACAAACAAAACAAAATACATAAAACAATTGGTCAGTTGTCATCAATATACATTGTCCATTTTTCCCCAAAAGTCTGTATTTTTTCCCCAAAAGTCTTTAGCTTCTTGCAACCTTAAAATAAAGATAAGTCTTTCCATACTGTGAATTTCTTCAACAATGTCCATCCAGTTTTTAACTGTGGGGGGTTCTTGTTTTTACCATTTGCGTATGATGGCTTCTTTTGCTGCTGCCAACAAAATTTTAAATAAGTACGAGGTCTGTCAATAAAGTATTGTACCTTTTTATTTTTTTCAAAAACTACATGGATTTCATTCATATGTTTTTACATCAGACAAGCTTGAACCCTTGTGCGCATGCGTGAGTTTTTCCACGCCGGTCGGTGACGTTATTCGCCTGTGAGCATGCCTTGTGGAAGGAGTGGTCCCGCCCCCTTGTTGGATTCTCATTCTCAGCAAACAGCTGAGCTACTGCCGCTTTGTTCCATTAAATTTTTTTCAGGAGCTCTGCCAGACAACCAGCTGGAAACCATTTCGAAGATTCGGTTGTTTTTTGGTGAAAATTTAACGGGCTTCACAGAGATTAAGGACGGCCCACAATGGCGCATGGCGCGCTGCGCTCCGACGACGAGGCAGAAAACACCAGATCATTTCTAAGCTGATGGCTCTGTGGATACGAGACCATCGTGTGCACTTTCTCTGGTTATCACAAGAGTTGGACATCAGCCATTTTCTGGCAGATTTCACTTTTAACAAGAGATTTTGTCATGGAAAGCCGCGCGGAGGCTTCGTACGTAACGACCGATTCGCTGTTTGAGCGAGACAAAGGAACACCTCCGTTTCGGCGTGTCAGAGGACAAGTTAGGACATGCCCAGCTCTCCACAATTTCTCTGATACTTACTGGACTGGTAAGCATTGAAAGCCGAGATAGGCATGTCCCAACTTGTCCCATGACACGCCGAAATGGAGGTGTTTTCTCGCGGTGTTTTCAAGCGCCATTGTGGGCAGTCCTTAAAGCTGTAGTAACAGTCATTCTCTGTGAAGCCCGGAAAATTTTCACCGAAAGCCAGATAAATTTTTCAAATGGTTTCCAGGTGCCAGTCTCTAACAGCTTCTGAAAAAAATTCTGATGGAAAAAAAAGTCCAAATCATTCCGCCATTTCCAGACAATAAAAATCCGACGAGGGGGGTGGACCAGTGCTCACTCAAAGCCTGCGCACGAGGGTTCAAGCTTGTCTGACGTAAAAACATATGAATGAAATCCATATAGTTTTTGAAAGAAAAAAAAAAAAAAAAAGGTATGATACTTTGACAGACCTCGTATACATCTTTTTTCTGAATCCCTGCTCCCATTACATACCCAAAGTATAATGTCAGTATTGTTCTTGGTATATTGTACCCAAATACCTTTTCAATTTCACTACCAACATCTTCCCAAAATTGGGACAAGTTTTGACACTGCCGGTGCGACTCATTTTTAACGAATGAATGAATTAAATTTAGAGGTCATAAACCATACAGATTCAAGATGGTGTAGCATTTTTATAGATACTGTATTCAAAATGTTTCCTGCATCAAATGTGTGATTAAAGATAAACCATGTTTATGATTGATGAGGACAAATTAGCATAACATTAGTGAGTTCTTCAAACAGAAGTTGGACTTTGAGAAATTTATGCATAAAAAAGGAGATCAACAAATGCAGTTGGTCATTCATCTTTATTTTGTATTGTAGTCAAGTGAAATTTCCAGTCCACAGTTTGAAAAGCTGAAGTCAAAGCACATTATGATAAGAAAAGGCAAATATGTGTTTCAAACATGTTCAGCAGCTTTTTTTTTTTTTGTCTGAGTCAGCTTAATCTCTGATAGAATACCATTACAGTCACTATCCAAGCTGAATGTAAACATCGAGAGTGAAAAACAATTTACAGCCAAGATTTATAACACTAAATATTCACAATCAGATCAAACCTGTTAAAAAGTCAGTATCAATACTTAAAATATGCTCTCCGATATACTTAGCTTTGTGCTTAAAAAAATGTATGAAATAAGACAAAAATATTGGTCCATTATATTAGGAAGAAAATATGAGTAAGACAACCATTGTTGTTTATCAGATTCATGATGTCACCTCAGTAAAAACACCAATAAAGTCAGGATTGTTGGTTCTGCCTGAAGGACAGGCACAGAAGAGGTTTGGAGGCATTGTTGTGAAGACGTCTCTCTGTGGGCCTCAGTGCTGTTTGGGCCGTTTGGGGTCATACTTCAGCAGCAAGCCAAGCGACGCAAAGCCAAACAACAGCGTCTGAATGAACCACAGGCACCGAGCGCCCGTGCCAGTGACGCCCTTGTTGCTGCAGCGACATTCATACCAATGTTAGACACGTCAACAGACTCACTCTGTCCAAAGACAAGCTGTTAATCAGCTTTAAACTGGGGAAAAACATCTTATAGCTTCCTCTATAATTTACATTATTACAAGTTATTTACCAGATGTGTGTGGACATCAAATACAAATTCAACACGTTTTTCCTCATTTTGCATCCCCGCAGCTTGTTAAGATTTTTTGTTGTTGTTGTTCCATGTGTATTTTTTTTTAATTTTAATTAATATGGAACGGATTTAATTGCAATTTTAGTGCAGGCATTTGGTGTTTATGTATTTGCATCTCATCTAGAAAAGGAATCAAAAAGAATGGAAAATTATTTGGAGGGGGGATCTTACTTGCACCCATATTAGCAAAATTGGCTGAAAATATTAAGTGAAATGTGGTACACACAACACAATTCGGGGCAGATCTGGATAAGGCAACAAATGACAAAACAATAAATTGACAAAAGTGGAGATCATGTTTTATTAACAAGCGTCTGTCCAAAGAGGTCCAAAGTTGTTTTTTGTTTTTACCTGCATACTTTCAGCGATACACAGGCCTCAAGGACATGTACAGCCACGGCTGCCCACCACCTGTAACACAAACACACGGATGAAGTGTTTCAAATGAAATCTTAATCACCTATGATTCTTAGCATTATCTCTATATCTGTCAGTGATGTGTGTGACTGGGGGGACCTGAAAATTTTGTTCATCATCTTGTAGGGCTGCAGACCAAACCAGCTGAAGAGTCTTCGGACAGCATTGCAGCAAAGCTTCAGATTCAGTCACATGACCTTTCACGAGCAGTTTTACCACAACATAGATTTGCTCAGCTCTTAACAGGACTGACATTACAAAAAGGTGAGAGACATACTGACACCTTCAGCCTCACAATCTACCGCATGGGATTTAGTTTCTTGGCATGGTAGTTGAGGTGGTTGACTTTTTTTTTTTTTCTTTTTTTTTTTTTACAAGAGTTCCTTTATACAGAAAGTAGCGATGTGACGAGAAAAAAAAAAAAAGGTCACGTGACTCGTGATGTCATCTTGGGGCCAAAATAGCATTTCACTATGAATCTATCTACATGTAAATCCAGCATATTTATTTATTTGCTGAAAATGCCAAGTTGTACATTTACATGCACAAATAGACAAGGGCTTCAAGATGCATAGATTCTCTTCAGATCCGAACAGAAGAAAAATTTGGGAAAATAAAATCAGCCGTGTGGGATGGAAGCCGACATCATCATCAAAGCTTTGAGAGGTAAATTTAGTGTTCAGTCCCATGTACAGTAAAATTCACCTAAACCGTCATAGTATAAACCAAAGCATTTAACAAATTCTACAATGACTTTAATTCGATCACACAAGTTTTTGAGGATACCAGAGTACCATTTTTAACAAGCACTTAAACCTTCGTCCTTGGGTCAACCGGAACAAACTGACAGACCTGCAGAACCACTGGTCTGTCCTGCCAGCTAACCAAGCTAAAAAAAACATCAGATATCACCGGGGAAAACCAGTGGTTCTACCCCAGAACCAGGGAAGCAGGCCGAAACTGGCCCATCAGCGGGCGAAGCAGACTGAATTATTCATCATCTTCAAAGGACCAGGTAAGTGGTTTCATATTTCAAGGTGGCTTCATATATTCGTTTGCTAATTTTAATAACTGGCCACAAAATTCATCACTAAATTCCAAGCAGATTTATTCACTGTAATTCATTAAAGTTTCCTTTAATTGATTTATCTTTCAATGTCTCATGAGTAACAAAATGTGTCAGTAACAAGACTATTTGATCATTGTTCATCTCTTGTATATTTGTAAATAAATGTGTGTAAATATTCCTGCAGTGGTTTTATTGTGTTCAGGTTGAAACAGTGTTTGTCAATCATATCGTAGAAATTAGGACTTTTAGGGCCCCTACACACATAGTACAAATAAGTACAAATAAGGGTGAATCATGGAGGAACAGCTAGTATGAGGCAACCAAAAAAAAAAAAAAAACAAACAAACAAACATCAAGCCGATGGTCAGGCATTAATGAACCCGTTGCAAATGTTTTGTGCATGCGACGTTGTAGTCCACAAGTGTGCACACGGTGTGAGGGGTTGGTAACTTTAGACCTTTCTTGTGTGAAGCGTCTTGAGGCAACGTTGTTGTGATTTGGCAATATATAAATGAAATAAACTGAAATTGAGCAGCTGAAGCATGTATAACCACATCATGCAGCTGCTATGGAAAAAAATAAAATAAAAAATGCATGCCACCCACTGGATTCAAACCTGCAATTTACAAAAGCTCTGATTGCCAGCCAGAAACTTTACCACTGCGCTTAAAAAGACAGGTGGTGCTCCTAATAACCTTGAGATAATTAAATATCATTCCAATTAAATACTGTCTTTACTACAACCCCTGGCAAAAATTATGGAATCACCGGCCTCGGAGGATGTTCATTCAGTTGTTTAATTTTGTAGAAAAAAAAGCAGATCACAGACATGACACAAAACTAAAGTCATTTCAAATGGCAACTATCTGGCTTTAAGAAACACTATAAGAAATCAGGAAAAAAAATTGTGGCAGTCAGTAACAGTTACTTTTTTAGACCAAGCAGAGGGAAAAAAATATGGAATCACTCAATTCTGAGGAATAAATTATGGAATCACCCTGTAAATTTTCATCCCCAAAACTAACACCTGCATCAAATCAGATCTGCTCGTCAGTCTGCATCTAAAAAGGAGTGATCACACCTTGGAGAGCTGTTGCACCAAGTGGACTGACATGAATCATGGCTCCAACAAGAGAGATGTCAACTGAAACAAAGGAGAGGATTATCAAACTCTTAAAAGAGGGTAACTCATCACGCAATGTTGCAAAAGATGTTGGTTGTTCACAGTCAGCTGTGTCTAAACTCTGGACCAAATACAAACAACATGGGAAGGTTGTTAAAGGCAAACATACTGGTAGACCAAGGAAGACATCAAAGCATCAAGACAGAAAACTTAAAGCAATATGTCTCAAAAATCGAAAATGCACAACAAAACAAATGAGGAACGAATGGGAGGAAACTGGAGTCAACGTCTGTGACCGAACTGTAAGAAACCGCCTAAAGGAAAGGGGATTTATATACAGAAAAGCTAAACGAAAGCCATCCTTAACACCTAAACAGAAAAAAACAAGGTTACAATGGGCTAAGGAAAAGCAATCGTGGACTTACAATATAAAGCGCCTTGGGGCAACTGTTTGTTGTGATTTGGCGCTATATAAAAAAAAAATTGATTGATTGATTGATTGACTGTGGATGAAGGTCATATTCAGTGATGAATCTCGAATCTGCATTGGGCAAGGTGATGGTGCTGGAACTTTTGTTTGGTGCCGTTCCAATGAGATTTATAAAGATGACTGCCTGAAGAGAACATGTAAATTTCCACAGTCATTGATGATATGGGGCTGCATGTCAGGTAAAGGAACTGGGGAGATGGCTGTCATTACATCATCAATAAATGCACAAGTTTACGTTGATATTTTGGACACTTTTCTTATCCCATCAATTGAAAGGATGTTTGGGGATGATGAAATCATTTTTCAAGATGATAATGCATCTTGCCATAGAGCAAAAACTGTGAAAACATTCCTTGCAAAAAGACACATAGGGTCAATGTCATGGCCTGCAAATAGTCCGGATCTTAATTGAAAATCTTTGGTGGATGTTGAACAAAATGGTCCATGACAAGGCTCCAACCTGCAAATCTGATTTGGCAACAGCAATCAGAGAAAGGTGGAGCCAGATTGATGAAGAGTACTGTTTGTCACTCATTAAGTCCATGCCTCAGAGACGGCAAGCTGTTATAAAAGCCAGAGGTGGTGCAACAAAATACTAGTGATGTGTTGGAGCGTTCTTTTGTTTTTCATGATTCCATAATTTTTTCCTCAGAATTGAGTGAGTCCATATTTTTTTCCCTCTGCTTGGTCTAAAAAAGTAACCGTTACTGACGACCACAATTTTTTTCCCTGATTTCTTATAGTGTTTCTTAAAGTCAGAAAGCTGCCATTTGAAATGACTTTAGTTTTGTGTCATGTCTGTGATCTGCTTTTTTTCTACAAAATTAAACAACTGAATGAACATCCTCCGAGGCCGGTGATTCCATAATTTGTGCCAGGGGTTGTAATGAAGCGTGACTTACCTTGGTCCCCATAAGGAGGACATTTCAATATTAAAGATTAATAAATCTTAATATTCAAATTCATTACACTTTTGGTGTGCCCATGTGATCCAAATAATTATTAAATCTTAAAATTATTAATTATTGTGGTGCCCCACTTGTGAGGCACATTCCCTTTTTTTTTTTCTATCTTTTCGGTCGAAAAAGGCAACATCAATCAATTCAATCAATTTTATTTATATAGCGCCAAATCACAACAAACAGTTGCCCCAAGGCGCTTTATATTGTAAGGCAAGGCCATACAATAATTACGTAAAAACCCCAACGGTCAAAACGACCCCCTGTGAGCAAGCACTTGGCGACAGTGGGAAGGAAAAACTCCCTTTTAACTGGAAGAAACCTCCAACAGAACCAGGCTCAGGGAGGGGCAGTCTTCTGCTGGGACTGGTTGGGGCTGAGGGAGAGAACCAGGAAAAAGACATGCAGTGGAGGGGAGCAGAGATCAATCACTAATGATTAAATGCAGAGTGGTGCATACAGAGCAAAAAGAGAAAGAAACAGTGCATCACAGCTATATTCTGCATTTACAATTACAGTTAGTCCTTTTTCAGTTTTACACACTATAACATGAACACTGTATCTGAACTAAGCACTCACAGTCATGAAACAATTAGAAAAGGGAAATAAAATGGCGATCAACATGAGAAATTCCTAGAGGAGTCATGAAAATTTTGGATGGGTAGGAGATATGAAAATGATCCATTTGTTCCAAATTTCATAGAAATAGTCATTTTGAAGTCTCAGAGTGTATGTTAATTTTTCCATTCTCTAAATTTCAAATACATAACCCCTGGCAAAAATTATGGAGCCAGATTGATGAAGAGTACTGTTTGTCACTCATTAAGTCCATGCCTCAGAGACTGCAAGCTGTTATAAAAGCCAGAGGTGGTGCAACAAAATACTAGTGATGTGTTGGAGCGTTCTTTTGTTTTTCATGATTCCATAATTTTTTCCTCAGAATTAAGTGATTCCATTTTTTTTCCCTCTGCTTGGTCTAAAAAAGTAACCGTTACTGACTGCCACAATTATTTTTCCTGATTTCTTATAGTGTTTCTTAAAGCCAGAAAGTTGCCATTTGAAATGACTTGTTTTGTCATGTCTGTGATCTGCTTTTTTTCTACAAAATTAAACAACTGAATGAACATCCTCCAAGGCCGGTGATTCCATAATTTTTGCCAGGGGTTGCAGCTTGAAACTAGTTTTCTAACTTTGGAGGTGCTGGTGTAGCAATATAGTCCCACCCCTGGATAGCTTCCCCCCCCCCGGGGGGAAGATATACTAGGATATCTTCCACCCCACCCTGGAAATCTTCCGCCCCACCCCTGACAGGCAACATTCCAACATTCCACTCTTGGAACTCCAAAATGAGTTTAGACTGAAAGAGCTGGTGCCACTTAACACTTTTAAATCACTCTTGATGGCTCTGACCTATAGATGTTTTACCTGATTGTATTATCTCATTCAAGTGTCTGTTTTCTATGTAAATGTAATTGTGTAATGGCCCAGTCACACGGCACACGACGGACGATTCCTGAAAGAAGGGAAAAAGTAAATAAAAGTCACAATTCATTGAGAAAAGGTGGACGAAAGAGCTTTATCACCGAATAGCCTGTGAAGCAAGAGTGCAAAAGGAACGAAAGAGGAACTTAACAAAACCGAAGCCAACGATCTCGACGCTTCAAATGAAATGCGCCTGGAGCATCTCTGAGGTCCAGGACTCGGCGCTGGGACAGAGCTAATAGCGCCCGAGTCCTGGAGAAACTGCAAACAGAAGCTGTGGAGATCTGTGTGCACGTTGGTGGGACCACCCGCTTTGGTTCCTCGTCCAGAACAAAAGAGGGATCATCTCTTTCTTCATCAGAATCCACACTGTCGACACGCTATGCGCTCCGTCTTGCTCCAATTAAAAAAAAAAAAAAAAAAAAAAGCCTCTGGTGTGCTGTGGTCGCTGTATTCCTTTACTAATTGATTTATAACTGAAACCTGTCAAAAGAGGATTATAAATATAAGTGTAAAGATGACTGAATATATCAGAGCAGTAAACTGATCAGTGCGTGTGAACACCGCGCATTGACTCCCCATGTGCGGTTATTTCACAAGCTGCAGCTGATCCACAATGTGAATTCTGCCTTCCAGAACAGCTCTTTATATGATCATTTTAAGTATCTAGCTGTTGCCACATGTACATGAGGGCTGGATTGTCATTCCTACACTCAGTTATATTTAATAAAAAAATAATAAGCACACACAGGAGCTGCTGCTGCCACTAATGATGCATTCAAGTACTGTCAGAAATTACACAACTTTTTTGTTGTTTCAAAATTCAGCAGTTGCTTATGGCAAAATAATTAATTGTATCCACACAAAAGATTACTTCTGACGTATATAAGGTGCCTGAGCCCATTGATGCTGACCCCCCACCCAGATTAAAAAAAAATCCAAGAAAACAGGTTGAGTTTGCCCTGTAATTTCTGACGGTACATGAACACAGCAGCAGCCTCAGTGCTCACAAACCGGCTTCCGCACTGTGTAAACATTCAGCTGGTCGAACGAAGTCAAACTAAAAAATAATGTTACAAAAACTAAACAAACGATTAAAAAATGTCAAGAACGACAGCAAAGCGAAACACGGACGAGTTGAGGTTTCAGGTGACCCTGAACCATCCCTTAGTTATGCTGCTATAGACTTAGACTGCTGGGGGGTTCCCATGATGCACTGAGTGTTTCTTTCTCTTTTTGCTCTGTATGCACCACTCTGCATTTAATCATTAGTGATTGATCTCTGCTCCCCTCCACAGCATGTCTTTTTCCCGGTTCTCTCCCTCAGCCCCAACCAGTCCCAGCAGAAGACTGCCCCTCCCTGAGCCTGGTTCTGCTGGAGGTTTCTTCCTGTTACAAGGGAGTTTTTCCTTCCCACTGTCGCCAAGTGCTTGCTCACAGGGGGTCGTTTGACAGTTGGGGTTTTTTCTGTAATTATTGTATGGCTTTGCCTTGCAATATGAAGCGCCTTGGGGCAACTGTTTGTTGTGATTTGGCGCTATATAAATTAAATTGATTTGATTTTGATTTGATTTGATTATGGGGTAAAAACAAGAATGGTGACAAAAGTCAATTTCAGTTTGTACAGGGGTTAGAAGTTAAAGTTGCTCCAATTTTGGTAAAAGAGTGGTGCAAATTATTGGTTGAACTAATAGGATTAATAAATGAAATAGTTTTGACTGTGTTGAATGCTTGGTCTGCAAGGTAAAGGTAGAGCAATGTCGACGTCCATTGGATTCTATGACATGTGACATATGTTACCCTGTAACATGATAACTAAGCATGCCACATAGTGTAAACTATTCCTTTTTAAAACCCTATTAACTCGACCTATAATTTGCATCACATTTTACAATATTTAGAGCAACTTTAACATCTGACCCCTGTACAAACAAATGCTGACCTTTGTTACCATTCTTGCTGTTTTTACCTCATAACATTAGTCATAGATAGTCCAAACTATACCTTTTTGGTATCGTTGTGATCAGACAAATAATGTGGTATAGCTTTCAATATGATTGAAACATTTTTTAAATTTTGACCCCTGTGTAATTCTTCAATTGACCTCTACCTGGCCGCCTACTGAAAATTCAAGTGGCTACTCAGTTTTTTCAAAAGAGTAATGTCTAAGGAGTATTTGTGCCAACTTTGGTGCTTCTTTCCAGAAATGAACAATTGTTACAGTTATCTGCTACACTATTTCTTCTGCCAAACCAATCTGAGCACCTCTTCCTACATTCTGTAGCTCAAAAATCCAACAAGGATGGATATAGGTCTAAGTGAAGAAAGAGGAGACCTTTGTTTAAATAGGAATGTAAGAGAACAGCATTTTATGCATAAATAAAATTCTAATGTTTGTGTTGACTTTGCATATAGTCACTTCAGTTACATGACATGTGATCCTTGCAACTGATGTGTGTTTAAATGTGATCTTTCTGTATTATCAATATGTGATGGTGAAATATTCTGTTTTAACCAAATGGAGTGTTTAAGTGACTATTAATAATGTGTATCCATTCGAGTGTCTTAGAACAAACAGTATGACAAAATAGTTAATGTGTTTAAATAATGAATCATTTGTCTGCCTCTCTTCACATGAAGTCTGTGAAGTACCCATCCACATAGGCGGGGTTTAATGACGTAAGCCCCCTTTAAGACAGATGTCACAGATGTTAATCAGCGAAATCGGATTTGTGAGACTCTACTGAATCTACTGGTACCTTGTTTCCCATGTAACAATAAGAAATATACTCAAAACCTGGATTAATCTTTTTAGTCACATAGCACTACTATTATTCTGAACACTACTGTATTTAGTAGGTAACCACTACCTCTCCGGGAACCATCACCTTATCGTGGTGGAGAGGTTTATGTTAGAGATGGGATGATCCAATCCCAGATCGGTATTGGGTTCTGATACTGACATAATTCACGTATCAGAAAATACCGATCCAACCTACGATATTTTCCGATACTGGAGAAGAGCCACTGCGAATCCTTTCAACTGCTGTTCTTTGCTCTTTGACTGTTTGCTGCTGCGTGGGAGGAGGGGAGGTTTCTGAAGCTGGGCTGTTTGAGAGCTCTCCTCTGCAGTGTTCTAGCTGCCATTTCAAAATGAGCAAATATTTGCACAAAAACAGTTTATCAGTTTGAACATTAAATATCTTGTCTTTGTGGTGTATTCAATTGAATATAGGTTGAAGAGGATTTGCAAATCATTGCATTCTGTTTTTATTTACATTTTACACAATGTCCAACTTCACTTTGGGGTTGTAATGTGCGATATGTCCTTTAAGAAGGTTCAAGCAACCTACAAATTCAAATAAAAAGAAATAATAGGATCAAAGACACAGACCAACAAGGTCCCCAAACTGCTAGACATGGCCGTACCCTGACCACCTTCAAAAGTAGTGGTCCACAGTGTTCAACAGTTAATGTGTGCAAAACTAGAAAATAAAATAGGTATACTGTTTTTTTGTTCATTTGAGCCACTTTTAGCCTCTGACATCAGTCTGGACAGCAATCCAGCCTGTGAGGACATCAGCCACAAGCAACTCTTATGTTACGGAACAGCTTTTTTTATTTGATTCCCTCGTTTTTCTGTTTGATGAACCAGTTTTCCCAAATGACGTTAAGGCATGAGCCATATCATTGAGCTTTGAAGACAACTTCCTAGCTGAGTCTTTCAAATTAAGAGCGAATTTGTGAATTGCAAAATTCTTCCTTTTCCACTCAGTCCCAAAGGTTTTTTTTTTATTGACTTAAATTTTTCTCCACAAATTACTTTGCCAAGTCGTCAGCCTTTTCCTATTTTTTTTTTATTTTTTTATTTTTTTACATTTTTTGAATTTTTTACATTTTTTTGACAGCAAACATCGAAATCTTCATCCTCGGTCTATATTTAGTGTCTTTCTTTCCTTTTTCCTTACTTTTCACATCCCGTCATCAACTTATCGACTGTAATAAAATTATGAATCAGCATCCATCTTCTCAAAATCTCAGTCACGTGTTTGTACGTGTAAATATGCAAATAAATTTGTAAATATTACACCAGTTGTCTTGTGTCTAGTTGAAGGTATACGTTTAATCAATCGTATTCAGAGCTTGTGACTTTCAGATCAAAGACCGATTAATATCAATCTTAACATAATTGCACTTCCGGCAAGGTATTTAATTAATTTCAGGTCTAAATAAATATTGTTTAAATTTCTAACTGCTACAAAAGAACATGAAAAGCTTTGAGACTGTTGCTAAAGAAAGGCCTAAATCAGCTAAGCTGACTGCACAAGACACTAAGCAAACTATATCTGATGTAAGTAATATTTGTGATTCCTTTAATGCTTAAGCTTTAAAGGCAATAAATAAGTCAATTTCCTTAAACACTGTGTCTGTTAATGTCATTAGTAAGCAACAATTAATGAACACTAGCATACAATTTTCAAATAATCAAAATATTGTTTTTTTTTCTGTGGCTCATAGCACACACCCGTACTGTGACATTACTCTGAAATGTTGTTTTTTTTTGTAATTCCAAATATGCCATCTTTGCCAGTGTATGTATGACTCGTGTGGTTGGAAAAATAAGTAGCAACAGGAGTTGTTAATGATAGCGGTGCAATCAGAGGTTCACTTACTTACCCTTTGTACATCATGTACGCATGATGATCCACGAAGTGTTTGCAGAAGCTGCCAAATGCACCAAGATTCTCAAGTGGGATCATCTCTGGTGCAAACACAAGGCACTGCAAGACACAAATACAATGTTTCTTTAACCCCTTAACGCCCATCGTCACATATATGCTACAATCTCTGACTCAAATATGCAACTTACCAAATTGACCTGTATGCCCGTTGTCGCAAATTTGCAACATACCATCATTATTATTATAACATTATAACATAAAGTAATTACCAGAATACCCAATATTACTATCTAGTGTTTGTGCAAAAGTGAAATGAATAATCTCAACATTATTTACCATCTACTTAAAGGCAAAACACACACAAAACATTTTTTTATATACAGCTATATAAATTCGGGCGTTAAGGGGTTAAGTTTTTTAATACATGCATTGTAAATCAGAGAACAAATATATCACATATAAAACATTTATTGGTTTGATTAAAAAGGCCCTCATTTAATTTATACACCGCCAAATCACAACAAGGCACTTCACAGAAGTGAGTTCTAATTTTACCAACCCCAAGAGCAACCACACAGGTAACAGTGGAAAGGAAAAACTCCCTCTGACAGAAGAAACCTCAAGCAGATCAGACTCAAAGGGGTGACCCTCTGGGGCCATGCTACTGACACACTTGACAATATAAATATACAGTTAATTTTGTGAGTCCATGCGGGTATCCAGGACGGGAAGCTGGCTGGGGAGGGGCTTGGGTCTACAGATTGCATCTATTTCATGACTACTGCAGAAAAAGACACCCACTCCCATTTCTGGATGGAGCCCCACCTCAGAAAGAGAGAAAAACAATCAGGTGGCAGAAAGATACCGTATAATTTGTCAGCATTAAGCACCAAGAAAAACGGTACTAAGGTGATTGCCAGCCACTAGCCCAAAGCTTCACTAAAAGACCCAGACTTTAGCTAAAGTTGAAGCTGTGACCCGCTCTTTACTAACAAAATGAATTTAAAAGGGTAGGAAGCATAGTACCACACTATGCCAGTATGCTAGCCATACAAAAGTGAAAATAAGTGCTTCTTAGGTCTAGACTTGAAAGTCTCTACAGAATCTGACTGTTTTATTGAAGCAGGAAGATCATTCCACAGAACAGGGGCACGATTAAAGCTCTGAACCCGCAGACTTTTTATTCACCCTAAGGACACAAACAAGCCCTGTGTCCTGAGAACACAGAGGCTGGTACGCAAAATTAGGTCAGCTAAGTAGGAAAGTGCTAGTCCGTGAATAATTTTATAGGTTAATAGTAAAACAATAAAATCTGTTCTCACTGAGACAGGAAGCCAGTGAAGAGATGCCAAAATGGGTGTAATGTGGTCAAACTTTCTGTTTCCTGTCAAAAGTCTTGCAGCAGCATTTAGAACCAATTGGAGACCCTTAATGCTGGACTGCAGTAAGCCAGAAAACAGAACATTGCAGTAGTCCAACCTAGAAGAAACAAATGCATGAATCAGGGTCTCAGCATCAGCCACAGACAAGATGGGACAAATCGTCGCTATATTTTGGCGGTGGAAGAAAGCAGGCCTCACAATATCTCTAATGTGGAGGTCAAAGGACAACGTAGGATCAAAAATTACCCCAAGGTTCCTCACTGTTAGTGTGCTGTATGACACAAACCTAGGCTAAGTGTTAGGTGGGCAAATTGATGCTGATGTCTCACTGGATCAAGAACCATCATTTCAGTCTTATCAGAGTTTAAAAGTAAGAAATTGCTAGACATCCAGCTTTTCACTGATGCAAGGCAACTTCTAAGGATTTTATGTGGATGATATTACTAGCGGTTATCGGCATGTATAACTGAGCATCATCAGCATAGCAATGAAAAGTAATCACACAATGCCGCAATATGTGCCCAAGGGGTGCAATACGAGGTCTGTCCATAAAGTATCGTACCTTTTTATTTTAAAAAAAAAAAACATATGGATTTGATTCATATGTTTTTACGTCAGACAAGCTTGAACCCTTGTGCACATGCGTGAGTTTTTCCATGCCTGTCGGTGGCGTCATTCGCTGCGAGCACGCCTTGTGGAAGGAGTGGTCCTGCCCCCTCGTCGGATTTCCATTGTCAGGAAATGGCGGAATGATTTGGGTTTTTTTTTCCCATCAGAATATTTTCATAAACTGTTAGAGACATGGAGCTGGAAGCCATTTGAAAAATTTATCTGGCTTTCAGTGAAAATTTTACAGGCTTCACAGAGAATAAGGACTGTTACTACAGCTTTAAGGACTGCCTAAAATGGCGCTCCATGCCGCCATCGGGAGGCAGAAGCCACCGGATCATTTCTAAACGGATGGCTCTGTGGATACGAGACCGTCGTGTGCACTCTCTCTGGTTATCACAAGAGCTGGACATCAGCCATTTTCCGGCAGATTTCACTTTTAACAAGAGATTTTGTCATGGAAAGCCGAGCAGAGGCTTTGTGCGTCACGACGGATTCGCTGATCGACCGAGACAAAGAACGCCTCCTATATTTCTAAACAGCTTAATTTGTAATGAAAGCCGCTTCATTTGTGCGGCTCTTTCGGTGCCATATTTGTTTTTTCGGAGACAGCGGTAAGCTCCTCCTACCTCTCCAACTTTCAGCGTCAGAGGACAAGTTGGGACATGCCCAGCTCTCCGCAATTTCTCTGATACTTAATGGACTGGTAAGCATTGAAAGCCGAGATAGGCATGTCCCAACTTGTCCCATGACACGCTGAAAGTTGGAGGGGTAGGAGGAGCTTACCGCTGTCTCCAAAAAAACAAATATGGCGCCGAAAGAGCCGCACAAATGAAGCGGCTTTCATTACAAATTAAGCTGTTTAGAAATATATATAGTTATAACATGCCAAAAAACTTTACAGGCAGTTGTCTATGACAGCAACGTGTATGCTGCTGGATGCATGTTGCATATATTGTCATTCTGAAGAATATCGTGACGTCGCTCGTGCACTGAGGCGTTATAATGCATATACAGAAGAACGCTACGATAAGACACTTTTATATCTCACAATGTAGAAAATCATGATAAAGGATAAGCACGTTAATCTGTGTGTTCATAAATCTTTGGATAATATCAATCCCTGCTGTTGGATTTCAAGGTCTGTAACACGTGTGTATTTTGTAAACAAACAGGGAGCCCTGAGCAAACTCGTCTCCTAATAAGCTTTCAGGCAGAAAATGAGAAGTTTCACCAATGTTGGAAAATATATACACACACATGCATACAAGGTCTGTTAGAAAAGTATCTGACTTTTTATTTTTTTCAAAAACCTGATGAATTTGAATCACGCGTGCTTGCATGAGCCAACCTTGAACCTTCGTGTGCATGCGTGAATTTTTTCACGCCTGTCGACTGCGTCATTTCCTGGTAAGCAGCCTTTGTGTGAGGTGTGTGTCGTGCGCTCTGCGTTTTTTCATTCCAAGGAAAAAGACGGAACGACTGGAGCAGCGCGACTGCATCAAATTTTGCCAGAAACTGGGTGACAACCAGGTGGAAACCATTCAGATTATTCAGACGGTTTTCGGTGACGATCCTATGGGCAATACACAGATTAAGGAGCAGTACAACCGGTTTAAAGACGGCCGTACAACGGTGGAGAGCGACCCGCGCTCCGGTCGGCCATCAACATCCTGAAATGACCAGATCATTTCCAAAGTGAACGCTGTGGTGATGCAGGACCGTCATGTGACTATCCGAAAAATTGCGGAAGAGGTGGACATCAGCACTTTTTTGGCACATTCCACTGTCACAGAAGAGTTGCAGCGAAATTCATGCCGATGGCTTCGGCACGAAGCTGACGGAGCAAAAGCGCCACCGTGTTGAAGTCTCACAGGACATGCTGTGACATGCCCAGCTCTTCCACAATTTCTTGGATAGTCACACAACTGAAAAGCCACCGAAAGCCGTCTGAATCTTCCGAATGGTGGAAGAGGTGGGCATCATTTTTCTGAGTTTTATTTACTGCCCACATGAGCTTTTCTTTTAATAAAATTCGACCACAAAATGTGTTTTTTTTCCAGATTTCAGAGGTTTCTCCCACAATAACTGTTTACCACAGATATGCCAAATTTACATATTTCATAGCCAGTATAGCTGGCATTAAGGAGCCAAGAAATGCAAAGGCTTCTTTTAGTGTAACGGTATACTTCAGTGTCTCAAACATGGATGCTTGCAATAGTCAATGTAATATTTCCATAGTTTGAGCATACATAAACTTCAGAGTTTAGTGTCAATGTCTGTTTGACTATAGTCAAAGTCTGGGTGTCCATGACAACTGCCACAGAAAATTTCAGGCCTCTAAGTTCATTATTTGCTGAGATATTCTAAATTGAACATGGCTCCAGAAATGACGGGCATAATTTTTGCATGAAAAACGGAAGACCCCGTGCACACTAAATTGACTGTATCTCAGAAACTACTTGGCCTACAGGCCTCATACTTCAGATTTGTTGTTCTGAATAAGTGTGTGAGGCCCTCGTTGAATTGACATGGAATGACCCTGACGCAAAAGGCATGATGTCCATACCCAAATCCAGGGTACTTCCACTAATGTGTGTCGAACCGTGAATGCATTGCTGGAATCCTAATAGATCCATAATTTCCATAAATGATTTGCAGAGGGGATCAGAAGGCTTATTTATATGAATGCTGACGTCATCAACAATCAGAAAGTTATCTGCACAGGTTGACTAGTTAGAGATAAACTCACCAAATTCATCTAAGAATTCAGAGTATGGGCCAAATACGGTGACAAAGTAATATGGCTGATTTTTATTCTTGTGACCTTGGCTATACGTCGTATTGCGGGCAGAGCAGAGAATCAGATGTTCAAACAAACTATATTTATGACCCAACAGCTAATAAACTAAACCTAGATTTATCAAGTAGCTCAACACCCCCCGCCTTCTTGTGTACAGATTGGGACATTTTTTTCCAAAACGCGGATATCAATAATGCCACAGAGGCAATTACTGGTTATATCTCTTTCTGTGTGGACTCAATCATTCCCCAAAAGATTATTAAGAAATACCCAAATAATAAATCGTATGTCACACGGGAAATATGGGAATGTATTAATAGGAAGAAAGCAGCTTTTAAATCAAGGGACTTTGCAGGGGTTAGGGTCGCACAAAAAGACCTGAACCAGAAGATGAGAGATGCTCGACGGCAGCATAAGGAGCGCACAGAACGGGACCTTCCAGAGCGAATAATAAGAGACTGTGGGATTCTATTCGGGGCATGACAAACATGGACACAAAAAGGAAACCTGTAATTGACAATAATGAATTTGCAAATGCCAATGAGCTAAATGATTTTTATTTGCGTTTTGAGAGTGATAATCAGGAAGAGTGCAGGGAAATTTTAAAAGAGATTAGGTGTAATTTGCATGAGGACAGAATTTTAATTGACTAACAATCAGTTACTCAAGTTTTTAAATCAATGTATACTAATAAAGCTATAGGGCCAGACAATATGTCTGCTTTTCTTTTAAAAACATTTGCAGAGGAGCTCACTCCAGCTTGGCATCAACTCTTCCAGCTCTCTATTGATACTTATTCAGTACCTGAGCTTTGGAAGAGATCAGTTATTATTCCAGTTTCCAAGAAATCATGCCCCCAAGTGAATAATGATTTTCGGCCAGTGGCCCTAACCTCTAATGTAATGAAAGCATTGGAGAAACTGTTAATTCAGGAGCTTACTGTAGAGGTGGAGCCACACTTGGATCAGTATCAGTTTGCGTACAAAAGGAAGCGGAGTACAAGTGATGCCATTTTAACAATAATGAACTTGGTTTTAAAGCATCTTGAGAGTTCCTCTGCATATGCCAAATTAGTTTTTATTGATTTTAGTTCTACTTTTAACTGTATCCGGTCACATATCCTTCTTCAAAAAATGATTCAGTTGAATGTGAACCCTTTTTTTAATTAAGTGGTATTATTCTTTTTTGACAAACAGGTCACAGCAGGTGAAGGTCAATTCTGTCTGCTCTGATATTGCATTAAGTAGCACTGGTGCCCCTCAGGGCTGTGTTAGTTCACCTTTTTTATTTACACTGTATACCAGTGACTGCATCAGCTATAAGCCAAACCAGTATGTTGTTAAATTTTCAGATGACACGGTAATAGTCTGCTGAACACTAGTACTAATTCAAGTTGTCACAAATCTGGAGTGGACAGGTTTGTGTACTGGTGTGATGTCCATCAATTGCAGATTAATGTTAATAAAACAGTGGAGATGTTGGTGGATCCTCGGGCTGTTGGAGACCGTAGTGTGGTCACCATACATGGACGTAACATTAAACGGGTGGATTCATATAAATATCTGGGGGTTTATATCGATAATAACTTAAGCTGGCACATGCAAGTGTCAAGTGTTTGTGCCCGAATCCACCAGCGTTTGCACTTTCTTCTTTCTTTCTGTTTGGTGTATGTAGGAATATTATGCTGATTTTCTACAGAGCAACGATTGAGTCCGTGTTACAGTATGGTATTACTAGCTGGTTTTGTAATTTAACGGTTAAATCAAAAACTCAAATATTAAATCTGATTAAGATAGCTGGCAAAATCATGGGTATGGTGGTACCTGTAACTCCCCCAAGAGTTGTTTGAACAGGCAGTTCTCAGATGTGCTGACAATATTTTAACAGATGAGTCTTATGTTCTGCACTCTGAATATACTTTACTTAACTCAGGAAGGAGGTACAGGGTTCCTCTTTGTAAATATAATCGATATAAATATTCATTTATTCCATTATTAGTGAAGCTGATAAATCAGCAGATAGTTCAGGGAAGATAGCTTAAGGGTATGTATTGCAGAATTTGCACAAAGATGTTAATAATGTTGTGTATTTATATTTTATCCTTCGACTTACTGTGTTGTTTTTAATGTATGGGTGCTATGTACTGGATGTGTTGTTGTGTAGCAGACTCTGTCCAAGGCAACCCTTACCAAAAAGTAGTATATGCAAGTATGTTTGAAGTATACTTCGAGTTTACTTTTTATATACTTATCAGTACTATTTTTTGGTAAGGGAAATTTCTCCTTAGGGAGACAAATAAAGACACTTTGACTTTGGCCTTGCTTCTTATCATGAGGAACATGACTAAATGTGTACAACAGTGGGCAGGGCTCATCTAAGGGGAGGACAGCAGTAGGTTCAAGCCAGGTTTCACATAACCCAATCATATCAAAGTGACGATCCATAATTAGGTCATAATCAACAGTGATTTTGATTACAGTGACCTTATGTTAATGAGACCCAGATTGAGGACCTCAGTGGGGTTGACAATTGGACTATTTGGATTTAGAGGTAGTTCCAGAGTAGCATAAAGCCTCGGTCCCACCACATAATAAGCCATTAATAATGAGCCACGCATGTGTGTGTCAGCCATTATTTGAAGAATGATCCACATTTTAAGCTATCACGTATCCACTACTAAGGTGCCTCTATGTGCCTCTCTGTACCTCACATGTGCAGGTATCAGCCTCTACTGAGCCACAACCAACCTGTCATTTGAGTCCCGTCCAGCCTCGAATGGCTCGTGTCACTGGGGCATGTTTAGGCATGAGTTTGGTCTAAACCTCCAGCCCTCCCACACTTGGTCCCTTTCAAATGTGTGTTTTCAATTCACAGCATCCGTTCAAGATGTCACATTTTTTAAATGCAGTCCAAAAAAACCCCCAAAAAAACGCTGCACTGAGTGAGTGCACGCTCCCGCGCCAGGGGATACAAAAGGATAATTACTTTGGCACGACACCGGCGGGTGTGCACATCCGTGCGTCAGGCTGCTGTTCACCTGTGTTCCAGAGTCATTAAATGCAGCAGTTCTGTGTTCACCCAGCTCTTTGTGACCACAAAAAAGAAAAAGAAAAAAAGACACCACAATGAGGTGGCTGCTTTAATTATATATATATACCTGCTGCCGCAACTGTGTGGATCACCCCGCCCCCAGAACCGAACCATGGGTTCCGAGACAGTCGCCTCTGCACCTCTTCTCGCCAGTTTTATTTCTTCTGCAGCTTACGGCCATTTTGACACCGTGATCCAGCGTAACTGTGTTTGTCCGTTATTGACTGCAAAATACTCTTTTGCGAACTGCCATTTTGCATAAGGGTGATTCTTAGACTACGGGCACTTATTATGTCCTTTGATCATATTGTATGAAAAACAGAAAAAAGGGAAAATGTCACACTTTTATAGTTATCTTTACAATGAAAGTGTGTTAAGAAATTTGTTCTAGTACTCTATGATGACTTTTTCACCTTTTTTCAGCATCATTATATGCAAATATTGCCGTTTTGTGCTTGTCCCACACCCAGACTTTTGATCTTCAATGATAAAAATGAATGGTAAAAAAATGTTTTTTTCTAATGTTTTAAAATACCTCTGAATAAAATATCAGTAAAATAATCAAAACATAATTGGGGTATTCAATGTCATACAACGGTTGTGAATTTTTTAAACAAAATGTAGTTGTCCCACACTATTGCCGTAATTTCCACCACAACACTGTAATGTCCCTTAACAGTTTGTATTAAAGATTGTTTGGGTAGTTTCTATGGAGATAAACGGTGACATCAGGGCACATGTATATAGCGCCAAATCACAACAAACAGTTGCCCCAAGGCGCTTTATATTGTAAGGCAATGGTGTGGTGGAAATTACATTTACAAGGCCAATAGTGCCCATAGTTAAAGAATCACCCGTAAATGCTTGTCTTGAGTGGCAGTCATTGCACCAGTGCGAACACACACACATTTAATTACAAAAAATGATCGAGGCAATTTCTGTGCCTCGACTGATTGATTGATAAGAAATTAATGACACTACCAACACATAAGTGTCACATAAGTGTCAAACAGTTTCCTAATATTTACCTCGTACAATAAACACAAAATTTGCTGCAATGTCATGCATTACAGGTTAAACAGCATGCTATCAATAGGTTATGAATGTGACTACTTCACCGGGATGAATCCCAACTCTTTACGACAAACGAAGCAGGTTTGTTAAGCGTACAAAAGGTGTGTCCTTCCCTTACACGGGCCTGACGGCTGAAAGTCTCCTCCGAAAAACTAGGCAATTGGAACAGAATACCTTGCCCAAAGGTATAACTGTTGTGAATGGGACTCGAACAGGCACTAACTTAAAATCTAATAAAAAGATTAATCTCTTTAAGAAAACTTATAAAGTGGGAATGTGAAACATCTCTAAACAATGTCTTAAGATCAGGAACGTCATAAAAATTCACCCAAATGTGAGCAAAAATCAACAGATTCAAGCAGGATATGTTTCACTGTAAGTACGCAGTTACACGGTAAACAATAAGGTGGGGCGCCCGCTGCAAGTAAATATGCATGTGTCAAGTGTGAATGACCTATAACAGCGCGGGTCAACACAATGTCTTCCCGTCGCTTAGCTCGCGGTAGAAGATTAAGCGATTCAACAAGCGGTTGATGTTGATGAAGTTTATTATTGCAATAGAGATCCCATAACATTTGCCATATGTTTCTAAAATAATTGTTAATCTTTGGCTTTAGATCCGTGTCGGGTAAGTTTATTTCTATAACATCCATATCAAGAGCTTCTTTTGCCAACTTGCAACTTTTTCATTCCCCTTAATGCCTGTATGACTAGGGATCCAGGCAAATATTACTTGCTTACCTAAAGTACTGATGTTATACAAAGTTTCCAAAAGCTGAACAATACATGGATGTTTATACGTTTTGCCCTGCAAAGCTGTCAAACTAGACAGAGAGTCTGTATAAATAACAAAATGTCTGTGGGCAGTGTTCTCTATAACACCCAAAGTCATTTTCAAGGCAAACAACTCAGCTGTATAAATAGAACTGTCTGGTAATCTAATTCACCGCTGAAGAGGGCCACTTGCACAAGCTGCACCTACTTTATTCTGGTCTTTCGACCCATCTGTATAGATCTCACAATAATGTCCATATTTATACCTCATTTGTCCAAATTTGGTCAAAAAGATTAAATCATTGGTACAACTCTTTTTAAACCACAATAGGAATAATGGTGGCTTCACGCCACGCATCTGGAAAATCACCAGTTCTCTAGATTTTATTTAAAACATCTAATAAAAAGAAGAGAGATGCTTCTGGCAGATGTTTCAAAAATTGATAATGGATTTCATCTGGACCAACTGCCGTATCATGGCATTTAACTGAGAGAAGTTTTCAATTCAGTAATAGTACATGGAACATTATAATCTTCCGCATTGTTTGATAAATAGATGAGTGTCAGGCTCTCAGCTTGGTTTTTATAAACCTGAAATGTAGGAGAGTAGTGATTGTAAAATGAATTAAGTCCAAATTCCTCAGCCAATAAATTTTCTGTGCATTAGCTGAACATTCTACCTCCAAGCCTCTCAGAGCCACTGTTCTCCGACGACTGTTGAATACCTCCTCTTGTACCAAAACATGCTGCAAGGCTCATTATTCATTATTGTTCATTATTATCACTTTACCGGGGCGTTGCTGGGCCGGTATCATAGATTTAAGACAACGCCATCTGGCTATACCTGCCCGCTGTGCGTAAACAAATGACGCCATAGCGCGCGCAGCCCAAGAACTGTCCGCAGAGGAAAAGATGAAAAGGCGAGAAGTGCGTTTTGTCCCAGTCGCACAAAATGACAGATATTCGCCCGAGTTAGATGAGGGCGAATATCTGTCATTTTGGGCAACTGGGCGTGAACGTCGGGCCTCTGAAAATGCATGCCGCCCTCCAAAAGCATGTTATTGTATTATTATTTGGTGGGACCAGGGCTTATGTAAGATGCCTACAACCTGTGGCAAAAAGTATGGAATCACCAGCCTCGGAGGATGTTCATTCAGTTGTTTAATTTTGTAGAAAAAAGCAGATCACAGACATGACACAAAACTAAAGTAATTTCAAATGGCAACTTTCTGGCTTTAAGAAACCCTATTTAAAAAAAAAAAAAGGAGAAAAAATTGTGGCAGTCAGTAACGGTTACTTTTTTGACCAAGCAGAGGGAAAAAAATATGGAATCACTCAATTCTGAGGAAAAAATTATGGAATCATGAAAAACAAAAGAACGCTCCAACACGTCACTAGTATTTTGTTGCACCACCTCTGGCTTTTATAACAGCTTGCAGTCTCTGAGGCATGGACTTAATGAGTGACAAACAGTACTCATCATCAATCTGGCTCCAACTTTCTCTGATTGCTGTTGCCAGATCAGCTTTGCAGGTTGGAGCCTTGTCATGGACCATTTTCTTCAACTTCCACCAAAGATTTTCAATTGGATTAAGATCCGGACTATTTGCAGGCCATGACATTGACCCTATGTGTCTTTTTGCAAGGAATGTTTTCACAGTTTTTGCTCTATGGCAAGATGCATTATCATCTTGAAAAATATTTCATCATCCCCAAACATCCTTTCAATTGATGGGATAAGAAAAGTGACCAAAATAACAACGTAAACTTGTGCATTTATTGATGATGTAATGACAGCCATCTCCCCAGTGCCTTTACCTGACATGCAGCACCATATCATCAATGACTGTGGACATTTACATGTTCTCTTCAGGCAGTCATCTTTATAAATCTCATTGGAACGGCATCAAACAAAAGTTCCAGCATCATCACCTTGCACAATGCAGATTCGAGATTCATCACTGAATATGACTTTCATCCAGTCATCCACAATTGCTTTTCCTTAGCCCATTGTAACCTTGTTTTTTTCTGTTTAGGTGTTAATGATGGCTTTCGTTTAGCTTTTCTGTATGTAAATCCCATTTCCTTTAGGCGGTTTCTTACAGTTCAGTGGGAGTATTTTTAAAGATACACAAATTAGTGACAACAGGGAAAATTGGATAAAGAATCTCTCCAACAGGGTTCTTACACAGTCAGAAAAGGATGTGCTCGCTAAAGGACTAAATTTCTCAGTGACCCCTAAACATATTCCGACAGTAGATTACATCACTGCAGTAGAGTCAGCCATTAAACATAACAGTTTGTCAGTCAGAAGCTGGGGACCTCCGACTAAGAGTCACAGCAGTGCTGAACAGTGCTAAGCCTCCACCGTCCAACATCACAGGAGAAGAACGGAAAGCTTTGTCAGCACTGCAAAAGGACCAAAGCATCCTTATCCTGCCAGCGGATAAAGGCAGATGCACGGTGGTCCTGAACACATCGGACTACGAGGCCAAGATCAACAACTTGCTCAGTGACTCCAACACATACAAACGTCTGAAGAGAGGCCCCACGAGCAGCTATAAGAAGAAAATCAGCTACCTCCAAAACCTGGAGAAAGAGGGACTCATCGACAGGCAGACATACTATGGACTGCCCAAAATCCACAAACAGGACGTGCCACTCAGGCCTATTGTATGTAGGACAGATTCCATCACATACAATTTGGCCAAGTACCTCAAGTGGATTTTGGCTCCTCTAGTGGGTAACTCAGACCACCATGTGGAGAACACACAAGATTTTGTGAACAAGATCAAGGACCTACAGCTGGAGGCAGATGAAACTATGGTGTCATTTGATATGACATCGTTGTTTACCTGCATCTCCACTGCTGAGGCCGTCTCAGCTGTGAGGCAGAGACTGCTGGAGGATGTGTCTCTACTTGAAAGGACCAAACTCACACCAGACCACATTTGCCAACTCTTGGAGATCTGTCTCAACACCACGTATTTCCTGTTTAGGGGGAATTACTACAGGCAGATTCATGGTTGTGCGATGGGGTCTCCGGTATCCCCCATTGTGGCCAGTCTGTACATGGAGCGAGTGGAGAAGACAGCCTTGACGTCTTTCACGGGCATCTCTCCCAGTCACTGGTTCAGATATGTTGATGACACATGGGTCAAAATCAAGCAACAGCAAGTTGAGGACTTTACAGAACACATCAACTCGGTGGACGCCAATATCAAGTTCACACATGAGGATGCCAGAAACAACCATTTAGCCTTCCTGGACTGTAATGTTACGATTGGAGAGAACAGGCAGCTCCAGACAGGGGTTTACAGAAAACCAACTCACACTGACCAATATCTGCTCTTCGGCTCAAACCACCCCCTTGAACACAATCTCGGGGTGATCAGGACGCTTCAACACAGAGCCCTACAGGTGCCCACAACTGCAGAGGGAAGGGCTAAAAAACAACAACGTGTCCGGAAAGCCCTCACAGTATGTGGGTACCCACGATGGTCCCTGGACAAAGTGCAGAAGTCCCAGAGAACAAAGAGACCAGATAGACAGGAGACGGAGACAAGAAGAAGAGTGTCTCTCCCTTATTTAGCAGGAGTAGGGGAAAAACTACAGAGGATCTTCAGACAGCACAAAATCCCAGTTTACTTTAAACCGGTTAACACCTTGAGACAGAAATTAGTTCACCCTAAGGACATGATCCCTAGTTACAAACAAAGCAATGTAGTGTATTCTATCAGATGTCAGGAAAACTGTAACGAACACTACATAGGTGAAACGAAGCAACCTTTACACAAAAGGCTATACCAGCACCGCAGAGAGGGCGCCAGTGGACCTCAGTCTGCAGTTCACCTCCACCTCAAAGACACTAACCACACGTTTGAGGACAAGGAAGTTAAAATATTAGCCAGAGAGAAGAAATGGTTTGAGAGAGGGGTCAAGGAGACATTCTTTGTGAAACGTTTGAAACCCAGCCTTAACCGGGGAGGGGGTCTGAGACACACTTTATCGCCTGTTTACAATGGGGTACTCGGGCCAAAGGAGTTTCAGTCTTTTGTTCATGGTAATGAGTCATTCACGTCATCAAGGGAGCCATCAAAAAGGCATCCATCCCATCATTAGAGGGACAGCTATCCTGCCATTAGGTGTGCTAACTACAGCACAATAGTTGCTAATCAGAGCTATTGTTTAGTCACTAGCCTATAGCAGTCTGCCTCTCAGTAGGAGGGGTCTGGTTAGGTTTAAAACTCCAGCTTTTGTTGGCTTCTGTTTTATTCTTCTCTACAAGAGTCAGACAGAAGTCAGACTTCCAGAGCAAGAATTTTAGCTGAGGAAGCTTCTGCGATTTGAAGCGAAACGTCCTCGCGTCAAGCAACCCAGTCCAGTCGAAGATTCAAGCTTCTCTACTATGGAAACCACCTGGACAACTGAGAGCCTACACAGAAACATGTCTATGGCATTTTCAATGTTAAAAGTTAGCATTTAGCAGTTGTAGCCATCATCACGTTCAGGTGCATTTGTTTTCAAATTGTAATATTTCTTAAATTTATTTTTGTTTATATATTAATAATCTAATGATTATTATATACAATTTTAGAGAAAGAGACAAAAAGAACCCGAATAGAAACAACAGAAAATATATAATAGCAACTAACAATGAACATAAATAAATACATACATACAGAAATAAATGATTGTTTCCTGTGAACACCTAGCGACTCTTACACCTCCATTTCATCCCTGTCTTATTTAAGTTTGATGACAGTTTGTTTGGTCAAACCATATTTTCAGTGTGTTAATTTCTTCAGTGATTTCCTCCAGAACTATCTGCCAAACTAGAAAACTGCTGCATCCTAGTAAGAGCAGAATACTACTGGAATGAATTTTAATAACTTTTTTTTTTCCTCACTAAATGGATGCTGCACTCACTCGTTTATCATCTGGAATAGTCCCAGATTGTATTTCAGAGATTCTAGAATTGAAACATTTTCGTGCAGGTGGTGTTGGGGGGTAATTTTGGGTTTCAGCTTTTTTTGTTTTTCACCACTTTCATCCCTGAATATGAGTCATAATTCACTTTTGTGCGGATTAAAATTACTAACTAGGACTCCTGTCTCGTTGTGAGAAAGAAACGAGAATCGTCCTCCGTTCTGTTCACACAGCTCCAAACGTTGCGCGGCTCTGACGAGTTAAGTTAGAATGATAGAATCCAGTCTGAATTAATAACTTCAAAATGAAATACCGTTTTGTTTATTTTTATTTATGTCCAGAGATCAAGGATACAGTGACTAATTTCATATTTATTTACTTTAAGACTCAATGAAATACATAGAAAACCTGTAAAGCATATTTTTAGTACAAAATTCATGAGGTATCGATAAGGGAATCGGATCGATAAGCAGAATCGATAATGGCATCGATAGATAAAATCTTATCAATACCCATCCCTAATTATGACAGAGTTTGAGGGGAGGGAGAGCGAGGAACCGCAGTGGCAGCCAGTTTTTTTTTTACGTGTGCGGGCGAACTAATCGTCCGTGAAGATAATTTTATTAACTATACAGATGTATAATAAAACAAATGGTGACTGGTTTATAACACAATAATGACAGAGTGTGAGGGGGGAGAGAGCGGGGAACCACAGCGGCAGCCAGTTTTTTTTTTTTTTTTTTCTTTTCTTTGTTTACATGTGCGCACACAAATGGGACAGGAGGTCCTCAAACTGGAGCTCCTGCAGCTCCAGTTATTTGCTGCAGTTCCTGCAGCAAATAATGAAACTCCCCGAATTGGGAATGTCTCATGAGGATGTTGTGAACCCAGGGACGGCACTGCTGGCAACATTTGTCAGCTTTCCACGACAAATAGAACACAGCAACTCGCTCCGTGTGTAAGAGTCACAAAATGCAGGGAAGACTAAGACAACACACTGGAAATTGTTTTTTTTTTCTTATTTATTCCTTTATTGGTTCATTCTACTGGTGCTTATAGTTGATAAAGCTTGGATAAAGTTACTTGCACCAGTGCTACTGCAGTATAAAATTACGTGCACCACTCAAATAATACGTGCACCACATCCATGCAAGATGATAATTTAATTAGGGCCTCGCTTGTTCATGTCTGCAAATGATAAAATAACCAAAATTATTGTGCAATCTTACATGTGAAAGGCAATCCCACACAATCCGGTTTCTATACTGCACCGGTTATTGCAACCATAAGCAGCACAAACTACCGGCATATTTGCTCACTCTCCATCAACTCGGTTGACCCTGGTGCTAGCCTAG
Source organism: Thalassophryne amazonica (assembly GCF_902500255.1). Taxonomy (NCBI): domain Eukaryota; kingdom Metazoa; phylum Chordata; class Actinopteri; order Batrachoidiformes; family Batrachoididae; genus Thalassophryne; species Thalassophryne amazonica. The sequence continues at coordinate 84,068,194 of NC_047115.1, forward strand.
CCTATCTTGGTTTTCAGTGCTTACCAGTCGAGTGAGTATAAGAGAAATTGTGGAGAGCTGGGCAAGTCCCAACTTGTCTTTTAACACTCCGAAACGGAGGTGTTCCATTGTCTCGCTTCATCGGCGAATCGGTCGTGACACGCGAAGCCTCCGCGCGGCTTTCCATGACAAAATCTCTTGTTAAAAGTGAAATCTGCCGGAAAATGGCTGATGTCCAGCTCTTGTGATGACCAGAGAAATTGCACATGACGATCCCGGCTCCACACAGCGATCCGTTTAGAAATGATGTGGTTTCTGCTTCTCGATGGCGGCTCGGAGTGCGGCGTGCCGTGCGCCATTGTGGGCCGTCCTTAAAGCTGTAGTAACACTCATTCTCTGTGAAGCCCGTAAAATTTTCACCGAAAGCCAGATAAATTTTTAGAATGGTTTCCAGCTGCTTGTCTCTAACAGTTTCTGAAAAAATTCTGATGGAAAAAAAGCCCAAATCATTCCGCCATTTCCTCGCAATGAAACGACGAGAGGGGTGGACCAGTGCTCACTCAAAGCCTGCCCACAGGAGAATGACGCAACCGACAGGTGTGGAAAAACTCACACACGCGCACGAAGGTTTAAGCTTGGCTGACATAAAAACATATGAATCAAATCCATATAGTTTTTGAAAAAAATAAAAAGGTACGATACTTTTTGGACAGACCTCGTATACTGTCTCGCGCTCGCGCCACATCAACGTGAGGCTGACGTCATGGGCCGCCAACCAATCACAGGCTAGGAGAGAGAGGCCAGTATCTGGCCCAATTCAGGGCCAGTTGTTGGGCTAAGAGTGAGATGCAGTGTTGCCAGATGTACGATAATTATCATATTTGTACAATAGTTTTGCCCTCTGTACGATGTACGATCAATAATGGGGAAAAAAAAAAATCCAAAATGTACGATAATTTCAGTTGGTTGACCAAACACGCATCTCTCGCTGACACCCAAGAATCATTTTGCAGGCGTTGCACTCAGGCGGCATCAAGATCATCAGGCCGGCCCAGAACAAAGTCATTTGAAAGTCCACCCCCTCTCCACACAAAGTAACGAGTTCCCAATTCTCTGCCCTGCCCCTCCCTCCCTGGGCCCGAGACAACTGACCTTTTTTTGTTTGTTTGTTTTTTTTTTTACAAAACTTTATTTCAACAAATGCAATAACAAATGAACACAAGGGCAAAGAGATATACAAGAAAAACAAAAAAAAGTTCAAGTTCCTTATGGAGGTGTCAACGTTTTTTCTGTGATCAACAAAATAGCTCGTTTTCACTTCACACTTTCTTTACATTTGTAACTTTTTTATGATTGAGAAGTTGTGAAACACAGTGCTTTTTTTTTAAAGATTAACGATAAACACACAAAGTACAAAGATATGCCAGGTGTCAACGAATAAAGAAAAACATAAAATACATAATAAATACTGTTTTGGCTGCACATGCGCACATACGTAGCTTAGCCCACCCCGTCACCATCACTACACACACACACACACACACACACACACACACACACACAACTTTTGAGCCTAGCAGCTAGTCTGGTAATTAACATGTTTGTGTCCCTTCACAGAAAAAAAAAGATCTTTCTAGTCTGGTAGTGCATTTGCGTTCTTTTTGTGCCCTAGTTTCCCCATTACTATAGGGATATTGTGAATTACTGTTTAAAAATGTGACATAAAATTCTTTGGAAATTAAAAAAAACACACGCTAAAATAGCTACGTTGTATGCGTTTTGTTTGTGTACGATAATTTCTCCCAAAATACGATAATTTTGAGGTTTTGGTACGATAGTTGCATATTTCCTATCTGGCAACACTGGTGAGATGGCTTATTTTTAGTGGGGACCATTGGATCGCGACACCAGATCAAACTTTGTCAGTCGATAAAAGGATACCAGCTACATAATGCTCTCAAATACGAAAGGAATTTGTTTTTTGACCTTGAAAATTAATTAGTTCTTGCCTCAGGATATGAATCTTCTGTAAAAATTTCATAACACATGAAAAATTGTGGGCTCCAGACTGTTCACAAACAAACAAACGGGTGAAAACATACCTCCTCAAACTTCGTTGGACGAAGTAAAAAGAAAAATGACCTTACATAGGGGACAAAAGTCACGGTCAAAGTACAAAGTACTTTTCCACAAATTGTCAAGTGTTACACTTTATGATTAGTTTCAAACAAAATGTTTACAAAAAAAACAACGGAGGACAATTAATACAACTTTAAAGAAATAACGTCAACCGCGTTATTCTACTTTATTCCTTTATCGGACCTCGTTTAATTGACTTACTGTAAAATATCCCACAGACAATGTAACGACGACGATCCAAAACAGGCTGCTTCTTTTAAAATAATTAGCTCCGTCACTTTTAGCCATTTCTGACACCGCTCACTCAAACAACACTGCCGCCGCCGCTGCTGCTTCTTAGTCTTCTTCTTCTTCCCTCCTTTGATTGGCGGGTGGCAAGCATCACCTTAGGTCCATACCGCCACCTACTGTACCGGATGTGTCAATGAATGTATAGATATTTCAGGTTACATTGTGTGTGTTAAGTGCACATAAAAAATAATAGCAATAAAACAAAAATAACAACGATAATAATAAACGAAGCACCAAAGTTGGAACTACCTATCCAGATGAACACAACGCCTACACTATATTATAAAAACCCCGTTCACTTCAGAAAGCCTGTCTTCTTCTTCTTCTTCTTCTTCTTCTTCTTCTTCTTCTTCTTCTTCTTCTTCTTCTTCGTCCGTCGACTTTATTGGCGGTTTGCAAACAGACACGGTGCATTACCGCCATCAACTGTTAGGGTTTGAACATTAATGTTCTTCTGTCGAGTTTATTGGTGGTTCGCAAACTGACACGGTGTTATATTAAGAAGAAAATGGAAAGATAAAATGGAGGGGGGGTGAGGGGAATTGCAGTGTGCTATATCCTATTAAATAACTCTGTTCCCTTTAAATATGCAATTACATGCCTCCAAGCAGGTGATGCAAGTGTAGCTAAAGTAATCCCTGAAGTGTTAAACTGATCTGTCTGACCTCATCTTCGCTGGCTGTAATATGCTTGGCACTCCAATAAGACATGCTCAACAGTTTCCCTTCAGCTGCATCTCAAACACTGACCGGTTTCATGTTTTCCAATGATGATGAGAGTATGATTTAAACCTGTGTGACCTCTTGTGATTAGCTTATCTTCCCAGTGACTCCATCTCCCCTGTCTCCTTGATACAACTTGTCCTTGAATTTTATGTAAAAACCGACCCTTAGATTCCTTGTCCCATAACTTTTTCCATGCTTTTTCATTTCTGTCTTGGAGATTGTTTTGACTTCAGAGTTACAAAGTGGAGTGCTGATCTGTATTTCTGATTTCAGAGCTGCTTTTCCCAGCGGATCTACTACTTTGTTGCCCTCAATTACAGAGATGGAACCCATGTGAGAGCCTACACAGAAACTCACGTGAAAGATACTGAAATATTCTGTTGTTGTAGTTTGTAGAATCTCATTGGTCAGGCCTGGCCTGCAAACAGCTTTGCCATTGAAATGCTGATTAATGCTATTAGGTAATGCACATTCAGAAACCCCTGGTTCTACCTGATCCTTACCAGAAACATAATTTGTAAGAAGTTGTGGACTGCTCTCTCCAGTTCGATATTTTCATTGGTCTATCTCATGTAGTTTTGTGACAGAAACATCACCAACACATCCAGTCACTCTGTATCCTTTAGACAGAGACTTGTGCTGCGAACACAGCAGATGTTACAGACTGAGGACTAGTGACCTGGCTACTTAAAGTCAGGATAATTTTAGGGTTTATATAAGTGTTCTGTGAAAAAGGCTTAAATATACTTCAAGCCTAATGAGTATATCTGGGGGCCTACCAGACCTCAGAATATTTTTGATATAATGAGGTTGTTATATCAGAGTGCCCATTGCGTTCTGAGTGAAATTTTGCATGAAGATGGGGTGGACCAATGCATGAGCATAGTCAATATTATGTTCATCGGAATGCCCATTTCAATACAATGTCCGATTTCACCAAAATTAAAAAAATAAGTCACAAATAACTTATCCGTTTGTGTCCATTTTTGTCTGGTGCAATTCCTTTTCTCATTCATTAAATGTGTTCCTTGTCAGCTCATGTCTTGTGAGTCTGTCAGAAAGTTATGTGCATTCTCAAAACCTTTGAGCAGAAATCAGACAGATTACTTTCCCAGTGGTTGAAAGTTCTGTATTTGTTCATAGCTTGGATGTCATGTTAAGCTGCTTTCTTATGTCGCCGGCAGAAAAACCATCACAGCACAATTCCGTCTGCAGCGGCAAACTGCAGGAGGTGACGTGAGGTGCACTAATTTTTCTGTGATAATGACATGGACAATAATTTCCTTAATTTAAATGTTTTGCACAGCTATATTAAAACATTACACCCTGGTTCTGGTGGCAACTTCAAAAGTTCATTCCTGTATAAAAACATGAACCTTTTAAACACTGAAATAATCAGTTTTTTGCCATCTGTTTTTTTTTTTCTTTCTATTCATTAAAGATAAAACAACATCCATTTACCACAGGAGGTGAAATTTTCTTGTCAGCCTTTCACTGAAAATAATTGTACATCCAGTTTTTCCTGTTGTGGTCACAGCAAAACAATATAACATCCATGAATGATCTGTGTATCTTCTGTTTGTGTCCTGAAGCACTGTACACCAGCAATCTCTGTTTGTCCACTCATTCCCACAGAGCCCGAAATCCATCGAAAACCAACATATTAGATCATTTTTGCCAATGGACAAATTATTAATTAAATCTGTTCTAATCAGTTTACTCAGTCCATCAATCAATCAATCAATTTTTTTTATATAGCGCCAAATCACAACAAACAGTTGCCCCAAGGCGCTTTATATTGTAAGGCAAGGCCATACAATAATTATGTAAAACCCCAACGGTCAAAACGACCCCCTGTGAGCAAGCACTTGGCTACAGTGGGAAGGAAAAACTCCCTTTTAACAGGAAGAAACCTCCAGCAGAACCAGGCTCAGGGAGGGGCAGTCTTCTGCTGGGACTGGCAATACTCACACATCACAGTGTGTGAGTATTGCCACAACTCAGACTGCAAACTTTCAAATTGACGTCATTGTCATGCGACTACTACTGATGATGTTCTCACAGGTAAGACGTGGAAAGATGAGAAAAACATCAGGAAAATTCATTATTTTTTACTTTAAAGATGTGTTGGGGCCACAAAATTCATTTCTTTATTAGTTTAATTTATTTTTGGGTGTCTGGTTAAAAAAACTTAATAATTAAATTAATTAATAATGAATAATTAATTAAATAATTTAGGGTGGTCATTTAACCAACTTTCTTAAAAAAGGGGATGGGATATGTTCGGCCAGGGGCAGTCCAGCACTTGGAACCGCAGCAACTGCAGTGAGAGGGGTAGGTATGGAAATTTTTGTCCCTGTCACCCTGATGGAGGGACAAAGAAATGCTATCCGCCATGTGTCCATCCAAATCTCTGTACCCTCTCCAACCTTTCATATATTTGAGACAGGTTTACCAAATTTGGAGCAGGAACACGTGCTGTCATGCAGGTCTAGGTCAAGTTTGATGATGATTGATCTTGACCAAATATTAAAGGTCACAGAGCCTAAATTAATGTCTGTGTATGATGAAGGCTGTCCTCTCAATAATGTTCCCAAAATATTTCAATGCATCCCTTCATCATCAAGACCAACTTCAATGACTGACGTAGACCTAATTTTGAAGTTTATAGGGGCCAAAAATATCCAAAACACTGTACTCACAGTAACTTTTCAAAGAAATAACACATGAACATACCACTGTCCCAGCTTTTTTGAAAGGTGTTGCAGGCACCCATTTCAATATGAGCAAATATTTGCACAAAAACAATAAAATTTATCAGTTTAACATTAAATATCTTGTCTTTGTGGTGTAGTCAACTGAATATAGGTTGAAGAAGATTTGCAAATTATTGAATTCTGTTTTTATTTACATTTTACACAACGTCCCAACTTCATTGGACTTGGAATCATTGCAATCATACTCACAGGTGAAATGTTCAGCCTTTGAACTGACGATTTGCACAGTTTATATAGCTGCACATGAAGGTATTTTTTGGGGGACAAAACCACAAAGTATAAAGTTGTGTATGCCTGGTTAAAGATCAATAGAAAAGACTCAATCTCTATATAATAATTGGATAGCTCATTGGCCAATATTTCTGAAGCAAAATGGCCGCCATATTACCACTCGCATATTCTGCTCCTGAACGCTCTTTTCTGTTGATCTTTAACCATGCGCACGCAACTTTATTCTTTGTGATATTTTATGTGATATAAAATAATATTAAAATAATATTAAAATAATAATATAAAAAAATAATATTTTTTGTGATATAAAAAAAAACCTTCATGTACAGCGATAAACTGCGCAAATCACCAGTTGAAAGGCTGTGGATGAACATTTCACCTGTGAGTATGATTGAAATGAAAAGTGATTAACAATAATTTGAAGAGTTCTATCCCTTATTCCAGCATATAGGCCAAGATAATAATGATAATAATGGTAATAATAATAACAACAACAACAATAATAATAAAGATAATAATAATAATAACAGATGGCTTGGATTGTGTGTAGTCACATGTTGAGTTTTGTGTTGGACAAACTATTTTAAGACATTTGTGAGGTATAGTTTTGGAGCTTTAGGCATTGTTGCTATGAGCTTTATTACTAATATTAGGCTGAACCTCATAGAGCTGCGTGTAATAAATATTGTTATTGCAGGGGAAACAACCTCTCCTGTAGCTAGTTAAGTGGTGTTTATTCTTTCAGTGCAACTATTAACCCCTCGCATATATGCTACAATTGACCAGTATGCCTGTTGTCGCATATTTGCAACATACCAGTATTATTATTATTATAACATTATAACATAAATTATTACCAAAATACCAAAATTACTATTTATTTTTTGTGCAAAAGTGAAATTAATAATCTTAACATTATTTACCATCTACTTAAAGGCAAAAACACACAAAACATTTTTTATATACAGCTATATGAATTCAGGCGTTAAGGGGTTAAAAAAAATCCACTATTGCTATATTATCTATCATGACATTTTTTTTATCCATCCACTTTTGTTCATGATATGGTACCAATATATACATATATCAATAAGCTTGGTGATGATTGCACAAAACTTGTATAAACTTTGATTAAAGATATAATTTTTTAGAATGCATCTTTCATAAACAGCAACACATTATAAATGAAGCAGCATCCTACATAAACATCAACACTTTACAAATGAAGCAGCATCTTTAAAAAACAGCAAAATATTGTTAATGCAGGAGCTTTTTATAAAAACAGCAACACATTATATTGTAAATGAAACAGCATCTTTCATGAACAGAAACACATAAATGAAACAGCATCTTTGATGAACAGCAACAAATTATAAATGAAACCGCATCTTATAAAACAGCAACACATTATAAATGAAGCAGCATCTTATAAAAACAGCAACACATTATAAATGAAGCAGCATCTTATAAAAAACAGAAACACATTAAAAATGAAGCATTTATAATGTGTTTCTCTTTTCGTAAGATGCTGCTTCATTTATAATGTGTTGCTGTTTTATAAGATGCTGCAGCATTTATAATGTGTTGCTGTTTTTGTAAGATGCTGCTTCATTTATAATGTGTTGCTGTTTTCATATGATGCTGCTTCATTTATGTGTTGCTGTTTTCATATGATGCTGCTTCATTTATAATGTGTTGCTGTTTTATAAGATGCTGCAGCATTTATAATGTGTTGCTGTTTTATAAGATGCTGCAGCATTTATAATGTGTTGCTGTTTTTGTAAGATGCTACTTCATTTATAATGTGTTGCTGTTTTGTAAGATGCTGCTTCATTTATAATGTGTTGCTGTTTTTGTAAGATGCTGCTTCATTTATAATGTGTTGCTGTTTTTGTAAGATGCTGCTTCATTTATAATGTGTTGCTGTTTTTGTAAGATGCTGTTTCATTTATGTGTTGCTGTTTTCATATGATGCTGCTGGATTTATAATGTGTTGCTGTTTTTGTAAGATGCTGCTTCATTTATAATGTGTTGCTGTTTTTGTAAGATGCTGCAGCATTTATAATGTGTTGCTGTTTTTGTAAGATGCTGCTTCATTTATAATGTGTTGCTGTTTTTGTAAGATGCTGCAGCATTTATAATGTGTTGCTGTTTTTTTAAGATGCTGCAGCATTTATAATGTGTTGCTGTTTTCATATGATGCTGCTAGATTTATAATGCTTTGCTGTTTTATAAGATGCTGCAGCATTTATAATGTGTTGCTGTTTTTGTAAGATGCTGCAGCATTTATAATGTGTTGCTGTTTTATAAGATGCTGCAGCATTTATAATGTGTTGCTGTTTTATAAGATGCTGCAGCATTTATAATGTGTTGCTGTTTTTGTAAGATGCTGCTTCATTTATAATGTGTTGCTGTTTTTGTAAGATGCTGCTTCATTTATAATGTGTTGCTGTTTTCATATGATGCTGCTTCATTTATGTGTTGCTGTTTTCATATGATGCTGCTTCATTTATAATGTGTTGCTGTTTTATAAGATGCTGCAGCATTTATAATGTGTTGCTGTTTTATAAGATGCTGCAGCATTTATAATGTGTTGCTGTTTTTGTAAGATGCTGCTTCATTTATAATGTGTTGCTGTTTTTGTAAGATGCTGCTTCATTTATAATGTGTTGCTGTTTTTGTAAGATGCTGCTTCATTTATAATGTGTTGCTGTTTTTGTAAGATGCTGCTTCATTTATAATGTGTTGCTGTTTTTGTAAGATGCTGTTTCATTTATGTGTTGCTGTTTTCATATGATGCTGCTGGATTTATAATGTGTTGCTGTTTTTGTAAGATGCTGCTTCATTTATAATGTGTTGCTGTTTTTGTAAGATGCTGCAGCATTTATAATGTGTTGCTGTTTTTGTAAGATGCTGCTTCATTTATAATGTGTTGCTGTTTTTGTAAGATGCTGCAGCATTTATAATGTGTTGCTGTTTTTTTAAGATGCTGCAGCATTTATAATGTGTTGCTGTTTTCATATGATGCTGCTAGATTTATAATGCTTTGCTGTTTTATAAGATGCTGCAGCATTTATAATGTGTTGCTGTTTTTGTAAGATGCTGCAGCATTTATAATGTGTTGCTGTTTTTGTAACATGCTGCTTCATTTATAATGTGTTGCAGTTTTTGTAAGATGCTGCTTCATTTATAATGTGTTGCTGTTTTTGTAAGATGCTGCTTCATTTATGTGTTGCTGTTTTCATATGATGCTGCTGGATTTATAATGTGTTGCTGTTTTATAAGATGCTGCAGCATTTATAATGTGTTGCTGTTTTTGTAAGATGCTGCTTCATTTATAATGTGTTGCTGTTTTATAAGATGCTGCAGCATTTATAATGTGTTGCTGTTTTTGTAAGATACTGCTTCATTTATAATGTGTTGCTGTTTTTGTAAGATGCTGCTTCATTTATGTGTTGCTGTTTTCATATGATGCTGCTGGATTTATAATGTGTTGCTGTTTTATAAGATGCTGCAGCATTTATAATGTGTTGCTGTTTTTGTAAGATGCTGCAGCATTTATAATGTGTTGCTGTTTTATAAGATGCTGCTAGATTTATAATGCTTTGCTGTTTTATAAGATGCTGCAGCATTTATAATGTGTTGCTGTTTTTGTAAGATGCTGCAGCATTTATAATGTGTTGCTGTTTTATAAGATGCTGCAGCATTTATAATGTGTTGCTGTTTTATAAGATGCTGCAGCATTTATAATGTGTTGCTGTTTTATAAGATGCTGCAGCATTTATAATGTGTTGCTGTTTTTGTAAGATGCTGCTTCATTTATAATGTGTTGCTGTTTTTGTAAGATGCTGCTTCATTTATAATGTGTTGCTGTTTTCATATGATGCTGCTTCATTTATGTGTTGCTGTTTTCATATGATGCTGCTTCATTTATAATGTGTTGCTGTTTTATAAGATGCTGCAGCATTTATAATGTGTTGCTGTTTTATAAGATGCTGCAGCATTTATAATGTGTTGCTGTTTTATAAGATGCTGCAGCATTTATAATGTGTTGCTGTTTTTGTAAGATGCTACTTCATTTATAATGTGTTGCTGTTTTTGTAAGATGCTGCTTCATTTATAATGTGTTGCTGTTTTTGTAAGATGCTGCTTCATTTATAATGTGTTGCTGTTTTTGTAAGATGCTGTTTCATTTATGTGTTGCTGTTTTCATATGATGCTGCTGGATTTATAATGTGTTGCTGTTTTTGTAAGATGCTGCTTCATTTATAATGTGTTGCTGTTTTTGTAAGATGCTGCAGCATTTATAATGTGTTGCTGTTTTTGTAAGATGCTGCTTCATTTATAATGTGTTGCTGTTTTTGTAAGATGCTGCAGCATTTATAATGTGTTGCTGTTTTTTTAAGATGCTGCAGCATTTATAATGTGTTGCTGTTTTCATATGATGCTGCTAGATTTATAATGCTTTGCTGTTTTATAAGATGCTGCAGCATTTATAATGTGTTGCTGTTTTTGTAAGATGCTGCAGCATTTATAATGTGTTGCTGTTTTTGTAACATGCTGCTTCATTTATAATGTGTTGCAGTTTTTGTAAGATGCTGCTTCATTTATAATGTGTTGCTGTTTTTGTAAGATGCTGCTTCATTTATGTGTTGCTGTTTTCGTATGATGCTGCTGGATTTATAATGTGTTGCTGTTTTATAAGATGCTGCAGCATTTATAATGTGTTGCTGTTTTTGTAAGATGCTGCTTCATTTATAATGTGTTGCTGTTTTATAAGATGCTGCAGCATTTATAATGTGTTGCTGTTTTTGTAAGATACTGCTTCATTTATAATGTGTTGCTGTTTTTGTAAGATGCTGCTTCATTTATGTGTTGCTGTTTTCATATGATGCTGCTGGATTTATAATGTGTTGCTGTTTTATAAGATGCTGCAGCATTTATAATGTGTTGCTGTTTTTGTAAGATGCTGCTTCATTTATAATGTGTTGCTGTTTTTGTAAGATGCTGCAGCATTTATAATGTGTTGCTGTTTTTTGAAGATGCTGCTTCATTTATAATGTGTTGCTGTTTTTGTAAGATGCTGCTTCATTTATGTGTTGCTGTTTTCATATGATGCTGCTGGATTTATAATGTGTTGCTGTTTTATAAGATGCTGCAGCATTTATAATGTGTTGCTGTTTTTGTAAGATGCTGCTTCATTTATAATGTGTTGCTGTTTTTGTAAGATGCTGCAGCATTTATAATGTGTTGCTGTTTTTTGAAGATGCTGCTTCATTTATAATGTGTTGCTGTTTTTGTAAGATGCTGCTTCATTTATGTGTTGCTGTTTTCATATGATGCTGCTGGATTTATAATGCGTTGCTGTTTTATAAGATGCTGCAGCATTTATAATGTGTTGCTGTTTTTGTAAGATGCTACTTCATTTATAATGTGTTGCTGTTTTTGTAAGATGCTGCAGCATTTATAATGTGTTGCTGTTTTTGTAAGATGCTGCTTCATTTTTAATGTGTTGCTGTTTTTGTAAGATGCTGCAGCATTTATAATGTGTTGCTGTTTTTGTAAGATGCTGCTTCATTTATAATGTGTTGCTGTTTTTGTAAGATGCTGCAGCATTTATAATGTGTTGCTGTTTTTGTAAGATGCTGCTTCATTTATAATGTGTTGCTGTTTTTGTAAGATGCTGCTTCATTTATAATGTGTTGCTGTTTTTGTAAGATGCTGCTTCATTTATGTGTTGCTGTTTTCATATGATGCTGCTGGATTTATAATGCGTTGCTGTTTTATAAGATGCTGCAGTATTTATAATGTGTTGCTGTTTTTGTAAGATGCTGCTTCATTTATAATGTGTTGCTGTTTTGTAAGATGGTGCTTCATTTATAATGTGTTGCTGTTTTTGTAACATGCTGCTTCATTTATAATGTGTTGCTGTTTTTGTAAGATGCTGCTTCATTTATAATGTGTTGCTGTTTTTGTAAGATGCTGCTTCATTTATGTGTTGCTGTTTTCATATGATGCTGCTGGATTTATAATGTGTTGCTGTTTTATAAGATGCTGCAGCATTTATAATGTGTTGCTGTTTTTGTAAGATGCTGCTTCATTTATAATGTGTTGCTGTTTTTGTAAGATGCTGCAGCATTTATAATGTGTTGCTGTTTTTGTAAGATGCTGCTTCATTTATAATGTGTTGCTGTTTTTGTAAGATGCTGCAGCATTTATGTGTTGCTGTTTTTGTAAGATGCTGCTTCATTTATAATGTCTTGCTGTTTTTGTAAGATGCTGCTTCATTTATAATGTCTTGCTGTTTTTGTAAGATGCTGCTTCATTTATGTGTTGCTGTTTTCATATGATGCTGCTGGATTTATAATGTGTTGCTGTTTTATAAGATGCTGCAGCATTTATAATGTGTTGCTGTTTTTGTAAGATGCTGCTTCATTTATAATGTGTTGCTGTTTTTGTAAGATGCTGCAGCATTTATAATGTGTTGCTGTTTTTGTAAGATGCTGCTTCATTTATAATGTGTTGCTGTTTTTGTAAGATGCTGCAGCATTTATGTGTTGCTGTTTTTGTAAGATGCTGCTTCATTTATAATGTGTTGCTGTTTTTGTAAGATGCTGCTTCATTTATAATGTGTTGCTGTTTTTGTAAGATGCTGCTTCATTTATGTGTTGCTGTTTTCATATGATGCTGCTGGATTTATAATGTGTTGCTGTTTTTGTAAGATGCTGCTTCATTTATAATGTGTTGCTGTTTTTGTAAGATGCTGCAGCATTTATAATGTGTTGCTGTTTTTGTAAGATGCTGCTTCATTTATAATGTGTTGCTGTTTTTGTAAGATGCTGCTTCATTTATAATGTCTTGCTGTTTTTGTAAGATGCTGCTTCATTTATGTGTTGCTGTTTTTGTAAGATGCTGCAGCATTTATAATGTGTTGCTGTTTTTGTAAGATGCTGCTTCATTTATAATGTGTTGCTGTTTTTGTAAGATGCTGCTTCATTTATAATGTGTTGCTGTTTTTGTAAGATGCTGCTTCATTTATGTGTTGCTGTTTTCATATGATGCTGCTGGATTTATAATGCGTTGCTGTTTTATAAGATGCTGCAGTATTTATGTGTTGCTGTTTTTGTAAGATGCTGCAGCATTTATGTGTTGCTGTTTTTGTAAGATGCTGCTTCATTTATAATGTGTTGCTGTTTTTGTAAGATGCTGCTTCATTTATAATGTGTTGCTGTTTTATAAGATGCTGCAGCATTTATAATGTGTTGCTGTTTTTGTAAGATGCTGCTTCATTTATAATGTATTGCTGTTTTTGTAAGATGCTGCTTCATTTATAATGTGTTGCTGTTTTTGTAAGATGCTGCTGCATTTATAATGTGTTTATCAGGCATGGCACAAACCGGGTGGACACAAATGCAATCTCACACGACTGATAGAGTTCAAAAGGTTTAATAAGAGAAACAGGCAGGTAGTCGGTACACGGGGAGTCCAGCAGCGAAGCAAAGGTATCAGAATGGTGAGAGGCTGAGACGTAGTTCAAAAACAGGCACAGGTCAAAAAACACGGTGTATAGGCTATCGGAGGCAAAGCTGCAACAAGGTCAACAAACAAGGCAGAGTCAGAATGGAAAAACCAGAACACCCACGCAAAGAGTGAAGCCCTAACCCCTGAGCTGGGGCTGCACATGACAGTGTTTCTGTTTTTGTAAGATGCGACTTCATTCATAATGTGTTGCTGTTTTTGTAAGATGCTGCTTCATTTATAATGTTTTGCTGTTTTTATAAGATGCTACTTCATTTATAATGAGTTGCTAAGGCCAGGGGTAAGGAGAAACACCAGCTGCTCCTGGAGGAGGTCCGTGCAGGGGTGGAGGAAGAACGGGTGAGTAGGGTGGTAGGACTTCAGCAGCAAGGAGCATGGACGAAGTGGGAGAGTACACTGCAGTGCAGGATCACCTGGGCAAACATCATGCAGGCAGACTTCTTCCGCGTCTGATTCCTGGTGCAAGCAGTCTACGATTCCCTGCCAAGCCCAGCGAATGTTCATGCCTGGGGGAAGAATGAAACACCTTCTTGCCCACTCTACTCTGGAAGAGGCTCATTAGAGCATATTCTCAGCAGTTGCCACAAAGCCCTGGCAGATAGTTGTTACCGGTGGCTCCATGACCAGGTGCTCAAATCAATTGCTGAGAGCCTAGCCTCAGCTGTTAACACTTGTGGGCAGCACCACTCTAAGAGGAAGGAAGTCACCTTCGTCAGAGCAGGAGAAAAACCCCAGGCACAGGCAAAAACAACAACAGGCCTCCTCCACACAGCTTCTAAATGGCAGCTGAGAGCTGATCTTGGAAAGCAGTTGAAGTTCCCACAGCACATTGCCATAACATTGCTACGACCAGACTTGATCATCACCTCCGAAGATTCAAAACATTTTATCACGCTGGAACTCAGTGCCCTGGGAGGAGCGCATAGAGGAAGCAAACAAAAGGAAAAGGGCCAAGTATCAAGAGCTGGTGGACCAGTGCAGGAACCAAGGCTCGAGGACCTACTGCGAACCTGTAGAGGTTGGCTGTAGAAGGTTTGCAGGACCCTCACTCTGCAAACTTCTCAGTCAGCTGGACATCACAGGAGCGGCCAAGAAGAAGGCCATTTGTGCAAGTGAGGCTGCAGAGAAAGCCACCAGGTAGCTATGGTTGAAGAGGGCTGATCCGTGGGTTGCTGCTGGGACACTAGCCAGGGCCTGATCAACCCTGGCTGGATCGCCTGGGCGAGGGTGTCTGATGTTGTGAGACCCGAAACACTCGATGACCCCAGGATACATCACTGATGAAGTGTCCCAGTGCATCCAGGAGATGTTTCTTGCTCAGGTAAGATGAGTGAATGTTTATATAAGGTGCTGCTGTGTATGTAAGATGTTGCTGCATACATATAATGTGTTGTTTTTGTTTGATGTTGCTGCCCATATAATGTCTTGCTGTTTATGTTGTTGTTGCATAAAAATGGTTTGCTGCTCGTTTAATATGTATGTATTGACTTTAAGGCTCATAAAATGTTGACATAGAAAACCTGCAAAGCCTACTTTTGGTACACAGAAAATTCACAAGAGGTATTGATAAGGAAACTGACAAAGAATCCGAATGATAAGCGGAATCGATAATGGCATTGATGTCGATAAAGTCTTACCCATCCCTAATCATACACAAAAATCTAATACACAAAAATCTTAAGCTTCGAAGCTATACTCGAAGTCTCTCTGAACTCTTCACCCCCAGGTGATGTATCAGGTGCAAGGTTTTCAGCAAATCAACAATCAAAGAATACTGTAGTCAGAACGCTGTAAGCAGATGTTAACAGAAGAAGATCTCAGTAACTGGTCAACACCCCTTGAACAGAATTGAGATTGTTAAGATATCCATACTTCTGGGATTGTTATATCTTTTCTTGTCATTACCAGTTGAAATCCCGAACAGCCAATTTCATGAACGGGATAAACAAATCTTATACCTCTGTCACACATAGCCTGAGTTACGCAGGGTGGTGTCGGACTTATGAATTCCAAAAGCTGTCAGATTTCAGTTTCAAAACGTTCTGACATCCATCTGCGTAAGTCCACACACTTGATCAAAATCGACTGGTGGCCCAGAGTGTAACGCATGTGTTCATAATTCTCGGGACACAGTCGAGATGGGACACCTGTCCGACGTTGCTCCATGTGTTATCTGAGGACCGTCTAACCACAACTTACAGTAGTGTTCAGAATAATAGTAGTGCTAAGTGACTAAAAAGATTAATCCAGGTTTTGAGTATATTTCTTATTGTTACATGGGAAACAAGGTACCAGTAGATTCAGTAGATTCTCACAAATCCAACAAGACCAAGCATTCATATGCACACTCTTAAGGCTATGAAATTGGGCTATTAGTAAAAAAAAAAAAGTAGAAAAGGGGGTGTTCACAATAATAGTAGTATGGCATTCAGTCAGTGAGTTTGTCAATTTTGTGGAACAAACAGGTGTGAATCAGGTGTCCCCTATGTAAGGATGAAGCCAGCACCTGTTGAACATGCTTTTCTCTTTGAAAGCCTGAGGAAAATGGGACGTTCAAGACATTGTTCAGAAGAACAGCGTAGTTTGATTAAAAAGTTGATTGGAGAGGGGAAAACCTATACGCAGGTGCAAAAAATTATAGGCTGTTCATCTACAATGATCTCCAATGCTTTAAAATGGACAAAAAAAAACAGAGACGTGTGGAAGAAAATGGAAAACAACCATCAAAATGGATAGAAGAATAACCAGAATGGCAAAGGCTCACCCATTTATCAGCTCCAGGACGATCAAAGACAGTCTGGAGTTACCTGTAACTGCTGTGACAGTTAGAAACAACCTGTGTGAAGCTAATTTATTTTCAAGAAACCCCCGCAAAGTCCCTCTGTTAAATAAAAGACATGTGCAGAAGAGGTTACAATTTGCCAAAGAACACATCAACTGGCCTAAAGAGAAATGGAGGAATATTTTGTGGACTGATGAGAGTAAAATTGTTCTTTATGGGTCCAAGGGCCGCAGAGAGTTTGTGAGACGACCCCCAAACTCTGAATTCAAGCCACAGTTCACAGTGAAGACAGTGAAGCATGGTGGTGCAAGCATCATGATATGGGCATGTTTCTCCTACTATGGTGTTGGGCCTATATATCACATACCAGGTATCATGGATCAGTTTGGATATGTCAAAATACTTGAAGAGGTCATGTTGCCTTATGCTGAAGAGGACATGCCCTTGAAATGGGTGTTTCAACAAGACAATGACCCCAAGCACACTACTAAACGAGCAAAATCTTGGTTCCAAACCAACAAAATTAATGCCTCGCAGATGTGAAGAAATCATGAAAAACTGTGGTTATACAACTAAATACTAGTTTAGTGATTCACAGGATTGCTAAAAAAGCAGTTTGAACATAATAGTTTTGAGTTTGTAGCGTCAACAGCAGATGCTACTATTATTGTGAACACCCCCTTTTCTACTTTTTTTTTTTACTAATAGCCCAATTTCATAGCCTTAACAGTGTGCATATCATGAATGCTTGGTCTTGTTGGATTTGTGAGAATCTACTGAATCTACTGGTACCTTGTTTCCCATGTAACAATAAGAAATACGTCTATTAGAAAAGAAACCGAGTTTTATTTTTTTTAAAAACTATATGGATTTGAATCAGCCAAGCTTGAACCCTCGTGTGCATGCGTGAGTTTTTTCATGCCTGTCGGAAACGTCATTCGCCTGTGAATACGCCTTGTGGAAGGAGTGGTCCAGCCCCCTCGTCGGATTTTCATTGTCTGAGAAGTTGCTGAGAGACTGGCGCTGTGCTTGATCAAAATTTTTTCAAGAACTGTGAGGCACATCCGAGTGGAGACCATTCAAGAAATTCAGCTGGTTTTCGGTGTAAATTTTAATGGCTGATGAGAGATTTTGGATTGTTTCTATCGCTGTATTGACTTCCCACGGAGCGTGACGTCGCGCAGCGCTCCGAGGCGACGTCGTCATCCTGTTTCAAGCTGAAAACCTCCAAATTTAAGCCTCTGTTGACCCAGGATGTCGTGAGAGAAGAGAGAACTTTCAGAAGAGGTCGGAATCAGCAGTTTATCTGGACATTCCACTGTTAAAGGAGATTTTTTTTAATGAAAGACGTGCGGACGGATTGGCGTGTCGGCTCGCAGCCGGCGCGGCGCGCCTGCCACAGGAAAAACACCTTCGTGTTGATAACCATTTGTAAAATTCAGGCGGCTTTTGCTGGCTCTCAGTTGAGTGAGTACCTGAGAAATTGTTTAACAGCAGGGCATGTTCCAACCTGTCCTTAAGGCTTTCAACGGAGGTGTTTTTCCTGTGGCGGGCGCGCCGCGCCAGCTGCGAACCAATGCGCCAATCCGTCCGCACGTTACAGAGCTGCAGGAGCATAAATCAGGCTTTAAATTAATTAAATTAATCATCATTAATTGTAAATTCATGTAAATATGACAGCTGAACTATTTTTATGTTTATTTGATACTACCTGTGTCTGGATGTGTTGCTGTATTTGGTTAAATGATAAAAAACATAACAGGCTCATTTAGTAGTTCAACACAATTGGCTCCAAAATGGCGCCATGTTCTAAGTTGACACTACTCTCTCAATAAAGGGACCCTAACACACACACAAAAAAACAAAATAACAGGCATTCCAGTTTTTTATTGTTGCTAAATGAGAGATGTGTGCAAAATCTGTCACATCATCATGGGGTGTGCATAACGCCGACAGCCTGCAGGTGGCACCAGGGGACCTTCTGGATGAACCAATGAAACCACCTCATTTATAGAAGGTACAAGTCACAAAGTTCAACATTTCTTTATTTTTCTTTGAAACCGAACACAGATGTTCTGAATGATTTCAAGATTAATAGCAGCCCCATGTCTCTCTAAGCACAAAAAAACCCTGACAGTTACATCTGTTACAAATATGACATCAATGTGCCCTGACAAGTTTTGTCCTTCCACAGTTTTGAGGACTGCAGGCTCTGACTGAGGTCAAGGGGGTGGCCATGAGTCACAGCTCAGTCTGCTTTCATGATGATCAGATGGGCCACTGCTCTGCCCAAGCAGATCCCAAAACAGACCCAGAACCTTTCCTGAAGGAGGTGATGGTGCCGTGCAGCAACACCGTATGCTTCCAGACCTGAACATTCAGGAATGTCTGAGTTCCAGACCTACGTAGAAGCCGTGACTGGCCTGTCCAATCACAGCCACTAAAGTCCTTCAGAGTTTATGTGGTGGTTTGTGCGCACACAGTTTGACATCAACCTGCTGTAGAGACTGACCACACAGAGCCACAGCATTCACCTGAACTCCAGCAGATCTGGGACAAATCAAATCAAGGACTTTAATCTGTCACATGGCAAAAATAACGCATGAAACATCTCAGCAGGCAGGTTTACAGTAACATTTGGTCCCATGAAGTGGTGGACTGCACTAGAAGTACCGTAATTATCAATTAACCTCGAATTATCTGCTGACAGCCAGCATTATTTTCATCAGCACAATCGGTGTCCAAATACTTATGGACCTAACTGTAGATCTTAAAGCTGCAGACTGAAGTCCAACTCTGTCCAAACATCATCAGCAACAAGTCATGTGACACAAATTATGAGTGGGAGAAATATTTCACCCCATTTACAAAAACATCAGCTGACACCAAAAAAAACAAACAAACAAATCTCAACAGGCACAATTACCAGAGGACCATTTGTTTTCATTATTTTTAAAACAGTGTAATCACATCCTGTTTCTAAGCAGGTCACATCAAGCCTAACATGCTCCCAAACACCCCAAAAACCTGCGCACTCATTAAAAAAAAAAATTGGCACATGAAACAGCTGTATGACATCACAGAGGCATCAGCGGAGAGTGAGGAGTGACGGGTTTTTCACAATCAGGCTTTGATATTATTGAATTTAGCTTCAGAGACACCGAGTGATCAGAAAAAATCCAGCAAGGGCAAAAACAAAACTACTCCACCAAATACTGGGCTTGAGTTCTGGAGACGGGTGTGTGTGTGTTTGTGTCAATAAAAGGTGTTTGAGCGAAAATGACAGGGACTCTGCTGCCCCCTGCAGCTCACTTTGAGGTGTACAGATCCACAGTGCTGGAACTCAGGCCCCGGCTCTGCCTCAGAGAACCAATTCCACGTGTCTGACAGACAGAAGACGATGGTGAGAAAAGCAAAATAAGACGCTTCCTTCATCATCATCAAAATAAAAAAGTTTATCACCTGGAAGGGGTCATCACTGGTCTTATTCAGGTAATTTAAAGAAGCAGCTCGTTTCATGCTGTTAAACAAAAGCAAAGAAAATGGAAAGGAGTCAAAATTTTCAGAAAGACACCGACTGATGGTTTGCAACTTGAGATTATGACATTTTGTCTAGTAAGTGTGTATAAAAATTCAAATTGTGACCTTGTAGCACATAAATAACAGATAAATAAATAAAAAATCCAGACTTTGAGTTAATACAGTAGTGTTCAGAATAATAGTAGTGCTATGTGACTAAAAAGATTAATCCAGGTTTTGAGTATATTTCTTATTGTTACATGGGAAACAAGGTACCAGTAGATTCAGTAGATTCTCACAAATCCAACAAGACCAAGCATTCATGATATGCACACTCTTAAAGCTATGAAATTGGGCTATTAGTAAAAAAAGTAGAAAAGGGGGTGTTCACAATAATAGTAGCATCTGCTGGTGATGCCACAAACTCAAAACTAGTATGTTCAAACTGCTTTTTTTAGCAATCCTGTGAATCACTAAACTAGTATTTAGTTGTATAACCACAGTTTTTTACGATTTCTTCATATCTGTGAGGCATTAATGTTGTTGATTTGGAACCAAGATTTTGCTCGTTTACTAGTGTGCTTGGGTTCATTTTCTTGTTGAAACACCCATTTCAAGGGCATGTCCTCTTCAGCATAAGGCAACATGACCTCTTCAAGTATTTTGACATATCCAAACTGATCCATGATACCTCGTATGCGATATATAGGCCCAACACCATAGTAGGAGAAACATGCCCATATCATGATGCTTGCACCACCATACTTCACTGTCTTCACTGTGAACTGTGGCTTGAATTCATAGTTTGGGGGTTGTCTCACAAACTGCCTGCGGCCCTTGGACCCAAAATGAACAATTTTACTCTCATCAGTCCACAAAATATTCCTCCATTTCTCTTTAGGCCAGTTGATGTGTTCTTTGGCAAATTGTAACCTCTTCTGCACGTCTTTTATTTAACAGAGGGACTTTGCGGGGGATTCTTGCAAATAAATTAGCTTCACACAGGCGTCTTCTAACTGTCACAGCACTTACAGGTAACTCCAGACTGTCTTTGATCATCCTGGAGCTAATCAATGGGTGAGCCTTTGCCATTCTGGTTATCCTTCTATCCATTTCGATGGTTGTTTTCCGTTTTCATCCACGCGTCTCTGGTTTTTTGTCCATTTTAAAGCATTGGAGATCATTGTAGATGAACAGCCTATAATTTTTTGCACCTGCGTATACGTTTTCCCCTCTCCAATCAACTTTTTAATCAAACTACGCTGTTCTTCTGAACAATGTCTTGAACATCCCATTTTCCTCAGGCTTTCAAAGAGAAAAGCATGTTCAACAGGTGCTGGCTTCATCCTTAAATAGGGGACACCTGATTCACACCTGTTTGTTCCACAAAACCGACGAACTCACTGACTGAATGCCACACTACTATTATTGTGAACACCCCCTTGGATTAATCTTTTTAGTCACATAGCACTACTATTATTCTGAACACTACTGTATGTCATGGACACACATGGACAAAATTGTTGGTACCCTTACTAAAGAAAGAAAAACACAATAGTCACTGAAATAACTTGAAACTGACAAAAGCAATAAAAAACTAGAAGCACTCAGAGAGTGCAAACCTCCGCCAAGGCTATGGGATCACTGACGCCTTAACATCTACACGCCGTGGAATCACTGAACCTAAAAAAGTCTAACAATGATGTTTGCTCAGTAGTAAAAAAGTTTCATCTGCTGTGACTGGAGAGCATGTATCCTTAGCGCTTGGCATCACAGTTTATTGCAACTTGCACCTTTCCCAGAAGCTACTGTCATCTGAGCACTGATACTGATATTGCATGTGCTTATAGACAAAAACAAATAAGAGACAAAATTCAATTGCAAATATATGAATTTTTTAACATTTATGAAACACTTCTCTAAACAAGGCCATAGGGTCACTGACCCTAAAGAGATTCCCTCCTTGGCACAGTGATCTATTTCTTTTTGTCTTTTTCTCTAAAATTGTATATAATAATTATTAGATTATTAATATATAAACAAAAATAAATTTAAGAAATATTACAATTTGAAAACAAATGCACCCGAACGTGATGACAGCTGCAACTGCTTAATGCTAACTTTTAACATTGAAAATGCCATAGACATGCTAACACGTTAGCATCGGGATCGTGATCCGGATCACCACTAAAATTTAATCACTTGTTCCTCTTGTCATTTCCAACCACTCCACAAAATTTCATCAAAATCCGTTCAAAGCTTTTTGAGTTATCCTGCTGACAGACAGACAAACAAACAAATGCGACCAAAAACATAACCTCCTTGGCGGAGGTAACAAATGCACCCGAACGTGATGACAGCTGCAACTGATTAATGCTAACTTTTAACATTGAAAATGCCAGACATGCTAACGTGTTAGCATCGGGATCCGGATCGTGATCCGGATCACCACTAAAATTTAATCACTTGTTCCTCTTGTCATTTCCAACCACTCAACAAAATTTCATCAAAATCCGGTCAAATCTTTGAGTTATCCTGCTGACAGACAGACAAACAAACAAACGCGACCGAAAACATAACCTCCTTGGTGGAGGTAATAATAACGTTACGCTACTAACGTGAAGTACGAGGTCTATTAGATAATAAACCGGCCCTTTTATTTTTTTTTAACTATATGGATTTGAATGACGTGCGATTACACCAATCATGCTTGAACCCTCGTGCGCATGCGTGAGTTTTTTCACGCGTGTCGGTGACGTCATTTCCCTGTGGGCAGGCCTTGAGTGAGATGTGGTCCCGCCCTCTCGGCTGAATTCCTTTGTTTCACACGCTGCTCGAGACGGCGCGCGTTGCTTTATCAAAATTTTTTCTGGACCTGTGAGGAATATCCGAGTGGACGCTATTCGAGAAATTAAGCTGGTTTTCGGTGAAAAGTTTACCGGCTGATGAGAGATTATGGGGTGTTTCTGTCGGTGTAAGGACTTCCCACGCAGCGGGACGTCCTGCAGCGCTTCCAGGCACCGTCGTTGGCCTGCTTCGACCTGAAAACATCCTAATTTAAGGCTTAATTCACCCAGGACGTCGTGAGAGAACAGAGAAGATTCAGAAGAGGCCGGCATGAGGACTTTATGGCGGCTTTTGATGGCTTTCAACAAGTGAGTAACTGAGAAATTGTTTAACAGCTTGGGCATGTTCCAACTTGCCCGTTAAGGTTTCCAACGGAGGTGTTTTTCCTGTCTCGACCTCCCGCGGTCGGGTCCAGCCCGACATGCGACTCTGCCCGCACGTTCTTTCATTACAACATGTCCGTTAACAATGGAATGTCCGAATAAACTCCTCATGCCGACTTCCTCTGAAAGTTCTCTGTTCTCTGACAACTTCCTGGGTCAACAGAGCCTGAAATGTGGAAGTTTTCAACTTGAAACGGTGAGACGCTGCCGCCTCGAAGCGCAGATCGCCGTCAGGCGCCGTGGGCTGTCCTTACGGCGACACTACCAGACCAAAATCTCTCATCAGCCGTTAAAATTTTTACCGAAAACCAGCTGAATTTATCGAATGGTGTCCACTCAGTTGTGCCTTACAGTTTTGAAAAAAATTTGATCAAACAAAGCAGCAGTCTCTGAGCCATTCCTAAACAATGAAAAAATCGACGAAAGGGTGGGCCACTCCTCACTCAAAGACTGCCAACAGGCGAATGACGTAACCGACAGGCGTGAAAAAACTCTCGCATGCCCACGAGGGTTCAAGCATGTCTGATGTAACCACACGTGATTCAAATCCATATGGTTTTTGAAAAAAATAATAAGGTCGGATACTTTTCTAATAGACCTCGTACAATAACTGTATTCAAGAAGGAAACAAGATTTATTTTAAAAATAGCTGATATTTACAGTCCCTCGTGTCATTTTTCTGATTTTAAATGCATGTACCTGTTTAAGAAAAAATACACAAATAAAAAATCCACACTTCCTTATCATTTTTTTCTGATGTCACAGATAGTAAAACTATTTTTTTGTTTGTTTGTTTTAATGAGTTGATTATGACCAGAGCTGGCAAAAAACCAAAACAACAGTTTATCATCTCCACCTGCATGCCGAAATCGCCTTCATTATGAATTTATTTTTTTATAATCACCATTCCGTGTTCTGAACTCGGCCAATATCGTCAAAGTTGTCAGACTGAAGGTTTTCCTCCAAGGTTTCGTCTCCCTCACTGTCATCTAAATAAGTCTCAAAACCATAAGGCTGTGTCCCCACAGCTTCTTCAGAAACACCTTCAGAATGGATGTAAAAAAAGCTCCACACAAGAAAAAAACAAATCATCAGAAAACAGCTCGACTCCCACCGTGTTTACAATTGATTTACAGTTGATGTGTCGTGGGTCTGGAGCTGTGTTTTTACTTTACACCACAATAAGCACACTCAGAGCAGACTTTGAAAAAAAGAAAAGGTTAGAAATATGTTTGTACAAATCTGCACCTGGAGATGCATGACTGTGAGGAACAGCCTCCCTGATCTAAACCCGAATGATCGTTTGTTATTGGATTTCTGTGCTAGTCATGGACTGTCCATAACGAACACCATGTTCAAACATAAAGATACTCATACGTGTACATGGTACCACAGCACCCTAGGTCGAGTATCGATGATCGATTTTGTGATTGTATCATCTGATCTGAGGCTGCATGTTCTGGACACTCGGGTGAAGAGAGGGGCAGAGCTGTCGACTGATCACCATCTGGTGGTGAGTTGGATCAGAGGGTGGGGAAGGACTTTGGACAGACCTGGTAAGCCCAAACGGATAGTGTGGGTGAACTGGAAACGTCTGGAGGAGCCCACTGTTGGGCAGAACTTCAACTCACACCTCCAGCGAAGCTTTGCTACCATCCCTGTGGAGGTTTGGGGGCACTGAACCAGAATGGGCAATGTTCGAAGCATCCATTGCTGAAGCTGCAGCGGGGAACTATGGCCTGAAGGTCTGAGGTGCCTCAAGGGGCAGCAAACCTCAAACACCGTGGTGGACACCGGTGGTCAGGGAAGCCGCCGGACTGAATAAGACCTTCCAGGATATGTTATCTCGGAGGACTCCAGAGGCAGCTGCAAGGTACCGACAGGCCTGAAGGGAGGCAGCCTCTGCTGTGGGGGAGGCAAAGTAGCGGGTATGGGAGGACTTTGGAACAACCATGGAGAAGGACTTTCAGTCGGCACAAAGGTGCTTCTGGCAGACCGTGAGGCACCTCAGAAGGGGAAAACGTGGAACCATCCAAGCTGTCTACAGTAAGGGCCCCTTCACACATAGTGTAAATTTGGTCGATTTGCGCATAAAGTGCGTATGAACCAGGAATCGTGTAAAATCGTAGCTGCCTCGTACATCTGTTGCTACATCTATTTGTGCACACCAGCGGCTGAAAGACAGAGTGTGCACTGTGCGAGCCAATCGATCCCTCTCACGGCAGGTGTCGGCCAAATTCCAGTTGACACACACAAACATTAAACACTGCTGGCATGGTACTTAGAAAATGTGTTGCCATTTGCACTATTAACATGACAACAGTCAGCAAACAATCACTGTCGTGCTGGCAGTGAAATCTGTCTAAGTGCCCCACAAGTGTGGCTTTGGTGTGTGCACTAAACTGACAGGAGTTGTGGCCACCCACAGAAGCAGCTGTTGAGATCTCTTGATCTGGACATCCCAGCTAGACAACACGTACTGTGTTTGGACGGACAAGTACTAACAACTGCCTACTGTGATGCGCGTGTGTCTACTTGCTGTCATCACGTGGACATAAATAAAATCATATACAGTAGTGTTCAGAATAATAGTAGTGCTATGTGACTAAAAAGATTAATCCAGGTTTTGAGTATATTTCTTATTGTTACAGGGGAAACAAGGTACCAGTAGATTCAGTAGATTCTCACAAATCCAACAAGACCAAGCATTCATGATATGCACACTCTTAAGGCTATGAAATTGGGCTATTAGTAAAAAAAGTAGAAAAGGGGGTGTTCACAATAATAGTAGCATCTGCTGGTGATGCTACAAACTCAAAACTATTATGTTCAAACTGCTTTTTTTTTAGCAATCCTGTGAATCACTAAACTAGTATTTAGTATTCAAGGGCATGTCCTCTTCAGCATAAGGCAACATGACCTCTTCAAGTATTTTGACATATCCAAACTGATCCATGATACCTGGTATGTGATATATAGGCCCAACACCATAGTAGGAGAAACATGCCCATATCATGATGCTTGCACCACCATGCTTCACTGTCTTCACTGTGAACTGTGGCTTGAATTCAGAGTTTGGGGGTCATCTCACAAACTGTCTGCGGCCCTTGGACCCAAAATGAACAATTTTACTCTCATCAGTCCACAAAATATTCCTCCATTTCTCTTTAGGCCAGTTGATGTGTTCTTTGGCAAATTGTAACCTCTTCTGCACGTCTTTTATTTAACAGAGGGACTTTGCGGGGGATTCTTGCAAATAAATTAGCTTCACACAGGCGTCTTCTAACTGTCACAGCACTTACAGGTAACTCCAGACTGTCTTTGATCATCCTGGAGCTAATCAATGGGTGAGCCTTTGCCATTTTGGTTATTCTTCTATCCATTTTGATGGTTGTTTTCCATTTTCTTCCACGCGTCTCTGTTTTTTTGTCCATTTTAAAGCACTGCATATCATTGTAGATGAACAGCTTATAATTTTTTTGCACATGCGTATAGGTTTTCCCCTCTCCAATCAACTTTTTAATCAAACTACGCTGTTCTTCTGAACAATGTCTTGAACGTCCCATTTTCCTCAGGTTTTCAAAGAGAAAAGCATGTTCAACAGGTGCTGGCTTCATCCTTAAATAGGGGACACCTGATTCACACCTGTTTGTTGCACAAAATTGACGAACTCACTGACTGAATGCCACACTACTATTATTGTGAACACCCCCTTTTCTACTTTTTTTTTTACTAATAGCCCAATTTCATAGCCTTAACAGTGTGCATATCATGAATGCTTGGTCTTGTTGGATTTGTGAGAATCTACTGAATCTACTGGTACCTTGTTTCCCATGTAACAATAAGAAATACACTCAAAACCTGAATTAATCTTTTTAGTCACATAGCACTACTATTATTCTGAACACTACTGTATATTGCTTGGCGACAGGCTGCAGCGGGCGAGCGTGTGCATGCTGCAGCCCATGGACAGGTTGCCCCCAGGTTGAAATGGACCATCAGATCATAACACGCAGAGGGCGATCTGACTGTCACACTACCCACGTGAGCTCTGTTCCACATGACACGGTGTCAGTCCTGTGGCGCGGCATCCACAAGAAGCATGTCACGCAGAATGCACATGCGCGGCCGGCTGGACACACTGGACCGGTAGATGTGGACGTGAGAAGAGCGAACTGCTTCTAATTCATGTCATGTCATGACTGGATGTCTGTGACCATGAGTCATCTACAGCGGAACAGACGGATCATATTTGTATTGCCTGCTTGATAAGGGGTATTCAATAAAATGTGGTGTTTTTATATGGTGTATGGTTTTATTCTTTTTTTAAATATGTCCATGTCCTTCCTGATATGAGGCAGTTTCCTGCAGCTTTTACAGGATAGCGATCGTAGCTCAATGGTAAAGTTTCTGACTGGTAATCATAGCTTTTGGCATGGGTTTGATTCCCGTGGGTGGCATGTAAATTTTTTTTTTTTTCACAGCACTGTGACAAACTGCTGTGAAAAGCTGCTGTGTTCCCACATGCACAAAACCGTTACAGTATGTATTTAAAAATGTTTTTTATTTATTGTTTCTTCACAGCAGCTGGTGGCACTGTGTTCCTGGGTGCACGAACCGTCGCACCGGCATCATGCATGCCTGCACGTCAGCGCAATGTTTCATGGTTTACTCATACGAGCTGCTCTGACGGGTGTCGCCCTGACTTGTACATATTCGCACTGTGCGTGAAGGGGCCCTAAGGATGGGACTTTGTTGACCTCAACTGAGGATGTCATCCGCTGCTGGAACGAACACTTTGAGGAACTCTTGCATCAGACCAGAGCGCCCTCTACAGTAGGGGCAGAGCTGGAAGCTGATGGAGGATCAATTTCCCTGGTGGAAGTCACTGAGATAGTCAAACAACTCCACAGTGGCAAGGCCCCGGGGGTTGATGAGATCCATCCAAAAATGCTGAAGGCTCTGGGTATGGAGGGATTGTCTCTTCAACACTGTGTTGAGGTCTGGGGCAGTGCCTAATGACTGGGAAACTGGGGTGGTGGTCCCCATATTTAAAAAAGGGGACCAGAGATTGTATGCCAATTACAGGGGCATCACACGACTCAGCCTCCCTGATAAAGTCTATTCCAGGGTGCTGGAAAAGAGGGTTCAGCCGATAGTCGAACCTCTGATTAAAGAAGAGCAATGTAGGTTCCCTCCTGGTGGTGGAACAACCGACCGGCTCTTCATTCTCACAAGGATCATGGAGGGTGCCTGGGAGTATGCCCATCCAGTCAACATGTGTTTTGTGGACTTGGAGAAGGTGTATGATCAGGTACTCTGGGAGATACTGTGGGAGGTGCTGCAGGAGTATGGAGTTAAGGGGTCCCTTCTCAGGGCCATCCAATCAAGATACTGTGGGAGGTGCTGCGGGAGTATGGAGTGAAGGGGTCCCTTCTCAGGGCCATCCAATCCTTGCACTCACAAAGCGAGAGCTGTGTTCGGGTGCTCGGCAGTAAGTCGGACTTGTTTCCGGTGGGGGATGGCCTCTGCCAAGGCTGCGCCTTGTCACCAATCCTGTTTGTTATATTCTTGGACAGGATATCGAGGCGTAGTCGGGGGAGGAGGGCTTCCAGTTTGGTGGGTTCTGGGTCTCATCACTGCTTTTTACAGATGATGTGGTCCTGTTGGCTTCATCAGCCTGTGACCTCCAACACTCACTGGGTTGGTTCGCAGCTGAGTGTGAAGCGGGTGGGATTGAGGTTCAGCACAGCAAGAATTAGATTGCGAGTACAAGCAGCCGAAATGGGCTTCTTTAGGAGGGTGACTGGTGTCTCCCTAAGAGATAAGGTGAGAAGCTCAGTCATCCGTGGGGAGCTCGGAGTAGAGCCTCTGCTCCTTCGCGCTGACAGGAGCCAGCTGAGGTGGTTCGGGCATCTGGTAAGGATGCCCCCTGGGCGCTTCCCTAGGCAGGTGTTCCAGGTATGTCAATCTGGGAGGAGACCCCGGGGAAGACCCAGGACTAGGTGGAGAGATTATATCTCCACACTGACCTGGAAACACCTCAGACAGAGGTGGTAGAAAATTTCATTGTTGGCATTTATTACTTTATTAGTAGATATTATATAACTGGCTGCTGTAGGGAAAATTTCATATTAAATGAAAAATAAAACTTAAAGAATAAAATAACTGCTAATGTCCAAATATCATAAATGTCAGTACATTTTCTCTACAGAGGCTTGTGTGGAGCCTTACTTGGTGTTACGAGGTTCAGGCGGGCCGTTGCCCTGGAGTTTCTTAACCAGCAACTCACTGCTGCGGCGTAAAACGTCCCTGAGCTTCCCCAAAGAGCCGCTGCGTTGGAGGGCCCCACTGCCATCCTGCGCGCACACACACACACACACACACACACACACACACACACACACACACACACACACACACACACACACACACACACACACACACACACACACACCATTAACGTGGACAAAATTCAAACCTGCAAGGTAGAGCAAAGACTGCTACCTTGACCAAAAGATAAAATGGCATAAAATCTTTAATTTTGACTACTTTCCTGGATAGACTAGTATTAGAGGTGTGAGAAAAAAATTGTTTCAGAGCATTGTGACAGCTGTACACAGAATGCTTGCACTTCAAACAAACACACCTAATTATTTTATTAAAATACGTAACCACTGGTTATCAAATAACTCAATTTAAAGCTAGGGTAGGTAACTCTGTTCAGAAACACTTTTTGTTATATTGGGTGAAATGGTCCGTCTATCCTAACAGTCATCAATACATTATGTATTAAGAAAGAGGAATGAAAGAAATCAGACGTCTGTAGCAGCTGTAGGATCGCTAAAACTCCGACCAATATAAGCCCCGCGGTCCGCTCTCCAAAGAAACAATCAGATGCTTTCATGTCAACTTCTTCCTGCTCGCGTCACCAGGCTAAATGCCCCCCTCTGTCCCTCCCTCCTCCATGCGTGCACACTCATCTCGTTTCACCGAAGTATACTCAACAAAAATATAAACGCAACACTTTTGGTTTTGCTCCCATTTTGTATGAGACGAACTCACAGATCTAAAACTTTTTCCACATACACAATATCACCATTTCCCTCAAATATTGTTCACAAATCAGTCGAAATCTGTGATATAGTGAGCAGTTCTCCTTTGCTGAGATAATCCATCCCACCTCACAGGTGTGCCATACCAAGATGCTGATTAGACACCATGATTAGTGCACAGGTGTGCCTTAGACTGCCCACAATAAAAGGCCACTCTGAAAGGTGCAGTTTTGTTTTATTGGGGGGGGGATACCAGTCAGTATCTGGTGTGACCACCATTTGCCCCATGCAGTGCAACACATCTCCTTCGCATCATCCGTGAAGAGAACACCTCTCCAACGTGCCAAACGCCAGCGAATGTGAGCATTTGCCCACTCAAGTCGGTTACGACGACCAACTGGAGTCAGGTCGAGATCCCGATGAGGACGACGAGCATGCAGATGAGCTTCCCTGAGACGGTTTCTGACAGTTTGTGCAGAAATTCTTTGGTTATGCAAACCGATTGTTTCAGCAGCTGTCCCGAGTGGCTGGTCTCAGACGATCTTGGAGGTGAACATGCTGGATTGGAGGTCCTGGGCTGGTGTGGTTACACGTGGTCTGCGGTTGTGAGGCTGGTTGGATGTACTGCCAAATTCTCTGAAACGCCTTTGGAGACGGCTTATGGTAGAGACATGAACATTCAATACGCGAGCAACAGCTCTGGTTGACATTCCTGCTGTCAGCATGCCAATTGCACGCTCCCTCAAATCTTGCGACATCTGTGGCATTGTGCTGTGTGATAAAACTGCACCTTTCAGAGTGGCCTTTTATTGTGGACAGTCTAAGGCACACCTGTGCACTAATCATGGTGTCTAATCAGCATCTTGGTATGGCACACCTGTGAGGTGGGATGGATTATCTCAACAAAGGAGAACTGCTCACTATCACAGATTTAGACTGGTTTGTGAACAATATTTGAGGGAAATGGTGATATTGTGTATGTGGAAAAAGTTTTAGATCTTTGAGTTCATCTCATACAAAATGGGAGCAAAACCAAAAGTGTTGCGTTTATATTTTTGTTGAGTGTAGTTCACTTTGGTACAATGGCAGAGGAAATACAGCTAAAACTACCACTTCCACAGATTGTGCCATGTCAGATAAATCATTTTCTCTACAGCTGTTTTCAACGACCAATTTGCAATCACTTCCTGAATCACAGAGGACCGCTCCAGCTTCAGCTGTTCGCATGCGTGCCCAACAAGCTGCAGAAATAATTTTGAGCTGTCTAAAAAGGTAGTTATTTGTCATGTTTACATTGTCATGGCTTGGTAAAACAGTTGTGTGTTCTTTCCTTCTTGTGTGCAGCTGTTAAAGTATGTTTATAACAGATTTAACTTCTTGTTATAATGTTCAGATGAGCTGTGCTCTAATGCGATCCGCTGACATCACCACTCGCTCTGTTCATGTCTTCTTTACTCCACTTGACGAGCTGAAATGTTCAAAAAATCTTTCATGCATAAATGTCGTGCTACGTGATGCGATCTAATTGCCAACACAATGTGCAGCTTGTCAAGTGGAGTGAAGAAGTGAACAGAGCGAGTGGTGACGTCAGCGTATCACATCAGAGCGCAGCTCATCTGAACATTATAACATTTTAAATCTCTCAAACATATTTTAACAGCTGCACAGAAGAAGGAAAGAACACACAACTGTTTTATCAAGCCATGGCGATGTAAACACGACAACAATGTAAACATGACAAATAATGCTTTCTGCAGCTTGCTAGGCGCATGCACAAACAGCTGAAGCTGGAGCGGTCCTCTGATTCAGGAAGTGATTACAGCTGTTTTCAATGGCCAATTTGCAGAGAAAATGATTAATCCAACACAAAACAATTATTCGTATACACAGCGTCCAGCGCAGAGCGCGAGGCAGCCAGGAAAACAAAGAACGGCGTCCAGCTGTGAACACAGCGGATGGGATCATCACGACGACATGTGCTACTGCATGTCAGGGGGCCTTTAGTCAGCACTGACGGGGGAGGGGGTGGAACCTAGAGGAGGTGCTTCTTCAAATCTTCCTGGCTCTCCAGGACTACCAACTCTAGCTTTAACATTCAGCACTATAATTGTGAAACAACCTGAAAAATATGATTGATAATAATATACTGTACACATTGGTTCATACTTTGAGTTATGTAGATGGTGCACATATTTATTAATTTAATGTTAAAAAAATAAATTTTTGTAAAATTTAATATTTTCTTACTGACAGGAAATCTATGGTATATTGATTTATACTTTTTTGTTTAAAAGACATGTATCACACAAATGAAAGAGAAAATAAAGTTCTATGACCAGCATTGCGTGTTTTTGTAGCCAACAGCAAGAAATACATTTAGCTGCATGTGCATTGTTACAATATTATTTTCAGTTTTGTACGGTGGCCTTAAGAGGTCAAATGCACTGCAACGCAAGAAAACACCAGCAAACACAAAAATGCTGCAAAAGCACACAAAACAAAATGTTAGTTAAAAAAACAAAACAAAACAGAAGTTGGAAAAAAGAAAACGAAAATAAATGCACTGCAATTTATAAAAACACTAGCAAACAGAAAAAAAGCAACAAAAACATGCAAAACAAAACTGAAGTTGAAAAAAAAAAAACACAGCAGATGGCGACAGTAGTGCGCCGTGTCGGTTTGGAAACCGCCAATAAACTTGACCAAAGCAGAAGAAGGTGACAATGATGATGACAAGGTTAGGCTGCAGTGCATTTACTTCAGATTTGTTTTTTCCAACTTCTGTTTTGTTGTTTCCAACTTCTGTTTTTGTTTTTTCCAATTTCTGTTTTGTTGACTTTTGCAGCGTTTTTCTATTTGCTGGTATTTTCTTGAGTTGCAATGTATTTGGACTCTTGCAGTGCATTTGGCTTTTGCAGCGTTTTTCTATTTGCTAGTGTTTTTTGAGTTGCAGTGCATTTGGATTTTGCAGTGTTTTTCTATTTGCTAGTGTTTTTTGAATTGCAGTGCATTTGGCTTTTGCAGTGTTTTTCTATTTGCTGGTGTTTTCTTGAGTTGCAGTGCATTTGGCCTCTTGTAGTGCATTTGGTTTTGCAGCGTTTTTCTATTTGCTAGTGTTTTCTTGAGTTGCAGTGCATTTTGGCCTCTTGCGGTGCATTTGGCCTCTTAGGGCCACTGTAGTTTTGGCTTTCAGTGCTGCTTTTATTCACTATATTTCACTGCTAATGCCAAACCTATGCAAGTTCTTCAGTAGTACACAGGAGCACCCCTACTTTCTAAGATACATGTAGACTATGTAAATTTGCCCAATATTGCTAGCTAGCAGGCAGCACGGTGGCTTAGTGGTTAGCACTGTTGCCTCACAGCGAGTAGGTCATGGGTTCAATTTCCGCCTGCGGCCTTTATGTGTGGAGTTTGCATGTTCCCCCGTGTTTGCGTGGGTTTCCTCCGGGTGCTCCGGTTTCCTCACACATCCAAAGACATGCGGGTTAGGTGGACTGGAATCTTTAAAATTGTCCATAGGTGTGCGAGTGGGTGTGAATGTGTTTGTTTGTCTGTTTGTGGCCCTGCGACAGACTGGTGTCCTGTCCTGGGTGTACCCCGCCTCGCGCTCGATGACTGCTTGGATAGACTCCAGCCCCCAAGCGACCCTTGATTGAACTAAGCAGCTGAAAATGAGTGAGAGTGAGACTGCTAGCTAGCTTCACTTTTGAACCTTTCAGCTTCAGTATTGCAACTTCCATTGCATAAACATTAAATGCAGGATGAGCACCTTAACAGCACTGAATGGTATCATATCCATGATAGGATGTGTGTGTTGGAGTGGGCATTGATGACAAATATTTTGTTGAGAGTTATAAATAAATAAATAAAACCTATATTCTCAGTTTTATTCTACTTCTGTATGTATTTTATATCATAATCAAATCTGTGTAGGATCTATCACTGCCAATTTAGGCAAATGCCTCCTAATGTTTAATTGTTATTTGTTGAGTGCTGTTTCACAAATACCTTAAAAGTACTGGACTCTATGTTTGAGTGGTTGTTGCTTGTTAAGGTACAATTATCAGATTTTTTTTTTTTCTCTGTGCTTTGACAGAGAAGGATTAGAACAAAATCATGAGTGGAAGAGGCAAAACAGGTGGTAAACCCATGGCCAAGGCGAAGACTCGCTCCTCCCAAGATTCAAGACTCAAGACTCAAACAACTTTATTGATCCCTAAAAGGGCAATTCATTTACAGCTCCTCTGACTGACCAAATCCAATTTATGAGTATTCCCTGGTCTCCGATATCTTCCTTTGCAAGGCAGACAGTTGCTCCAAGATGTTTTCCAACTTGCGTCTGAGTTCAAGGGTTAATGCCGTCTAAGATTTGTACTGCTTTGCCCACCTCATTAATCATGACGGACAGGTGAGGGGTCGTGATTCTGGTCTCAGCTGTCTTGACAATTCTCTGATAGGTCACGGCAGTACATAAATCAATAAGCACAAGCCCTCCTACTATAAAACCAAATAAAAATAAGTCTTTGACGTCCTCCACAGAGAGTGGAGCCACGCACCATTTCTCCCAGGCTTCGAGAATATAGCCCGCAGGGTAGGTTCAATCTGGGCACGCAGGGTCCCCCAGCTCAGATATCCTTGTTGAAAAAATGGTGTCAATAGCGTTCAAAGACCAGCTGATCAATTCCATGGTTATTCCAAATATAGTTTGAAGAATTCACAGTCTGGTGAAGTTGGGACGTTGAAGGTTGGAGCAGAGATAGAGAAACACAGAGGAAAGGAGAAAGGAGAGAGTGCGACCACCCTCTCCCGAGTCCCAAGCTTAAGCAAGTCCCATGCTGGATTGCAGTTTCCACTCGGCTGTGTCCACCGTCTGCTGGGAAGGACAACTATGCGGAATGTGTGGGTGCCAGAGCCCCGTTTACCTGGCAGCTGTGCTTGAGTATCTGACTGCTGAGATCCTCGAGCTGGCCGGCAACGCTGCTCGGGACAATAAGAAGACTTGCATCATTCTCCGTCACCTGCAGCTGGCTGTCTGCAATGACGAAGAGCTCAACAAACTGCTGGGCGGAGTGACCATTGCTCAGAGTGATGTGCTGCCAAACATTCAGGCTGTTCTGTTGCCCAAAAAACAGAAGGCTGCAAAGTCTAAGTAAACTTGTACTTTGAGCTGGTACAGGCTGGCCCTTTGAGCTGGTACAGGCTGGCCCCCAAACATGGCGGCACGTGTAGAGGCAGTGGGTCGGGGATCTCGGCGTTTTGTTTTTCTTTGTGTGGTATGTGTGTGTTTTGGCCCGGTTTGGCCATTTGATTCACTGATCCAGTATGGAAGGTCAAACTTTTGGACACTGGAAAACTGTATGAACTCCATGCAGCCGCAAAAACCGGAGAACTGCTGAATTTCCACCAGAAATTCAGCGGACGACCATGGGAGATATCGTCCCCTTTCTGTGGCTCAGGAGATGAAGGAGGTTCCACAAACAAAAGTGGGGCAAGGGGATCTGTGTGTGGGCTAGGCTACATACTAACCCACACGGGATCGGCACTTCCCCGTATTTTCTTCCAAATGCCCAGTCACTCGCCAACAGAATGGACGAGATCCAGCTGAGGATTGTTTTACAGAGGATGGATAGTTGTGCTGTGATTGTCACGGAGACCTGGTGGGATAACAACAGACCAGATGCCGCGGTAGCGCTAGCAGGGCGCTCATTGTTCCAGGCAGATTGGATGGCAGATTCAGCTAAAAGGAAAGAAGGCGATTTGGTGCTGTACATTCACAACTCCTGGTGTACAGCAATGAACGTCTTTGGAACATTCTGTTCCCCTGACCTGGAATATCTGGCCGTGAAATGTAGACCATTTAAGATGGTGAGAGAGTTCTGTTCTATCCTGACAGTAGTTGTTTACATTCCACGGCAGGCCGATACTAATTTAGCACTGGAGGAGTTACACTGTCTGATTAGCAGGCAGATGAATGCTAAAGCCCCTTTCACACCGGGGGTGCTCCCGGTTGCTCCCAGTTGCGCCGTGCGTCATTATGACAACGCCGCGTGGAAGCAAATCAGTGCCGAGACGATGCAGCTCGGCACAACAGCGCAAGGGCGCAAAGGAGGAAGCAAGTCAGGTGCCGAAAAATTAAACCCGTAATTTTTTTGGCGTCCTGTGCTCGACACAGAAAAGAAGTGGTTCCAGCCTAAGTCGGGGCAAAGAGGTGTAATTCAGGGCAAAGAGAAGTTACCCGGCGTGACATGAAGCCAATTTATGATTCCTGCTGTGTTCCATTGTTCCCGCAGTATAAATCACGCAGGTTTGTTTTTATACCGTGTACTCAATGCAGTAAAAACTACATGCTGAAAAAAATGCAGAATGATTGCCAGAAATATCCAGTAAAAATTCCGGACATCTCTAGTCCACTCATGGATGGTCGTTCACGCGTGCACATGTGAACAATTAAAAGAAAAAAAAGTCTGGCTGCAGGCATTATAGTTCCTTGTTCTCTGCTCAAACTGTCACATCACAGTTAAAAAAAAAAGGACAAAAAAGGACATAAGTCCTGAGACAGGACATGTCAACATCAAGTAGAACTCCAGACATCTCCACATTTGCTTGACGGTTTGCTCGCGCACATCACGCGGTCAAAGGAGGAAAGAAAAGAAAAAAAAATTGTCTGCAGGCAATTAGTTTCTTTCTCTCCTCAGACTCTCTTATCACAGTTAAAAAAGGACATAAGTCCAGGAGATGTCAACATCAAGTAGAACTCCAGACATCTCCACATTTGCTTAAGGATGGTTCGTGCGCGCGCATCTTGCGGTCAAGGGAGGAAAGATAAACTATAACAGAACTCAGAGCGCAGCCCTGCAGCTCAGCACAACAACAAGTAGAAGAGAAGTCAGAGTGCACAGTCTGTCTGCAGCCAAACTGTGCACTCTGACTTCTCTGTGCAGAGAACCTGCAGGCTGCGTTCTCACCTCCTCTCTGCCCCCTGCTGCGCGCACCTGACGCAGAAATTCCTGCCACACAGAGCAACTGGGAGCAGCCCCGTTGTGAAAGGGGCTTAACCCGAAGGCGGCTGTAATCATGGCTAGCGACTTCAACCATGTGGAATTAAAAGCAGTGTTCCCTAAGATTCATACATTTATAAATTTTCCAACCAGGGACAACAACATCCTGGATCAGGTGTATTGTAATATCCCGGGAGCATACAAGGCTACAGTGGCACCACATCTAGTAATGTCAGAACACATCTCTGTGGTGCTGATCCCAGCTTATAAACATCTGATCTGTAGGTCGAAACCACCAATACAACTGTGCAGATATGGACCAAGGACGCTTCTTCAGCATTGCAGGATTGCTTTGAGCTAACTAAGTGGGGTGAGTTTAAGGAGGGTGCAGACCTGGAGACATACACATCAGGTGTCCTGTCCTATGTGTAGTTTTGCACTGATGCTGTCCTACCTACAAAGACCATCAAGGTTTTCCCAACCAGAAACCATGGCTGGACAGCACAGTGAGGTCCCTGCTGAAAGCCCAGGACGCTGGCTACAAGACTGGTGTCAGGCCCGCTTATAGCAGGGCCCGTAAAGAGCTCAAGAGAATCCAGAGGGCAAAACACAGGTACAGGCAGCGCACTGAGGAGCATTTTGACAATAACAATCCACAAAGTACGTATGTGGAGCGGTATTAGGACCATCACAGACTTTAGGTGTAATGACCGGCAGGTAGCCACCTTAAATAGATTCTTTGCACACTTCGATACTCCTGACAGCAGAGAAACTGTTCATTTTCCTCGGCTAGTGGAGCAGCATCAGCCTCTCGTCCTGCAACTGCGTTTGAAAACGTGCTGACCAACTGGCGAGGGCCTGTTTGGACATCGTGATATTGTCCCTGCAATTGTGGTTCCAATTTGCCTCAAATCCTCCATAATTGTGCCTGTGCCAAAAAAAAAAAAAAAAAATCAGCTGTCACCTGCCTTAATGACTACCATCCTGTCACCCTGACTCCGGTAGTTCTGAAGTGTTTTGAAAGGATCTTCCTAAAGTACATAAAGGACTCAATCCCTGCTGGCCCAGACTGTCACCAGTATGCTTAAAAGGGGACTCGTTCAACGGAGGATGCAGTCTCATTAGCACTTCACACAGCCCTGACTCACCTGGAGCGTCCTAATACTTCTGTTAGCATGATATTCATGGATTTTAGCTCAGCATTTAATATAGTTAGTCCAGACAAGCTGGTGCTGAAGCTTCACAACCTCGGTCTGTCTGAGTCGCTACTGGATCAACAGGCCTCAGCTGGTTTGAATAGGGGACTGTACATCATCCACACTGGTTCTGAACACTGGTACACCGCAGGGCTGTGTGCTCAGCCCAGCTCTTTTCACCCTCTTTACCCATGACTGCTCATCCATCTATTCCTCTAACTTGGTCCTCATGTTTGCGGATGATACCACAGTGGTGGGCCTCATATCGAACAATGATGAGGCTCACTACAGAGAGGAGATCCAGCATCTGACAGGATGCTGTTCAGCCAGTAACTTGGTTCTGAACATCTGTAAGACCATGGAGGTCATTGTGGACTACAGGAGGCTGAGAAAGACAAAACATGATCCTCTCTTTATCCATGGGGAGGCAGTAGAGCAAGTGGACAGCATTAGATTCCCGAGCATCCACATCACATCCAACCTGACCTGGTCTCTGCACACATCTTGCCTGGTGAA
Organism: Thalassophryne amazonica; assembly: GCF_902500255.1. Classification (NCBI taxonomy): domain Eukaryota; kingdom Metazoa; phylum Chordata; class Actinopteri; order Batrachoidiformes; family Batrachoididae; genus Thalassophryne; species Thalassophryne amazonica. The sequence continues at coordinate 84,107,174 of NC_047115.1, forward strand.
GAAAGCCCAACAAATACTTTTTTCCTCAGGAAACTGAAATGGACTGGACTTTCCTCTCGGCTGCTCACAAACGTTTATAGGGCTATAATAGAGAGCATCCTTTCCCAGAGTGCCACAGTGTGGTATGGGAGCTGTACGGCACAGGACAGGAAGAATTTGGCCTGGGTGGTGAGGACAGCTCAGGGCATTGTGGGAGGTCCTCTCCCGGATATGGATTCAATATATGCTGGCTGGATCCAGAGGAAGGCTCGGCATATTGCAACGGATCCCACTCATCCAGGCAATAGACTGTTTGTACTGCTTCCATCGGGGAAACATACAGGAGCATAAGAACACAGACCACAAGACTGAGAGACAGCTTTTTCCCCAGAGCTGTGAAATCCATTTCCCCCCGTGCGTAGTCACACACATTCCCACACATCATTTTCCTGTAGTCACCAAGCACCCCCATACCACTGCATACACACACATACGTCATTTTTTTCTGGAGTCAGTTAAGCTCCTTGCCCCCTGTACACACACCCACACACACGTCGTTTTCCCCCCACCCCTCAGAGGCACGGTGCAGCACTTTACACTACTTTTTTGCCAACGCCCAATGCTAATTGTGTATTGCATTTGTATTTACTTTTTATTTATACATCCATTGTATATATTTGTTTATCTGTTTTTCCTTTTTTTGACACAGAGCTTCTGAAAGAAATTTCGTTACGTGTAAGCATAATGACAATAAAGAGATCTATCTATCTATCTATCTATGAGATTCACTGTGAACTGCTGTATTTAAAATATTTTAAGGTTTCCATCATACTTTCAGATGTCAGAAAAATTTAGTTCGCGACTCAGTCCAAAAGAACATGGAAATTTGAATATTCAAACAACTGGTTGAGAGAGTTGTCTCACAAATGCTTTGCTCAAATACTACATATCCTTGAAATGGAACTAAAAAATTGCATACTGCATGATATAGTTATGACTGGTATTTATATTTCTACTGCCAGTCAGAACTTATGGGAAAAAAACGTGTGTGAATTTGTCCCCGTTCCTCAGTGTGTTACAGTCACAAACATCCATCCGCTCATTCTTAGATTTAAGGTTATATGTTTTAAACACTCACCAGCCACGTGCACATTCCTCAGGATGAGCAGGCGATTAAACATTCAAAAACAGGCTTGAGCTTCATGTCCAGCAGGGGAAAGTTAGAGTTATACACTGCCTTACAAAACAAGTATTCTGCCCCTTGGTATTTCACGCATTTTGTTTATACCATTTCAAATACAAAAAGTAAATCAGGCTTCTCAATATAAAAATTTCTAAAATTACCTTTCTTAAACTCAAACTCAAAGCAAATGTCTAAAATATGAGATAAATTAATTTAAAATGATGGGTTGTATAAGTAATGGAACACTTTGGTATAATACCTGTAAATAATCAGTTTTATTGCCAGTTTTCTTCAGGCAAGTCAGGGGATGGATACATGAACATTTCCAAGTCACTGAATGCGTCTTCTATTTTATTTACATCAATTTCAAAGAAATACAAACAGTATGACATTCTATGGTAAATCTGTGTGGAGTTGACAGTTCTCTTAAACTGAGTGACTGTACAAGGAGGAGGAGAGTGAAGAAAGACACCCAGAAGAAGTTATAGGCTTATGTGGCTGTGATTGGAGAAATTGTGCACAGTGAAAATTTTGCATTTTGTATCACCACTCTTACAGCTTCACAGTAGAGCGGACAAAGATTTTCTTTCACCAAAACATCAAATCTTGGCTTGCATCTCAGATGTACCTTCTGGCAATTTGTAGCTAAACTTTCAGGTCTTCTTTTTAAGAAAATCCTCCTCTATACCACTTCATCAAGAAGCTGCACAACTGGTGATGCAAAATACAAAACAAGCACTGTGCACAATTTATCCAATCACAGCCACATGAATCTATAACTTCTTCTGGGTTGTCTGGGTGTCTTGGTGGCTTTCCTCACTCTTTTCCTTCTTGCACAGTCACTTGAGAACTGTTGCTACAAGCAGATATACTGTAGAGTGCCAAGACCATGACCAGTTGTGATCGAGGGAGCTGAGGTGGAGGCTGTGGATTCCTACAAGTACCTCGGGCTGTGGCTGGACAGCAAACTGGACTGGACAATCCAACACCAACCGCCATTTAACATCTGCCGGAAACTCCTGTGGATGTTCTACCAGTCCGTAGTAGCCAGCGTCCTCTTTTACACCGTGCTTTGCTGGGGGGGGGGGGGGGGGGGGGGGGGGGGGGGGGGCGGCAGCACATCCAAGGAGGACACATATAGGCTGGACAAACTGATCAGGTGGGCTGGCTCTGTGGTTTGCATGAAGCTGGACTCTCTGGTGATGGTGGCAGAGAACACTGGACAAATTGCTGGACATTATGGACGATGCCAGTCACCCTCTGCACACCGTCATCATCAACCAGAGGAGCCTCTTCAATCACAGACTGCTCCTTCCCAAGTGCAGGACCAACAGACTGAAAACTCCTTTGTCCCTCAGACCATCAGACTGTACAACTCCTCACTCAGGGGGAGGAGGAGTAACAGGAAGACAGGGGACCGGAAGGAGAGAAACTATTTTTAGCCAGTAGCGAGCAGTATTTCTGGTATTGATATTTTGCCAATTGTTTTTACTTTTGATACTCTGTGTGCTTCTTACCCTGTGTGCTACTATATAATGCTGTTGGAACCCCAACTTCCCTGAGGGAGTCTTCTCAAAGGATTAATAAAGTTCTACTTAATATAATCATACTGTTTGTATTGATTTGTAATTGAAGTAAATAAAGTCCAATACATATTCAGTGTCTTGGGAATGTTCATGTATCCATCCTCTGACTTGTCTGAAGAAAACTGGCAATAAAACTGATTATTTACAGGTATTATACCAAAGCGTTCTATTACTTATGCAACTCATCATTTTGACTTTTGTAGTTCTAATTAATTTATGTTGAATTGTAGAGATTTGCTTTGAGTTTGAGGAAGGTAATTTTAGAAATTGTTATACTGAGAAGCCTGATTTAGATTTGTATTTGAAATGGCATAAACAAATTAAAATGCGTGAAATACCAAGGGGCCTGATACTTTTGCAAGGAACTGTAATGTGTTTGTTTCACACCTTGGCTCCACTACATATGAATGTGCACTAACAGAGTTTGTTTCCACTGATGATCTGATGCAGAGAAACCACAAACGTCACCAATGAAAAACTTTATTTGAGAACAGCAACAAGCATCGACCCAATAATCTTCACAATGCAGGATGGTAAATATAATGCAGTTCTACATACTAAGTGCATATAGACCTTAGCATTTATATTACTTCCACTATATATGTCAAGAATGGACAAGTCAATAAATAAGCATTCACTATACACAACATTATCGTAACTGTGTGATTGTTGAGTCTGTTGCTCAGAGGTGCATCAGAGGTTTTGACGGGAGGAATGAGGATGAGGCATGTAGCATCATGAAAGCTGCGTGATTAATCCAACTGTCAAACCTACAAATACATCCTACAGTTACACTTTCAAGGTGTTACATCACAGTTAGCTGAACAACTTGCACTAGCGCGTCATGTTGCACTGTACTTCTGGTGTCACAATACGTATATGACTCACCAAAGTGACAATATTGATTTGCAAACAACTGTGTAAAAAAAGGTAACACACTCCATTAATGTAAGCTTTGTGTTCAAAGAGTGTACCACCACTACACACAAACACGAAATACATCTACTGTGGAATCCACTAGAGAGTAACACAACTCCTACACAATAAGACAAAGGCGGGTCTAGATATCCACGTCCATCATCATTGTACAGCCGTGACCTCTTCAGTGAACACACCTGCGCTAGACGCCCTCGTTAGTCTCAGACATCGTGCTAGCTTTAAGACACACGTCAGTGGTGCCATTTCCCTTTTTAAACACAAGCTACTGTGTACATCTGTGTGGCTGCTCCACCACACCAAGGACACTGAAACCAGTAAAAGCAGCATGAATATAAATTACCATGGCAACAACGGCTTGCTGGGATCTGGGAACATAACTGGTGTCGGACTCCACGTTTGTGTTCTTACACAAGTAACTGTCATTGTGTCAGTACTGCTGCCAAAACAGCTACAGGAGAATCAAAAGCATTTATGCAAAATGTAAACAAAAACATACAAAAATTCATATTTATTACACCAAAAATGGAGATGCTCCCTTCTCATCAACTGGATAGACACTTAATGTGTTAACTTTACAGTACCATTTGAAAACATTGTAGGCATCATTGAAAACATGAAACACAGGACTCAGGTCATCTGATCTGAGCTCTAATTTGTTGTGATGTTTAATCATCTAAAGATACCCTAACGACAGGGGGCAGTCCTGAGCCCACACTGCTGCCAGAGGAGACTACCAAACCTTTAAACAATTCTTTTAGATTACACTTCCAATCTACCTAACTAAATAATCTACTAAGCACTAGGGGTGGAACGACACATTGAGTATTGTGATAAACAAATCATGGAGCATGTATCAAATTGTATTGTTATTTGGAATAACTATTGTGATATCATGAAAAGTCAACTACTACGTGGAAAAATGCCTATCACTTGGAGAAGACTCACAAATCATTTTTACCCAAGACCAACATATGGCCATCAGGTATTGCGAAGACCTAGTGTCCGTCCATCTGTCTGTCTGTCTGCTGGTCCATCCGTCTGTCTGTGTACAGCATAAGTCCAGTTCTGCTACTGCCGCAGTCTTCAAATTCACAGGGAACATGCTTGGGACACAGACCTTGGACATGTTCATAGATGGCTAACCTTGACCTATTTTAAGAGGTATTTTAAGACATTAAAATGTCACATTCTGTACCTAATTTTACTGCATGATCTCTCAGACGTTAGCGCGCGAGTGTGGTGATGTCACTTACTGGTATCGCTAGGTGCTTTGTTTTTGGCTAGAAATAACACCTTTTTCATATATTATGTAAAAGCTAGCAAGAAATAAACACTTTTTTGCTGTCTGTAACCTAATAGCATCTCTGGAAGGATTTACTAAACATTTAGCAGACGTTAGTGTCGTGATGTCACAAGTTGGTAGCAAAACTGTTTCATTTGTGTGTCAATATAACCTCTTTGTCATATATTATGTAAAAGTGAGCAAGAAATAAACACTTCTAAAACTAAAAATTCTGTTTTTAGAACCTAATAATACCCCTGAAGTGACTTAAGAGACATTTAGCAGACGTTAGTTTTTGAGTGGCGGGGGTGACAGCCAATCAGAGTAGAGCTGCACTGTGACATCACAGTCTGGTTGCAAGCTGCAAACTCAGTTTTTGGAACCTATTACTTAAACAACTGCAAATTATACAGAACACAATGCTCATACGGCCGAGGCAATTTTAGCATTGCATTATTTTTAAAATATGTAAACAGTAAACAGACAGCAACAAGGATTAATTTATACTTCTGAATAATTTGTTTCTTTAAACTTAAACATTCACCACGGATTACTTTCTACACAGTTAGTGTGGATAACAATGAAATTATGCATTGTGATACGTATCAAATCAGGACAGGTGTATCGTATCGTGGAGCCAATGTATCGATCCACCCCTCATACACACCAATGACAAATAACAAATGGTGTTGAAAAGTGAAGTGTGCAAATTCTTTCTTACACACTGTGTCATTTTGATGACGCTTACTGAGCTGTCAAGACAGCGAAAGTGCTGAAGTAATGATTTCAGATCTGGTGAACAACAGGGTTAGTGAGAGCAAAGGACAGACAGAGAAAGAGTGGAACAACATCAGAAGGGAAGAGCAGAAAAAAAACCAAACGTCCCAGCAGGTGACAACCAGGAGGGGCTTTGTGGGTTTCTGCCGGGGGCACCGGGAACAGTAGAGGAGTTGCTGATTGGACAGAGAAGGCCAGAGGGAACGACAACACACATCCTTTGCTACTGTGTTGGGAAGGAGAGAAGGATGGAGGAATAATCTTGATGGCTTAAGCCTGATAAGAGAGAAAGACAGACAAAAAGACAAATGGCACACTTGGTAAGATTCCCAGCTCTGGATCAGGAGTTCTACTCAGGAAAAGTAGTAATGGGGAAAAGCAAGAGACAAAAAGGTCACAGTCTAATGTAACCCTGATCCTAATCTTTGATTGATGTGAATTTTGGTTTATTGGATTTCCAACTTCAGCACTTATAACCGCTGAGTGGATCCTTGTCAATTGATTGGTGCTTTGTATGTCACATGACATAGACTATTCGTCCCATATACCGTGCAAATTTGGTTCGATACGTTTTGGACCACTGCACGCCGTGAACCCCACCCACGCACAAACTAGTAGGGGTGGTGTTTAGCTAAACATCGCGGAGTTGGTTTTGCTAATAGACGATGATTCCATCTTTGACCTCATGAAACATCTGTACCATTAAACTCATAAACATTCATTATTTGTATATTATATAATGGCTGAGTGGCTCTTTGTTATTTGATTGGTGCTTTGTATGTCACATGACATGGATTATTTGTTACATTTACCGTGCAATTTGGTTCCATACATTTATTATTTGTATACGTATATTCCATATCTACAGTTTGGCTGCAGTCACTGTGAGTCAGCTGGTTTCTCGCCCAACCTGGACCTGGCACACTGCACGGAGCCAGTGACGGAGCACTGCAGACACGGGACATCTGCAAGCATTACGACTCAGACTCAGATAGTCCTAAAGTCAGCAACCAGAGTAGGAAGCCACATCATTAATAATAATGGCCTCAGCATGGAGGTCTTTGTCAGCACCACGGAGAACGAGTTTCTCTTTCAAGCTCAGTATAAACACGGATTAAGTGAGAAATTAAAATTACTTCCTTTTTTAACATTGACCAATTTCTAATAAATCCAAACCTAATATACATAACAGTCTTTTGTTTACCAACTTTATTTCAGATAAATATCCAAACCTGTTGGGGGCGGGGGTGCCACTGTGGAGCTGTACGCTCTAAAGGGTGCTGCTCTTGTTTCTGAAGTCTTCTGTTTTTGGAGAACTCTTGTTTGTATGATGGCATCATGAAATTCTTGTGTCAGGAAATTGTTAATGACGTACTGTTTCTTCAAAACTAGCTTCAGCCGTTCCTAAACTCTACCTCAAATACCATCATGGAGAACCATCATTATGTCTGCACACGCTAAACCCCCACCCAAACCTTACTGTGCTGACCGGCAGGTCAAGAGGGAGAGTACAATCCAATGAGTGAAGAAAGGGAATCTGATTGACAGGCTGATTGGTTGTCATGGCAAGAGTTATCAATAAAGAAGATTAGTGACACACAGACAGGACAAAGAAAACCACAATGAAGCATTTAGCAAACAGCAGCAAGGTAAATACAAAGAAACATGAGACACATCATGCGATTTATATAGGCTCTTTATAATTAATCGGCGTAAATATGATAACAGACAAGCTTCACGGTGTGCAGTCATCACCTCACCGTCACCTCTGTGACATCAACAAGGAATTACGCAAAAATGCTTCAGTTAAGTTACACTCTGACTGAGTCATAAATGTGTTTTAATACACTGTCTGCACATAAATATGGATGGCGTTTTATGTTCGTCAATTCTATATATCTGTGGAGACACTGTGGAGTGAATATACAGGTCGTCCCCCCCCTCCCTCCCCCCCCGCCCAGGAGGGTGTGACCAGGGCCACCTCCTCCTTGCTATTCAAAGTACCGGTAAGAACAGAGATACAAACTGGTCCTTAGAAACAAAGAATATACACGGGTCAAACACTGTGCGATGTCATCCATATGTTCTCTATAGAATCATTCTGAAGCTCAAAACCTGCTGCTCTGGATGTCCTGATATTAGCAATTCTTACTATGCCCACATCCCTGTTAATCCATATAACAGTAAAGAGTTGGCACATGGGGGAGACCCTGAATGGGACGAATGAAGCCATAACATGCCTCCATCTCAGAGTTACTGCACTAACAGCTAACGGCCTAAGCTTTGTTCAGGTGTTTATTAAATCATTTTGGGAGGGACTGGGTGATTTTCTTAATGGGTGGCTTGGATGTAGTTAATGAGCTGTCTCAGAGGAAAATCATGCAGGGGTGGCTGGATGACCGGCTCCGATTTTGATGAAATTTTCACTATATACCCTTCAAGTAGATTGGTAAGGAATGGCAAAGTTAGTTTTTCCATCAGGCAAATTTTACTTGAATTTTGGTCAGTTCAAAATTTGATGTCATGGCCTCAGACTGTGTTACATTACAAATATAGTTAAAATGCCCAACTCTGACATATTGGTTCTCAATTCTCGACAGGTAGATGGAAACAGTGAGTGTGATTCCTCATACGGGGTGCCAATGACTTTCAAAAACCACTGTTTGTTCTGTGGTATATTTCCTTATATTTCTGTAATTGACACTTTTTGAATTCTATAGGTGAGCACTTTCAGGGCCAAATTTGGGTGAGCAGGAAATTTGAAATTTCTCATAAATCAGTCAATTTTATGCTTATTTCAGCAAATAAGATGTGCTTCCGTTGGACCACGAGTTCCAACGGAAGCTGCTATCTGACGAAGGCCTTTTAGCCGAAACGTAATTATTATGAAATAAAACAGCGGCTAGACATCAATATTTTGAGTGTGCTATGCTTTTTCTTTATATTTTCTACACTCATACCATTATATGCAAAGTGTACAAACTCAAAAAATGTAAAAGTACAAGTTTACATTCACAGTGTCCTATTATATGTAACTAGTATTGTGCAAGGATAATTTTTCTTTTAAAACTGATAAAGCTAGTATACATTTTGTGTCAGCTTACCAAGGTAATGACATATATCTATGAAACCAAAGATTGCAAATTAATTAGAAATTGTATTTGTACTGATATATCTCCCTTTCTGTTTTTGATAGATAGCTATTGGCGCTATGTACAATGAAATGGTTGTCTAAGCCACACACAAATATGGTCATATGAACAAGACAAGAACAACGTGACCTCTCAGTCCAAAATTTTGTCAACTTCTTGAGCAAAGTCAACTCATGAATAATGATTTCTTCAATTTTTACCGAGCTATACATCTCAAGAATTCTCACTGTAAATTCAATGGCCCTGACATTTCAAAATTAGAAATACTCATCACAAAGCACAAATTCAGACAAACCCCCAGATACAAGGTCTTGGTCTCAGATAACACTGCGGTATTCTGATTACACGTGACATATCTTATGGTAAATGCATACTGGTATAAAAAATTGAACAAGTTCTTCACCAACTTCTGCGTTTAGAATGCTTGATTTGATAACCTACTTCCGACCGACTTCCTGTGTCTTTCCGCACCGAACGCCGAACTGTTTACACAGAGACTGCTACCTGCTGCTTTGGACTCTGAACTAACAGTCTTTTTCAAGACTTTTTCACCGTGCTCCAATGCCTGAAGAAGACCTCTAACGGTCGAAACGTCTCCGACGGAGCACTTTTTTGGCCATATCAATTTTTTTTAGCAAGCTAACTAGCTTGCTAACGCTTTCGTTTTTATTTTATTTTTTAGCACTGTTGCCGTGCGTTACCTGTGCTGCTCCACAGCGTGTCTGGTGGATTTTTATTTTATTTTATTTTTTAGCACTGTTGCCGTGCGTTACTTGTGCTGCTCCATGGCCTGTCTGGTGGATTTTTATTTTCTTTTTTAGCACTGTTGCTGTGCGTTACCTGTGCCGCTCCATGGCCTGTTTGGTGGATTTTTATTTTATTTTTTAGCACCGTTGCCGTGTGTTACCTGTGCTGCTCCACATCCTGTCTGGTGGATTTTTATTTTATTTTATTTTTTTAGCACTGTTGCCGTGCGTTACCTGTGCTGCTCCACAGCCTGTCTGGTGGATTTTTATTTTATTTTTTAGCACTGTTGCCGAGCGTTACCTGTACTGCTTCATGGCCTGTCTGGTGCCTTAACTAAAGCACTCCTTCTGCTGAATCACCTCTAAATTATTTACACATTATTCACTTTGCGTGTTTTTAGGAATCCGCTAGGTTAGCGTAGCTACTAGCTCTTAGCCAATTTAGCATGGCGGCTTCTCCTGTCTCTCCCGCACTTTTCTGCTCTGGGTGTGAAATGTTTAGTTATTCCTCGGCCTCCTTTAGCAGTAACGGTACTTGTAATAAGTGTAGCTTATTCGTAGCTTTGGAGGCCAGGCTGGGCGAATTGGAGACTCGGCTCCGCACCGTGGAAAATTCTACAGCTAGCCAGGCCCCTGTAGTCGGTGCGGACCAAGGTAGCTTAGCCGCCGTTAGAGGAGGAAGCGTAGCCCTAAACAGAAGCCCCGTGTACACCGTCAACCCGTTCACATCTCTAACCGTTTTTCCCCACTCGACGACACACCCGCCGAGGATCAAACTCTGGTTATTGGCGACTCTGTTTTGAGAAATGTGAAGTTAGCGACACCAGCAACCATAGTCAATTGTCTTCCGGGGGCCAGAGCAGGCGACATTGAAGGAAATTTGAAACTGCTGGCTAAGGCTAAGCGTAAATTTGGTAAGATTGTAATTCACGTCGGCAGTAATGACACTCGGTTACACCAATCGGAGGTCACTAAAATTAACATTAAATCGGTGTGTAACTTTGCAAAAACAATGTCGGACTCTGTAGTTTTCTCTGGGCCCCTCCCCAATCGGACCGGGAGTGACATGTTTAGCCGCATGTTCTCCTTGAATTGCTGGCTGTCTGAGTGGTGTCCAAAAAATGAGGTGGGCTTCATAGATAATTGGCAAAGCTTCTGGGGAAAACCTGGTCTTGTTAGGAGAGACGGCATCCATCCCACTTTGGATGGAGCAGCTCTCATTTCTAGAAATCTGGCCAATTTTCTTAAATCCTCCAAACTGTGACTATCCAGGGTTGGGACCAGGAAGCAGAGTTGTAGTCTTACACACCTCTCTGCAGCTTCTCTCCCCCTGCCATCCCCTCATTACCCCATCCCCGTAGAGACGGTGCCTGCTCCCAGACCACCAATAACCAGCAAAAATCTATTTAAGCATAAAAATTCAAAAAGAAAAAATAATATAGCACCTTCAACTGCACCACAGACTAAAACAGTTAAATGTGGTCTATTAAACATTAGGTCTCTCTCTTCTAAGTCCCTGTTGGTAAATGATATAATAATTGATCAACATATTGATTTATTCTGCCTAACAGAAACCTGGTTACAGCAGGATGAATATGTTAGTTTTAATGAGTCAACACCCCCGAGTCACACTAACTGTCAGAATGCTCGTAGCACGGGCCGGGGCGGAGGATTAGCAGCAATCTTCCATTCCAGCTTATTAATTAATCAATAACCCAGACAGAGCTTTAATTCATTTGAAAGCTTGTCTCTTAGTCTTGTCCATCCAAATTGGAAGTCCCAAAAACCAGTTTTATTTGTTATTATCTATCGTCCACCTGGTCGTTACTGTGAGTTTCTCTGTGAATTTTCAGACCTTTTGTCTGACTTAGTGCTTAGCTCAGATAAGATAATTATAGTGGGCGATTTTAACATCCACTCAGATGCTGAGAATGACAGCCTCAACACTGCATTTAATCTATTATTAGACTCTATTGGCTTTGCTCAAAAAGTAAATGAGTCCACCCACCACTTTAATCATATCTTAGATCTTGTTCTGACTTATGGTATGGAAATAGAAGACTTAACAGTATTCCCTGAAAACTCCCTTCTGTCTGATCATTTCTTAATAACATTTACATTTACTCTGATGGACTACCCAGCAGAGGGGAATAAGTTTCATTACACTAGAAGTCTTTCAGAAAGCGCTGTAACTAGGTTTAAGGATATGATTCCTTCTTTATGTTCTCTAATGCCATATACCAACACAGTGCAGAGTAGCTACCTAAACTCTGTAAGGGAGATAGAGTATCTCGTCAATAGTTTTACATCCTCATTGAAGACAACTTTGGATGCTGTAGCTCCTCTGAAAAAGAGAGCTTTAAATCAGAAGTGTCTGACTCCGTGGTATAACTCACAAACTCGTAGCTTAAAGCAGATAACCCGTAAGTTGGAGAGGAAATGGCGTCTCACTAATTTAGAAGATCTTCACTTAGCCTGGAAAAAGAGTCTGTTGCTCTATAAAAAAGCCCTCCGTAAAGCTAGGACATCTTTCTACTCATCACTAATTGAAGAAAATAAGAACAACCCCAGGTTTCTTTTCAGCACTGTAGCCAGGCTGACAAAGAGTCAGAGCTCTATTGAGCTGAATATTCCATTAACTTTAACTAGTAATGACTTCATGACTTTCTTTGCTAACAAAATTTTAACTATTAGAGAAAAAATTACTCATAACCATCCCAAAGACTTATCATTATCTTTGGCTGCTTTCAGTGATGCCGGTATTTGGTTAGACTCTTTCTCTCCGATTGTTCTGTCTGAGTTATTTTCATTAGTTACTTCATCCAAACCATCAACATGTCTATTAGACCCCATTCCTACCAGGCTGCTCAAGGAAGCCCTACCATTATTTAATGCTTCGATCTTAAATATGATTAATCTATCTTTGTTAGTTGGCTATGTACCACAGGCTTTTAAGGTGGCAGTAATTAAACCATTACTTAAAAAGCCATCACTTGACCCAGCTATCTTAGCTAATTATAGGCCAATCTCCAACCTTCCTTTTCTCTCAAAAATTCTTGAAAGGGTAGTTGTAAAACAGCTAACTGATCATCTGCAGAGGAATGTCTATTTGAAGAGTTTCAGTCAGGTTTTAGAATTCATCATAGTACAGAAACAGCATTAGTGAAGGTTACAAATGATCTTCTTATGGCCTCGGACAGTGGACTCATCTCTGTGCTTGTTCTGTTAGACCTCAGTGCTGCTTTTGATACTGTTGACCATAAAATTTTATTACAGAGATTAGAGCATGCCATAGGTATTAAAGGCACTGCGCTGCGGTGGTTTGAATCATATTTGTTTAATAGATTACAATTTGTTCATGTAAATGGGGAATCTTCTTCACAGACTAAAGTTAATTATGGAGTTCCACAAGGTTCTGTGCTAGGACCAATTTTATTTACTTTATACATGCTTCCCTTAGGCAGTATTATTAGACGGTATTGCTTAAATTTTCATTGTTACGCAGATGATACCCAGCTTTATCTATCCATGAAGCCAGAGGACACACACCAATTAGCTAAACTGCAGGATTGTCTTACAGACATAAAGACATGGATGACCTCTAATTTCCTGCTTTTAAACTCAGATAAAACTGAAGTTATTGTACTTGGCCCCACAATCTTAGAAACATGGTGTCTAACCAGATCCTTACTCTGGATGGCATTACCCTGACCTCTAGTAATACTGTGAGAAATCTTGGAGTCATTTTTGATCAGGATATGTCATTCAAAGCGCATATTAAACAAATATGTAGGACTGCTTTTTTGCATTTACGCAATATCTCTAAAATCAGAAAGGTCTTGTCTCAGAGTGATGCTGAAAAACTAATTCATGCATTTATTTCCTCTAGGCTGGACTATTGTAATTCATTATTATCAGGTTGTCCTAAAAGTTCCCTAAAAAGCCTTCAGTTAATTCAAAATGCTGCAGCTAGAGTACTGACGGGGACTAGAAGGAGAGAGCATATCTCACCCATATTGGCCTCTCTTCATTGGCTTCCTGTTAATTCTAGAATAGAATTTAAAATTCTTCTTCTTACTTATAAGGTTTTGAATAATCAGGTCCCATCTTATCTTAGGGACCTCATAGTAGTACCATATCACCCCAATAGAGCGCTTCGCTCTCACACTGCAGGCTTACTTGTAGTTCCTAGGGTTTGTAAGAGTAGAATGGGAGGCAGAGCCTTCAGCTTTCAGGCTCCTCTCCTGTGGAACCAGCTCCCAATTCAGATCAGGGAGACAGACACCCTCTCTACTTTTAAGATTAGGCTTAAAACTTTCCTTTTTGCTAAAGCTTATAGTTAGGGCTGGATCAGGTGACCCTAAACCATCCCTTAGTTATGCTGCTATAGACGTAGACTGCTGGGGGGTTCCTATGATGCACTGTTTCTTTCTCTTTTTGCTCTGTATGCATCACTCTGCATTTAATCATTAGTGATCGATCTCTGCTCCCCTCCACAGCATGTCTTTTTCCTGGTTCTCTCCCTCAGCCCCAACCAGTCCCAGCAGAAGACTGCCCCTCCCTGAGCCTGGTTCTGCTGGAGGTTTCTTCCTGTTAAAAGGGAGTTTTTCCTTCCCACTGTAGCCAAGTGCTTGCTCACAGGGGGTCGTTTTGACCGTTGGGGTTTTACATAATTGTTGTATGGCCTTGCCTTGCAATATGGAGCGCCTTGGGGCAGCTGTTTGTTGTGATTTGGCGCTATATAAAAAAAAAATTGATTGATTGATTGATTGATAACCTCACGGAATGCAAAGATACTATCAATTGATGTAGCCACAAACAAAATTTTATCATTTCAGGTGCTAAAATGTCCTGTCAAGCACAAAAGATATGTGAAAAATTGTAAAATTTGAAAATGACCTTGACCTTTATCAATGTCATCAACCTCTAATCACCAACATAGCCATATAAATCGATTCTGCGTACTGGAAAACATAGGAAAGCACATCTTATTTGCTGAAATAAGCAAAAAATTGTTGTATGGCTGGGGGTGCCTGGCTGCCTTTTGTTTCTGTCTTCTGTTCTCTGTCTTTTGTTTTTCCTTCCAGGTGGCTTGCGTTCAGGACTGAGTGGCTGTGTGGCTGAGCTATCAGGACCTCACCCTGATCACCTGAGGCTGGTCATGTGCAGCTCGTCAGGACTCACAGCTGTGGTGCATCTTTATGGATTGGGGCATGGTTGCATTTAAGTCTGGAGTACACAGTGTGTATTTGCCAGAGACTCGACCTTGTGACCAGACGGGTGAGATCGTCGTCTAGAGAGCCATCTCATCATCATGGATGCAGAGACCGTACCAGGTTTGACGCCATGGTCTGTGAAAGAGGAGGGGGTGAGGTCTCACGCTCGTCAGCACACTTCCTGAGGTACTTTAGGTTTTGTGACTAACATGAGTACAGTCAGTAAATGTGGTGTCCCTCACACCTTATTATATTGAGCTGTTATGTTAGTCATTTAATCAGCTTCCACTGCAGTGGAGAATTGAACTGGGTGTTCCATGCCTGCAGGGTGGGAAGCTGATTGGTGATTAAGCCAGGAAGTGTTTGCTGTTTGTGTACACCTTTGAGTGGTCTCTCTGTGTGTGGAGTGGTGGACTCACATGATGGTTTCTTCTTTCACAGACTCGGTGGGTCGCGGCCACCTGGGGGGTGTCGGCGGGGTCCTTGGGTCCGAACTGTTCTGGCTCCGGACCGTTTGTGCTGCTGGGAGCGCACCGCTATTCCACCATGCCAGACCGCGCATTCATTTGTTATATTGTAGCACTCACTGTTATGTTATTAAATTCTGTTATCCTTTGTACCGTGCTCTGCTTATTTTATACTGGGTTCTTCAAACGCTGGTCGGTCCTCCGCCCGCGTCCGACACATAACAGTAGTCTCTGGCCATACATCACGGACCCAGCGGTAGCAGAGACGGTACTGTGCCGGGAAGGCGGCAGCAGACGTTCAGAAGTTATCCGGATCAGTTGCGGGTGCTCTCCGCCTGGATGGTGCGTGTCGGAGAACCCATTATTGAATACTGATCTGAGCTCTCTTGCAGCCGTGTTCCTGTGTTGTTGCCTTATCCGTGGGTTGTGGTGGAGTGTGACTAGCGACGGCTTCGCGTCACACTTCGACCGGATAAGAGGTAAAACGGGAGCTGCATGAGTGTGTCTGTAATGGGTGAACGCGCACGGCGGAGTTCTGTGGCACGGGTCGCTGTGCTTCCTGTGTTACAGTTGTAGCCCCGTTTCCCCGGGTGAAGATAGCTACTGCGTCTGTTGTGTCAGCTCCGGCGTAATTTAGTTGAAGCACATTTTGGTTGTGTGTTACACATAGCTGCGCACAGGGAAAGCAGCCTGAGTTGTTTTCTCGGTTACCAAAGGGGTTTTTTATTTTTAGCACTTTGGCTCCCCCTGTTGGTGACTGAGTCACATTACCGTCATAGCTCTTAAGGTGGAACAGGTGTGTTCCATTTGTTTGAGCTTGACGGTATAAGTCACTTATTAGTTTTGTGTTGGTTCATTTTTTGTGGGTGTTTTTTGAGTTGGTTTTTGTGTGGGATTTTCTACACTATTAGTGTTCTGGGGTCGTGACCATGCAGGCTGTCTGGAGCATAGAAAGGACCCAAGTAACTTTATGTTAGTCTGTTAGTCTTTCTTTTTATTTCTTTTGGTTTCACCTCCCAGGGTTTGATGGGACAGTCCTCTGGGGGGGTGATGGGGGGGGGTAATTGGGTTGTTTTTTCTTTTTTTTTTTTTTTTTTTGTTGTGCCCTCTCTTCTCCTCTGGCTCCAGCCGTGTGAGCCGTAGGTTGTCGGCGTTGCTGGAGTGGTGCAGTTTGGTTATGCTGGGCATTTCCCAGGTAACCTCTGCACCCGGGAGGGGGAGGGGGGGGGTTCGGGGTGTTGTTTTTTTTTTTGTTGATTCCCTGTTCCACCTCCGGCTTCAGCGCGCCTTTGAGCCATCTGCCATCGGCGTAGCTGAGGTTTGGGGCAGTGGAATATACCCGCAGCTGGTGGCTGGTTTGGAAGTCGGAGGGGTGGCGCCGTTTTGTGCCGTCTGCCATTACCGCTGTTCCACTCCTCCCGGTTGACTTCTGGGGTATAGTCGTGGTTGGTGACACTGGACATACTTCCAGTTTCCACTGCGCCGAGGGGGTGGGGTTGGGGTTGTTTTGTTTGTATGTTTTTTTTTCTTTTGTTTTTCCCCCCAGTTTCCGCCCTCAGGGTGTGACTGTGGTGTCCTCTGGGGGGAAAGGGCTGTGGGTCCATCTAGCCATAGACGGCCGGGGCTGGGTCCGTTAGTCATGAGGGGGGGCGTCTCCTGGGGTTTGATGGAACGGTCCTCTGGGAGGCGCTGGGAGTCCCCGTGGGTGACTTTGGATCCCAGAGGGACCTCGGCTGTGGTTATTACTCCTGGAGCTGGCGGGATGTCCTCTGGGGGGTGTTGGTCCCTACATGTTGTCCGGGGGGGTGTTAGTGTTTTTCTTTTGTTTGCAAGCTTAAGTTTGGGTTGTGTTTTTCTTTTCTCCTCTTCCCGGGGTTTGATGGGACGGCCCTCTGGGGAGGGGGGGGGGGGTGGTTTGGTTGTTTGTGTTTGTCTTTTTTGTTTTTGACTACACAGACTTTAAACAAGGTTGGACAAAGGCTGACCGCACAGGTTTAAGAACTCCTGGCCACACCTGTGCAAATTGAATGACAGAAACAAAGGCAAAGATGCAGTCAGAGGAGATGACGTCAACAGTTCTGTTAAATGAAGATTCAGTTGGAAGATGAATGCAGATACTGTTTCCAGCCATGGTCCCTGGAGGGGGGTGTTTTTCCTGTGCCAGGTTTGTGTGGTCGCCGGGAGGCTTCCCGTGAGGGTGGGGTGCTGTTGTATGGCTGGGGGTGCCTGGCTGCCTTTTGTTTCTGTCTTCTGTTCTCTGTCTTTTGTTTTTCCTTCCAGGTGGCTTGCGTTCAGGACTGAGTGGCTGTGTGGCTGAGCTATCAGGACCTCACCCTGATCACCTGAGGCTGGTCATGTGCAGCTCGTCAGGACTCACAGTTGTGGTGCATCTTTATGGATTGGGGCATGGTTGCATTTAAGTCTGGAGTACACAGTGTGTATTTGCCAGAGACTCGACCTTGTGACCAGATGGGTGAGATCGTCGTCTAGAGAGCCATCTCATCATCATGGATGCAGAGACCGTACCAGGTTTGACGCCATGGTCTGTGAAAGAGGAGGGGGTGAGGTCTCACGCTCGTCAGCACACTTCCTGAGGTACTTTAGGTTTTGTGACTAACATGAGTACAGTCAGTAAATGTGGTGTCCCTCACACCTTATTATATTGAGCTGTTATGTTAGTCGTTTAATCAGCTTCCACTGCAGTGGAGAATTGAACTGGGTGTTCCATGCCTGCAGGGTGGGAAACTGATTGGTGATTAAGCCAGGAAGTGTTTGCTGTTTGTGTACACCTTTGAGTGGTCTCTCTGTGTGTGGAGTGGTGGACTCACATGATGGTTTCTTCTTTCACAGACTCGGTTGGTCGCGGCCACCTGGGGGGTGTTGGCGGGGTCCTTGGGTCCGAACTGTTCTGGCTCCGGACAGTTTGTGCTGCTGGGAGCGCACCGCTATTCCACCACGCCAGACCGCGCACTCATTTGTTATATTGTAGCACTCACTGTTATGTTATTAAATTCTGTTATCCTTTGTACCGTGCTCTGCTTATTTTATACTGGGTTCTTCAAACGCTGGTCGGTCCTCCGCCCGCGTCCGACACATAACAAAAATTGTCTGATTTATGAGAAATTTCAAATTTCCCACTCACCCAGATTTGGCCCTGAAAGTGGATTCAAAAAGTGTCATACAGAAATAGAAGGAAATATGCCACGAAACGAACAGTGGTTTTTGAAGGTCACTGGCACTCCGTATCAGGAATCACACTCATTTTTTCTATTTACCCGTCAAGAATTGAGAACCAGTATGTCAAAGTTGGCCATTTTTACAATATTTTTAATGAAACACAATCTGAGGCCTTTTTGACATCAAATTTTGAACTGACCCAAATTCAAGTAAAATTTTTTCCTGATGGAAAAACTGACTTTGCCATTCCTAATCGATCTACTTGAAAGGTATATGGTGAAAATTTCATCAAAATCGGAGTCAGACATCCAGCCACCCCTGCATTAATATCCTCTGAGACAGCTCATTAAAGACAGTAACTATGGAATTTGACATTCCCTCAGAAAAGGTCACTCTGCTAATTTACACTGCAATGCAGTGGGGCCAAAAAGTATTTAGTCAGTCCCTGATTGTGCAAGTTCTCCTACTTAGAAAAATGAGAGAGGTCTGTAATTTTCATCATAGGTACACTTCAACTGTGAGAGACAAAATGAGAAAAAAAAATCCAGGAAATCACATTGTAGGATTTTTAAAGAATTTATTTGTAAATTATGGTGGAAAAAAAGTATTTGGTCAATAACAAAAATTCAACTCAATACTTTGTAACATAATCTTTGTTGGCAATGACAGCGGTCAAACATTTCCTGTAAGTCTTCACCAGGTTTGCACACACTGTAGCTGGTATTTTGGCCCATTCCTCCATGCAGATCTCCTCTCGAGCAGTGATGTTTTGGGGCTGTCGCTGGTCAACATGGACTTTCAACTCCCTCCACAAATTTTCTATGGGGTTGAGTTCTGGAGACTGGCTTGGCCACTCCAGGACCTTGAAATGCTTTTTAACGGAGCCACTCCTTTTTTGCCTGAGCAGTGTGTTTTGGATCACTGTCATGCTGGAAGACCCAGCCATGTTGCATCTTCAATGCTGTCACTGATGGAAGGAGATTTTGGCTTAAAATCTCATGATACATGGCCACGTTTATTCTTCCCTTAACACGGATCAGTCGTCCTGTCCCCTTTGCAGAAAAACATCCCCAAAGCATGATGTTTCCACCCCCCATGCTTCACAGTAGATATGGTGTTCTTGGGATGCAACTCAGCATTCTTCTTCCTCCAAACACGACGAGTTGAATTTTTACCAAAAAGTTCTAATTTGGTTTCATCTGACAACATGATATTCTCCCATTCCTCTTCTGGATCATCCATATGGTCTCTGGCAAACTTCAGACGGGCCTGGACACATACTGGCTTAAGCAGGGGGACACGCCTGGCACTGCAGGATTTGAGTCACTCTGTGCATAGTGTTTAGCCTTTGTTACTTTGGTCCCAGCTCTCTGCAGGTCATTCATCAGGTCCCTCTGTGTAATTCTGGGATTTTTGTTCACCGTTATCATGATCATTTTGACCCCATGAGATGAGATCTTGCGTGGAGCCCCAAATCGAGGGAGATTATCAATGGTCTTGTATGGCTTCCATTTTCTTACAATTGCTCCCACAGTTGATTTATTCACACCAACCTGCTTGACTATTGTAGATTCACTCTTCCCAGCCTGGTGCACATCTACAATTTTCTTCCCGGTGTCCTTTGACAGCTCTTTGGTCTTGGCCATGGTTGAGTTTGGAGTCTGACTGTTTGAGGCTGTGGATAGATGTCTTTTATACAGATAAGTTCAAACAGGTGCCATTAATACAGGTCAGAACAGGACAGAAGAGTTTCTTAAAGAAGAAGTTACAGGTCTGTGAGAGCCGGAAATCTTGCTTGTTTGTGGGTGACCAAATACTTATTTTCCACCATAATTTACAAATAAATTCTTTAAAAATACTACAATGAGATTTCCTGGATTTTTTTTTCTCATTTTGTCTCTCATAGTTGAAATGTACCTATGATGAAAATTACAGACCTCTCTCATCTTTCTAAGTAGGAGAACTTGCACAATCAGGGGCTAACTAAATATTTTTGGCCCCACTGTATGCCATGCTACAGACACTAAAAACATTTAGAAAAATATACTTCCTAAATTCTGGTACCCAGGGAATAGCAATACGGGCGTCGAGAATTGAGAACATTCACTTTCAAAAATCTGCTTTTTTACTCTATATTTCAATGTAGAGGCGGTAAGCATGGCCAAAAGTGGATCATTTCAAAACTTCTCAACAACCCAACTTGTCTTTTTCTGTATAATTTTCTCTGAGACAGCTCATTAAAAACAATTATGACCATCTCATTTCCTCAGTAATCCTGGATTAAGTGGACCTAAGGTCATCGAGTTACCGATTGCTGCTAAAAGTGCTAACACCAAAAAAAAATTAAAAAAAATAAAAAAATACATGAAAATTTCCTTTGACAGAAATTTAACTACAAATCAGC
The DNA here is from genome assembly GCF_902500255.1 of Thalassophryne amazonica. NCBI lineage: Eukaryota > Metazoa > Chordata > Actinopteri > Batrachoidiformes > Batrachoididae > Thalassophryne > Thalassophryne amazonica. The sequence goes on from NC_047115.1 coordinate 84,128,082, forward strand.
CAATGATTTTGGTCACCTGGTTGTGAGTGAAAGACAGAAGCTGAATACAGGAATGTGGTCTAATATGTAAAAAAAACAAAAAAACAAAACAATTAAATCAGTGTTTGCATTAAATTGAATATTTATCATCCTAAAAGAATATCTGACAGCAGTAGCGGCTGATAAACACTGAGATATGAGGCCAAAAGATCCTCGGTTCAAATCACTGTCAGACTGGAAAATCATGAACGACCTCTTGGGAAAGGTCCTTAATCCCCAATTTACTCCTGGTGTGCAGATGAGCTCCTTGCATGGCAGCAAGCTTACATCATTGTGTGAGAGTGCATGAATGTGAGGCATCACTGTGAATTGCTTTGAGCTTCTGATTCAGTTGGAAAATTGCAACAGAGACAAGTTCGTAAATGAACTAGTTGCTCTTGGTGTGAAGAACATTCACAGTTATCTAATGTTATCAAAATGTATTAAAATAAGTAAAAATGAATTTATACTTCTTAAATCACTTTAGTTTGAAATGGAGGTTTGAAACATTGAATGAATGGCAATGATTTGTCTGAGAAGATGCACAATCACAGTAGTTTTATTTTACTTTTTCAATTTTCTGGTTTAGAAAACCAGAAAATAAAGCAAAACATTTCAGGATCTCTGGAGTTGAACAAGTCAAATTTGGTTTGTGAGGAAAACAAAGTCTCACTCAATTATTACAACAGCTGAAAACTGTAAGGTGTCTCCAATGATGCTACAGGTGGACCTGCATCTCTTTTGAGTGCAATTTTAATTTGTGTTCCTATGGCCAACACACAGACACCTGTAATGTAATGCTACCACAGGCCAATAATCCACAGGTTACATCATATGTTTAGACGTCAGACAGGTGTGCTGACAAAAGCAGTTCCATTCACTGTGGGAAGTAAGCCCACAGCCTTTAAGCCTAATGTTACTGTCAGATGTTTGGTTAGCACAATGCATTGCTGACCATGTGAAAAGATGCAGACCATTAGTGTGCATGTCAAGGCTGAGCCCAGCAGGCAGGCACTGTTACATGCATGTCTGGTACAATGAAGGGTGTGGCTGCACAGGTTAGAGGAGCGGCACAGGCTCAGACAAAGCATCGCTGTTTACACACCATCATCAAATTAACCAGAAGGCTTCAACAACATCAGTGCTCCACTGGATACCTGTGCTACCGCTACAACAAAGTCCAAACCGGCAAGACATTTAGCAGACAATGACACTAACGACAGTTATGGTCGATAACATCAAAAGCTTTTTTCAGGTCAATAAAAACACTTACAAATAATCCTTATTATCTATTGCTGTTGATATTTTCTTTGTTAATTCCATAATTGCCATAGCTGTCGAATGTTTTGTTCTGAATCCATACTGAGCAATATTTAAAATATGATGTTTCTCAATGAATTTATCCAACCTTGTCACAAAAACTTTTTCCATAATTTTAGAAAACTGTGTAAGCAATGACACTGGCCTGTAATTTGAAACGTTATGTTTGTCTCCATTTTTATATAATGGGACTACCTTGGCAATTTTCATTTCGTCTGGGAAAATTCCTGTTGACAGAGACAGATTACAAATGTAAGTGAATGGTTCAATAACAGTTTCTATTATACAGTCATATATTAAGGTATTATCAGTTTTGCACTATATGACCCCTTTAAAAATTATTTTTTCTTCTCTTAATTTTTTTTAAGCAAAACTTTAACATGGACCATTTTTAATTTCAAATGTACTCCTTCAAAATGAAAATCTGGGTGACAACCTGAATGAATCAAAGTTGTTAAGATTTAAATGTGTCAGCAGAGCAAAAGGTCTGCTGGTTCACTTTTCCCATTTCCATCGTGCACATAACTGGTGAGCAGGTGTGCATGCGTGCCAAAAACAAATGTTGTGCAACAAACAACAGAGAGGGATCAGAGCTGCACCAAAATATTTGTTTATGTCAAAATTAATAGATATTGGGCAAGATTTTTGTGTGTTACTTTACCTTGGCACATTAAAAAAGTGGCCTAACGCATGTTCTGTATTTTCAATGTTGCTGTGTTGTGGAATCCATATTGTGGTGCACTGTCATAATGGTGACGACTAAGACATCAGCGTACCGGCCACACACGCCCATGTAACATTTATTCTACATGCGTGATACTTTGAAATGTGGGTGTGGCTTGACTGTAATCATTTGTGATGTTGTTGTTCTTTGAGAAACACAGCCACCAATGCGCTGATGAAGCAATAAGCCAGCAGGATGAATGAGGAGCGTTAAGGACATCGGAATGGGGAAACATGAGACACCCTGATGAGGACTGAGACAGACCGTCTCTGTGAATGCCACAAAAGCAAATATTTCATATGCTGCCAGCGTGCCACAGAATGAGCTTATGCCTGTGTTACTTGTGCAGAAGCATTAGCAGCAAACACAAACAAAACACTGGAAGCTCACTGTCAAGCAGTGAACAACAAAACATGAAGGTGTGGTCCAACACATCAGCATGCCAAGACACTCAATCAGCTTTACATTTTTTCAAAGGAAGAACTGTGGATAATGCCCACAGGAAGAACAAGGTGGATCTGCAGGGAGTACAGTAACTGGTACAGAGCTCCTCGAAGTGGAACTGAACAGTCACATGTTCCTGATAAATGATAAACCACGTGTTTAGAAGCTACATTATGAGGATGTTCTGTACCAGCCCACAGTCTCTGTGGGGTTCTGACCACAGCCTTGTTCTTCCTATGAGGCCACTGCCTGTGGGATTTGGTGGATTTGTACTCACCCCATTCCACTCCACGCCCATACTCACTTCCTCGCCAGTCTCAGAGCCGCTCTCGTACTTAACGCTGGTCAGGCTGTCCCTGCTCCTCCGCCTGTCACCCTCTGTATCCTTCAGGATCTCCACCACACGTGTCTGGTGGATTGGGTCAATGCCCTGATGGGAGTAACAAACAGGCACAAAAGACAGAAAACACACTTCATAATAACACCAAGCACTGAGGAAGGAATTAGCTAGTCCACATGAGTGAGAGCGCTCAGTTATTTGGAGATATAAAAGTGATTTTTGCTTCCTGTGTCTGTGAATGCATTAAAAGCTTTGCCACAACAGCATCACAGAGACGAGGAAACGGTATGAAATGGGAGTGATGTTACGGAGGAGAGGTGAAGGTTCTAATGGAGCAATCAGACACAAACCACTTACTGTGTTGCTCTGGATCCAAAGCAATGTAGAAAAAGGAAAGAAGAGAACATGAGACTGAGTGTACTAACATGGAAAGCACATTTTACAACTTAGAAAAAGAAAAACTAGACGCTCTGTTTGCGTGCATAACAAAACACTTCTGACCTGCTTGCGTGACCTCACGGCACATTCTTCCAGGGTGTCGGCAGCCTCCAGCTTGCCCTGTCGGCGGTACAGAGCTCCCAGGTTTCTCAGGGTGGTGTTAACAGTGGGGCTGCACACACAAGAGAACAGAACTATCACAACGGGTCACGCCAAAGACCATACATTAAAATGCTAAAATCAGAAGGTGTTAAAAAAAAGGCCCAACTGAACCTACTAATATAGAATTGTACTTTGTAACACTATTTGAAAAAGGAATCACTTTGAAAAAAATATAATTAATGTACAAAATTTAATGTAAAATATGTCAGATAATACTCTGCATATTAAATATAACTGGGAACTGGAGATGAATGTAATAACAGATGAGCAATGGGAACATACATGCCTGCAATGTCATAAAGGAATTGGAAGTCAAAACAGGAAGGAGTTTGATTGGAAAACAAAAATAAGATTCTTTAGAACCCCGTTAAAGTCATACATGATTAAAACAACTACCAATAATGAATGCTGGAGAAAATGTGGCATGGTAGGAGACCATACCCACATATTCTGGGACTGCCCAAAAATAAAAGGATTCTGGGAAAATGTTAAGAAGAAGACTGAGGACATCATAAGGATGGACATACCAATGGACCCTCTTCTATTTCTGTTTGATTTACACTCAAGAAGAGACTCACTAAATGAAGATCAGCAATATATTTTGCATGTACTTTTACTGGTAGCTAGAAAAACAGTCACTCTAAATTGGCTTAAACCATGCCCACCGACTATTCCTCAATGGACACAAAAACTAAAACAAGTATACCAGATGGAATTTCTAACTGCCCAACTCCAACTTAAAATGGACCTATTTCTCAGAAGATGGTCACGTGTGCCATCTCTTTTTGAATGACCTCTGAATCTGTATTTTACTTCTTTTTTTTTTCTGCAGATATCAATAGCCTCTCTGTAACAGAGTACATTCTGAGCCCATTGTAAAGACAAATCTCAACACTTGTTGCTACTTGTTGTAAATTGTAATGTAAATTGCCTGTAAAATCCCTTTTACTTTAGGCAATAAAGTTCCAACAAAAAAAGGCCCAACTGACATCACAAAATACATTTATAAATCAAAAAAATAAATAAATAAATAAATAAATAAATAATCACATGAAACCCTCCTCAAATTTGTTTTACAAAGTACATGCTTTTAAACCACATGTAGCCTGTGTAGGCTGAACAGTGTTTTCTGGGAGGGAGTTTTAAGCTGTGGTTTATGCATTAGGCAGCATTTACCTGAGAATCATTGGATGACGTGCACATCACCCTAAGGTGCTACAAAAGACTTCTGTCCATGTGATATTAGCTAATGGGTGTTTTAATTCAAAGTCCATGGCTCCAGTGGCTAAAAGCTAATCCGCTGACAAAAAAGTTAGCTTTGCTAATCAGCAGTTTATATATATATATATATATATATATATATATATATATATATATATATATATATATATATATATATATGCATATGCATATGGGGGGGAGGGGGGACACAGGTAGCGGAAAAGTGGTCAGTGCATTTTGTTTCAGTGCAGAAGGTTCCCGGTTCAAACCCCATCCCTGCCACATTTCTCCATGTACTGTGGAGCTGCGTCAAGAAGGCCGTCTAGTGTAAAATGGATGAAAAAAAAAAACATACTTATTGCTTCTGATGTCATTTATGACCCTGCTGTAATCATCAGCCTTATCAAAGTCTCCCTCACCTGTTGACTTTGCAGGCCTTGTACCAGCCTCCGTACTCGCCGTATGGGGTATTGTCTCTGTGTTTGCCCTGGAAGTAAATATGAGACAAGAGGAAGAGAAGGAGTACAGTGCTTTAAACTGGATCAGCAGCATTTTTCCTCTATTTACACAGAAGGTACCACCACAAACACGGGAGGGGGGAAAGGTTGTAACCTTGCATTCAAGATTTGAAGCTCTTTTTTTTTTGTGAAAATGACATCTTGATGACAGAAAGCATCTCACCTTGCTCATTTCCTCTCTTTCCTCTGCATGCATCCAAATGGGCTTGTTTTCAGCTGCAGACACAAAGGAGATGTGTTCTACACATTGCAACAGTGTGGGAAGTGAACTCAAAGCAAGTCCTCATTTTATCAAAAGAATCTTAACCCGACACTCACTATTTGTTTAGTTTGTGAGTGAGAGAGACATTTCACTAATTTCAGATTGCTCAATGGCCCGATGAAGTTCCTTACCATATAAACTGTTTAATATTAACACTAAAGTATGCTTGTTAATATTGTAAATGCTGTTAATGTCAGTTTGATCTTGAGTAAAAATAATTACACACTATTTTTAGTATAATTTTTTTGCATATAACTTTATAAACTACACATGATAAAAAATTAGGAGGAAAATACCCTTAATATAAAAATAAAATGCACATGAGATCATCAGATCAGGCTGGGAGAATGGATTGGTACTGCATGAAGCAACACAGGTTGTTGTTTTCAAAAACTCAGGCAGGCACATCCCACCTCTCACAAGTAGCCACCTACATATCTGCTACAGCTGGGTGAAATGTGGACGTCCCCTTGGGCTTTTCCAGTGGCAGGGATCCTCAGCCCTGAGGTATCTGTGCCCTGAATCATGTCCAGAAAAGTGAGCACGGTGAAAATCTTGCAGCTGACCCTCCCTCACAATGCAAACAGTATGCCTCCTCCGAGTATCCCTAAATAAGTTAGTTTGACACAGTCAATTTGAAACGATACCCAAGGATCCTTCAGATACACCTAGTACAAAAGACATACAGTGGCTTGCAAAAGTATTCAGCACCTTGGTATTTCACTCATTTTAATTTGTTTATGGCATTTCACATGCAAAAAGTAAATCAGGCTCCTCGATATAAAATTTATAAAATTATCTTCCTTAGACTCAAACTGAAAGCAAATCTCTACAACTTGAACTTTCAGGTCTTTTTAATAAAACCCTCCTCTGTGCAACTTCATGATGAAGCTGTATAAGCAGGGATACAAAATGCAAAATATGCACTATGCACAATTTCTCCAATCACAGCCAGAGAAGCCTTTATCTTCTTCTGGGTTGTCTGGGTGTCTTGGCGGCTTTCCTCACTCTTCTCCTTCTTGGACAGTTGCTTAGTTTTTGAGAACTGTCTACTCCACACAGATTTACCACAGAGTGCCATACTGTTTCTATTTCTTCATAACTGATGTAAACAAAGTCCAAGACATTCAGTGACTTGGAAATGTTCATGTATCATCCCCTGACTTGTTTCAAGAATACTTGTAATATAACTGATTACTTAGAAGTATTATACCAAATGGGTCCATTAATTATGCAACCCATCCTCTTGGCTTTTATATTTTTAATTAATTCATACCAAGTTGTAGAGATTTGCTTTCAGTTTGAGTCTAAGGCAGATCATTTTAGAAATTCTTCTACTGAGAAGCCTGATTTACTTTTTGCATTTGAAATGCCATAAATAAATTAAAATGTGTGAAATATCAAGGGGATGAATACTTTTGCAAGCCACTGTATAGTCATAACCATAGACCTATGGATAGCGTCCAAGTCTGTCAACCTTACAGTGACACAGGAAGCAGCAGGACTCTAAAGATTTGGAGCTTTGTTCTCCTGCAAAGATATTGGCATCACCAAACACCTCTGTCCAGTGACCTCTTGACTCCATAAGCTCTTCTCAAGTGTCTCTTAATCCCACAGGCCAAAGACCCAGAGACACAAATGTCACTGCTGAGATAAAGTCTGGACATTAGTGTTGACCCAGGGCCATCACAAACCCAAACTCTTAGATTCCTCACTCAGCATTTCAAGTGCTGAAATCAGGGAATGCTTTGATCCCTTAAAGATCACAGCATTGTCTTTAAAGTTGAGGTCAGTAAGCCTCTCCCCACCGACAAAGCCACTGGAGTCCACGTGCTTACCAAATACCCAGTCCAGGTAAGCAGTGAACAAATTAGGAGCCAGAACCCATTCCTGATGAAACCACAATTCTCTAAGAAGAAGTGAGAGACTCTATCCGCCCTCTGTACAGTACCGGTACTTTTATGGAGGCCAGGGCTCCTGCAAATGGTCAGGATATCAACTGAGCAGCCCAATTAGCAAGAAAAAAAAAAAAAACACGATGCAAAAATCAGTGTAGACTGCAAAGAAGCCCTACAGATATTCATGCTTGTGTTCACAGACTATTTGCAGAGTTAGGATGAGGTCCACTGCCGACATGAAGCCATACTGCTCTGGTATACATCAGTAAAACATGAAAACTGAACAATGTTAGATGCTGATGTGAAATTTCTCTTTCGCCTTCAATATACCAACAGGTTAACAAACAGAAATTTAATTTAAGCAATATTCTTATGCTGATCAGATGAAAGACATCCTCTGAGAAAGCACTTTGGGGTTTGTTCAGTAAGCTTCAGAGCGGTTCATTGTGCCATGATCATTTTTTCCTTTTACAAAGTCAGCCAACAAACGTCTTCAGTGACAAGACAAGAACAATGCAAAAGGCTGTCTTTGAGACAATTTATTTATTCATTCACAGGGTTTCCGTAAAGACTTTCAGCCATCTGAATGATGAAGGTTGGCACTCTGCTTAATACAGCATCCACTACTGTCACACAAACAGGAGATAGAAGACAATGTTGAAGAGAAATAACCATAAGGACAACCTACATGTAACCAAATAAACAGCATAAAATGTGCTTTATTACAGACTGCACTGCCTTCTGTAAAACCTTACCATCAACAGATCCGAACTCTTTCTCATGGGCACGGGTCAGAATCTCTTTGTACAGAATCTCAGCCTCCTTGTACTTCCCCTGTTTGAGAAAGCAGGATGCCTGGAAAGAGGGCAGAAAGCACATTTCACTGTCTGATCAAATTGACCGGTTGATTCGAAACGTGCCCCCTGATAGCAGTGGCGCTCTGTCAGCATATTTTCCTTTCAGAGTGTAAGTCAGGAAAAGTGACACAACACCTCCCTCGCAGCCTCTGCATCGTCCCTGAGAGGAAAGGAACAGGAAGCAGGGCTTTAGGAAGATGCTGCTGATTTAGTATGAAAGAAGAACTGCAATTTCAAACTCGAGATCTGAGAACAGGCTCACAAAATCACCACCACCCCACCAAAACAGTAACTTACATATATACTAGTGGCAGTAAATGTTTTGTGATGAAACACCTGAATTAAGAAACTGGACGGTATGCTGACAGTGTGTGAATCTTCGTTTGTGTCCTGAGCACCCTGCTGTATGCTCTGCTGACATATGACTGCACTGCAAAATATCAGAGCAATTATACTGTCATTTACAGATGAAACAGCAGTGGAGAGTCTCATTTCCCAGAATGAGTCAGCATATAGGCAAGAGATGGAATGAATGGAGGACTGGTGCAGGGATAACAACCTGTGCCTCCATAAAAAGAAAACTAAGGAGGGCCACAAGGAATTACCCTCCACCCCTTTGCACAGGGGGTGAGGAGGTGGAAAACATGCCCCATTTTAAATACGTGGGGGTGCACATTGACAGCAACCTCACCTGGAACACCAACTGCAGCAGCGTGATCATAAAAGCCCACCAACGGCTGTACTTTTACTGTAGTTTTACTCTATATACACATACACACACCATATTTTTTCGGAGTACAAGTCATGTTTTTTTGTTTGTATTTTTTACTAGTTTGAGAGGCCCTGTGATTTACAGTCCTTTGCAACTTATATACTGAAAAAAAAAAAAAAATCACGATTCACAATCAGGAATTTTCATGACAGTGGAAACGAGAAACACAACATTAAACTGTCTTTTTTTGTTTTAAAAAAGCAAGAGGTGGAAACTTCCTAATGGGGCACAATTACATTCAGAAGGGTCAAGTCACACTGAAAACATTCATCATACGAGCGATCGTGATGGCGTTACTTTGTACTTTGAGCTGTTCCTCATGTTGAGCTCCAGAGGAAAAATACAATTTGCAGCCGTGCTCATTTACAGCAAATAATAATATGAATATCTTTATGGAATGAAACACACAACTGACAGCAGATCAAAACACACACAGTAAATGCCACAGTAATCTGATCTCATCTGAACTCGCCTTTTAGCTGACCCACTGTCAGTCACTTCGGTCACTTGTCAGTCACTTGTTTTACCCCATAACTCCTGATCATTCAGTCAGATAGTCCAAACTATACCTTTTTGGAGTCTTTATGATCAGACAAATGTGTGTAGTTTTCAAAATGATTTGAACATTTTCAATTTTGACCCCTGTGTAATTCTTCAATTGACCCCTACCTGGCAGCCTATTGAAAATTCAAGTGGCCAGTTGATTTTTTCAAAAGAGTAATGTTTAAGGAGTATTTGTGCCACCTTTGGTGCTTGCATCACCATTTGCACGATTTTGCTCTAAATATTCTCTTAGCTGCTGCACTAAAACACTGAGGCTAATAATATACACAGTCTCACGAGTCTCACTAGCTTAGCTTATGGCAAGCTAAAAGTGGACGCTCTCATTGTGGCCGAACTTCTACATAGTTTTGTATATTCTATGTTAGTACACGCCCGCAGCCGACGTGCTTGATGAATTCCTATGCAAAAAGTAGTTCCCAGATAACTGTAATATATTCCTGTGAACTAGTGTATATCTTGTGTTTTTACACCTAAATGATCATAAGTCAATACTCACACTCATCCAGCAGCATCTACTCATGTCAGCAAATTCAGCAAATTTTGCAAACAATTGGAAACTGGGTCAGCCGAAAGTAGTCCGGCGAGCTCAATCTGTGGGCACGAGCTATCCCACAATTCCAAAATAGCAGATGCATCGCTCCAACGAGAGCGGCACGATGAACAGGGTATATATATATATATATATATATATATATATATATATATAGTAGCAGAGGCTAACTACTTCTTCTAAACTCGCAGTGTCAAGAAGAAGGAAAAGCAAGAAAAAAGAAGAACAACACAAATAAAGAAGAAGAAAGGAAAAAAACAAACATTTTTGTTCTTAAGAAATAACGTTTTGAAATGGAATGCCATACTTGGAAAAAGAGAGACTATTTTTTTCCTATGGGTTGCTGCAGACTTTTACACTGACTGCCCTCTGGTGGCCATTTCTGCCCGATGAAAACATCGCCGACCTCAATACATATGCATGTAATTTGGTCACTTTTCAAAGGGGTCAGACTCGTCAATAAATTTAATTTAATGTACAATGGTTCATTTCAGGTCAGCTTGGTGTATAAATCTCATTGTTTCAGGCAGTGAGAGCCGTCAGCTGGCTGTTAGAAGCAAGTTAGAGACAAAACCAGCTGATTTCAACAGACAATCGATGTAGCCTGAGGTGGTTTTCATTGGGCGGCCAGTCGTGGAAGTACGAATTCTCACCTCTGGATTGGCCACTTCGCCGGAAGTGACATGGCTCAGCAGCAACCCGTTCGCAAGAAACCTTATATGGACTCATTTGCTTTTTTAAGAACATCAAGAAAATTGAGGGTGAGTTTCTTCATTTTTACCAACAATGTATTACAAAAAAGTTTTCAGACGTTCAGCGTTAAAACATTTAATTGCGTTACACACACACCTCACATAGGATCCTTCATCCTTCCTCAGTGGTTCAGTGACTTAAAGCAGTTTACTTGCAGTTTGCACATCTAACAAAAACATTAATTCGCTCTTAGCTTCTGATTGCTAAAGCAGTGTTTGCGTTATGAATACATAAATAATGCAACAGGCTTTCAAATGTTTAGCTATTACATGTACACCTCACATATGATCATCTGTAAGACTTAGCGGCTTAAAGAAGCAGTTCAGCATTTTGTGCCTCAACATTAATTAGCTTGTTAGCTGTGCTCCTGAAGCCCCTGTGCGCCTTATAAATAAATAATGCTGGGATTCATATTCATTTTGCGCTTTTTTGCATGAAATGGTAAATGCAACTTATACTCCAGTGCAACTTATATACATGTGTGTTTCTCTTCAAGAGGCGTTTTTGGACAGATGCAACTTACAATCTGGTGCGACTTATACTCACGAAAAAAACGGTACATACATACATATATCACATACGAAGTCTGTTAGAAAAGTATCCGACCTTATTATTTTTTTTCAAAAACCATATGGATTTGAATCACGTGTGATTACATCAGACATGCTTGAACCCTCGTGGGCATGCGAGAGTTTTTTCACGCCTGTCGGTTACATCATTTGCCTGTGGGCAGTCTTTGAGTGAGGAGTCGCCCACCCTCTCGTCGATTTTTCATTGTTTAGGAATGGCTCAGACTGCTGCTGTGTTTGATAAAAAATTTTTCAAAAGCTGTAAGGCACAACTAAGTGGACACCTTTCGATAAATTCATCTGGTTTTCGGTAAAAATTTTAACGGCTGATGAGAGATTTTGGTCTGGTAGTGTCGCTTTAAGGACGGCGCCTGACGGCGATCTGCGCTTCGAGGTGGCAGCGTCTCGCCGTTTCAAGTTGAAAACTTCCACATTTCAGGCTCTGTTGACCCAGGAAGTCGTCAGAGAACAGAGAACTTTCAGAAGAAGTCAGCATGAGGAGTTTATTCGGACATTCCATTGTTAACGGACATTTTGTAATGAAAGAACGTGCGGGCAGAGTCGCATGTCGGGCCGGACCCGACCGCGGGGGGTCGCGACAGGAAAAACACCTCCATTGGAAACCTTAACGGGCAAGTTGGAACATGCCCAAGTTGTTAAACAATTTCTCAGTTACTCACTTGTTGAAAGCCATCAAAAGCCGCCTGAATTTTACAAATGGTTTTCAACATGGAGGTGTTTTTCCTGTCGTGGCGCACACAGAAATTTGCGCGCACGTCTTTCATTACAAAATGTCCTTAAACAGTGGAATGTGTACATATACATAGTGTACATATACATACACAGACACCTGCCTATTCTCCATGTAATTTGGAGTTGCATGAGGAAGGGTACCAGGTGTAAAACTTGTGTTAAATCAACATGCAGATCCATATTGGATCTGCTGCGGCGACCCAGAGGTAAACAGCTGAAAGGACTTACAAAAGCAAGTCATTTAGACACATCAAGTCAAGTCCATCCTTTAAAAATACTCTATGTACCACATATTATTCATGGGTTTTGCACTCACAAGAGAAATCACTTCATCTTCATTAACATTCACATGTATGCACAGAATTCCCCATAATATAATCAGCAGGAATATGAAATGTCTACCACGTACGGCTACTGAATCATCCTCACAGAAACGTGTCCACACTCAGACATAAGTCTGATGACACTCCTGCCTGCACAACCTAATTCAGAATGGTGGGACATTATAAAAGTTGACTGTGCCCGTTTCTCTCTCACCAGGTTGTTCTTGGTTTTGGCGACATTCGGATCATCAGGACCCAGTCTGCACTCGTAGATTTCCAGGGCACGGCAGTAGTAGTACTCCACCTCTTCATACTTGCCCTGATTCTGACACAGCAGAGCCAGATTGTTCAGCTGTTTGGCTACATCTGGGTGGTCCTTCCCTAGGACCTGATGGTAGAGAAAGAATCAGCTTTAATGTGTGGACTCAACGTTTGCTTACTTCAGTCATTTTTACCAGTGACAGATGAGAGTCTGCTGCAGGCACTCAGGAGATCTAAAATAGACTGATGATCAACAGAACGTGCAGAAAAGGGCTTCAGGAAAAGAGGCTCTATGTAGCATGCTGAGCTTCAGAGCTTTACCCTTTCTTCTATCCCCCAATGCCTGCTCTCCATTTTCTACTGTCATATCTATTAAAACTGCTAATAGCCTCCGACGGAGGAACAGCCCTCAGTGGGAATGTCACAGACAATTTAAGAAAATCATTTGTTCTTTTCTCTATTTATAGTGCCTGGCATTACAGTGACTCCAACTGAGACTTTAACTTACAACTAGCTAAATGGCGACTGTAGGCCACAGGCCAGCGTCCCCCCCACACACACACACAACCCTATACGGTGCATCCGGAAAGTATTCACAGCGCTTCGCTTATTCCACTTTTTATGTTATAGCCTTGTTCCAAAATGGATGAAATTCCATTTTTTTTTCCTAAAAATTCTACACACAATACCTCAAAATTACAATGTGAAAAAAAGGTTTACTGAGATTTTTGCAAATTTATTAAAAATACAAAATGTAAGAAATCACATGTACATAAGTATACACAGCTTTTGTGATGAAGCTCAAAATTGAGCTCAGGTCTATCCTGTTTCCAACTCATCTTCCTTGAGATGTTTCTACAGCTTAATTGGAGTCCACCTGGGGTAAATTCAGTTGATTGGACATGATTTGGAAACACACACACCTGTCTAGATGTGAGGTCCCACAGTTGACAGTGCATGCCAGAGCACAAACCAAGAATGAAGTCAAAGGAATTGTCTGTAGACTTCTGAGACAGGATTGTCTTGGGGCACAAATCTGGGGAAGAGGACAGAAACATTTCTGCTGTTTTGAAGGCCCTAATGAGCACAGTGGCCTCAATCATCTGTAAATGGAAGAAGGTCACATCCACCAGGATTCTTCCTGGAGCTGGCCGTCTGTCTAAAGTGAGTGATCAAGGGAGAAGAGCCTTAGTCAGACAGGTGACCAAGAACCTGATGGTCACTCTGTCAGAGCTCCAGCTTTCCTCTGTGGAGAGAGGAGAACATTCCGGAAGGACAACCATCTCTGTTACAAGCCCCTAATCAATCCTGTAGGGTACTGCGGTCAGATGGAAGCTACTCACCCACAGGCCACTGGACTGATCAGGAGATGCCATGCCTGAGGGTGAAGCAGCACGCTGCAGTCTGCATTTTGGAATAAACTGCCACAGTGACAGGCCCATTGATGGCATGATGGATGGATGACCCCAGGGTGCAGGTTGACCCCCTGCCTGTGGCTTAAATGCTTGTGTGGTCATTTCAACAATTGCACCTTTTTTTGTTTTGATTGCCCGTTTTCTGTTTCTACAGCTTTGTAAAACTTTGCAAAAACCTTGTAACCGTTAGAATGGCCGGAGCAGCGGGTCAACCCTCTGAGTCTGGTCTGCTCGAGGTTTCTTCCTCAATATGACAGTACAGTGGCTTAGCAGTTAGCACTGGTGCCTCACAGCAAGAAGGTCGTAGGATCGCTTCCCGCTCTTTCTGTGTGGAATTTGCATGTTCTTTCCTCAGGGCACTGCGGTTTCCTCACACAATCCAAAACATGCTCCTTCCTCTGCCCCTGAACAAGGCAGCATCTCTACATCTGGAGTTGGTCCCCGGGTGCCGGACTGTGGCTGCCCACTGCTCCTCATGGTTGGATTGTGTTTAACTGTAATTATGATGGGTTAAATGCAGAGGACAGATTTTATTGTATCTATATGTACAATGACAATATAGGCTCTGTTCTATACTTCAATATCATCAGAGGGAGTGTTTCCTTACCACTGTCGCCTGTGTGCTTGCTCGAGGGGTTGGTAAGGTTAGACCTTACTCGTGTTAAGCGCCTTAGGCAGCTTTGTTGTGACTTGGCGCTACATAAAATTAAATAAATTAAATTAAAATTACTCCTTAGTAAAAGGCACATGGCAGCCCACCTGCAGTTTGCCAAAAGGCACCTGAAGGACTCTCACACCAGGAGAAACAAAATTCTCTGATCTGATGAGACAAAGATTGAACTCTTTGGTGTGAATGCCAGGCATCATGTTTGGAGGAAATCAGGCACCATCCCAACAGTGAAACATGGTAGAGGCAGCATCATGCTGTGGGGATGTTTTTCAGCAGCAGGAACTGGGAGACTAGTCAAGATTGAGGGAAAGATGAATGCAACAATATACAGAGACATCCTGGATGAAAACCTGCTCCAGAGCGCTCTTGACCTCAGACTGGGGCGACAGTAATAGTAAGCACACAGCCAAGATATCAAAGGAGCGGCTTCAGGACAAATCTATGAATGTCCTTGAGTGGCTCAGCCAGAACCCAGACCTGAATCTGACTGAACATCTCTGGAGAGATCTGAAAATGGCTGTGCACCGACGCTCCCCATCCAACCTGATGGAGCTTGAGAGGTGCTGCAAAGAGGAATGGACAAAACCAGTGTTGTATAAAGTACCGGAAAATCACACTTAAGTAAAAGTACAGATACTCATTTAAAAATGACTTTGGTATAAGTTTTAGTCACTGATTGAAATGCTACTCAAGTAAAAGTCTTAAAGTATCTAGTATTTATTGTACTTAATTATGACAAGTAACATACAACTAAATGTACTCAAGTATTGAAAGTAAAAGTACAAGTAAATGTTAATAATCAAAAACGGACTGATTTTTTTTAATATTACAAAGTTTATCTAGGCTTGTAAATGACTGGTAGTATTAGTCAAAATACTGAAAATTGTGCAGATCACACAAAAACACTTCAGAAACAAGGTTTCAAAACCTAAGCAAGAATAGGCTACTCACGAGGTGTTCACAGGAAACAGTTATTTATAGTTATTTTCATTGTTACATGGTTTTATCATTTCTGTTGTGTTTTGTTTCATTTGGTTCTTTTTGTCTCTTTCTCTAAAATTGTATTGTAACATTATTAGTCTATTATTATTGACTATTATTGTCTATTATGTAGACTATTATTGTTTTTGCTATTATTATTAATAAATGAATAAAATAAATTTAAAAAATTACAATCTGACTCTTTTACAACAACGAACGCTGAGCCATTAATTATACAGAAAACAAATCAACACAAACGTTCTGATGCAAACAGCTTGATGCTAACTTTAACATTGAAAACGCCATAGACATGCTAACACGTTAGCATTGGTCCCGTTTTTAAGTTATAAAATACATCTATCAACTGTTTCAGAAGACCATAATAGGTCAGCTTAACATAAAAATATTAAATATTACTCACACAGACAGGCTCTTCAGGGTTTTAGCGGGGAAAACAATGACTCCACGAATCGTAGATCAAAGCACTGCTTCGATCTGCGAATCACTGCTTCGATTGGTTCAAGGTCCAAAGCAAAGCCGTGCTGCAGAAAAGTTGATTATAGACCCGCTGCAGGTCTGTAATCAATGCAGAGAAATGATCATTTTCCTGACAAACACCCCCCAAGTGCGCAACTGCAAAAAAGCCTACCGGACATGCCTCATGACAAATCGGCCTGACTTCGTTGCAGTCACTCGCAATCAGTGGTGTCTCTGGGTGAAAACACGACTTTTTTCGCATACAACCCCAACGCATTCAACCCCTTTGAGGGTCCACCTGTATAACCAAGTGAGAAAATCCATAAAATCAACACAAAATCCTTATAACCTCCAAACCTCAAAATCAGTTTTATTACACACAACCGCATAGCGGTATCACATAACTGGGTTTTTGTCCACATATTATGAGTTGCCACAATGACATTCAAGTCAGGATCATTAGTACTTCCTCTACAGTTGAATTTCAAACAATAGAGATCTAGTATTCATGCGTCAAGCTGAATTTTATAGAAGTGAATGTGTCAAATTGTGTTATTTTTTTACAGAAACAAGAAATCTGTGTCACTAATGGAAATACATTAATAAAATCATGAAAAATAAATCGAATATAATGACGAAAATAAAACATACCTCAGAACTTCATCAAGTGTATCGAAAGTTGCCTCACCAGTGCCGATGTTGCAGACTGGCATGTCGATGATCCTCGACTTCGCCCCTGTGTTTATTAGGGATGGGTATCGATAAGATTTTATCAATAGATACCATTACCGATTCCGCTTATCGTTCCGATTCTTTAGCAGTTCCCTTATCTATACCTCTTGTGATTTTTTTTGTGTACTAATAATAGGCTTTACAGGTTTTCTATGTCTGCAGGTCAAAGAGCTTTTTCTTATTGTGCACCCGCTCTGTGGAATGGTCTTCCTGCGACCGTGAGGCAGTTGGAGTCTGTGGACATTTTTAAGTCAAGCCTTAAGCCCATTTTTATTCTCTTTCTTATGACTAGTTTTTATTTATCTGTTTTAATCTTTTACTTCTGTTTTTAATTATGTCTTTGAATGTTTTAATTTTTATTTATTTATTTTAATTATTTTATGTTGAACTGTTCTATGTGAGGTGCCCTGAGATGGATTTTGTTGTGATTTAGTGCTTTATAAGCCCATTAAATTGAAACTGAATTGAACAACATTTTATTGAGTCTTAAAGTAAATAAATATGAAACTGGTCACTGGATCCTTAAACTTTGGACATAATAAACTCTACATGGTGGATCCTTGATCTCTGGACATAAATAGGAATAAACAAAATTTGTAGTTTTTGTCAAAAGCATTTCCTTTCAGACATTATTGGAATGAATGTCTTTCCATATATCTGAGCTGAACTCTTACAGCTGCTGTGCTGTATGTCAGCATCAGTTTAATTCATAAAGAATACAGCACGTCTCATTTTGGGAAGAAAAAAGTTTTAGTCGATTGTAGTTTATTTTATGTATTACAGCGTTTGGAAAGAGGTGTCATTTTATTTAAAGCGGCAATTTGAATTTATTCATTCTGACTGGACTCTGTCTCAGCAGAGAGACACGCAGCGGCGCGGCTCTAAACGCGCAGAACGGAGGACGATTCTCATTTCTTGACTGCAACAACATGAGTCCCAGTTAGTGACTTAGTCCACACAAAAGCGACTCACGATATTTTAATGGCTTTGAGAAGAGTTAAAGAAGCAGACTTGCCGTTTCTGAAGAGCAGCGAATCAAAGAACCAACAAACTAGTGGATCGAAGTATTGCTTCAATGACTCACCCATCAAAGTGGAGTCGAGCTGCAGAAACGGTTGATTACAGAGCCGCTGCAGACCAAACCCTGATAATCCGTAAGACTTTATTTGTAGGTCCGTATGACTCTGAAACTCGGAAAAATCTGTATAATTTATGGACAATCCGTATAGGTTGACATGTATGTTTTTGTGTAACGAGTAATGGCATGGCGCATAGAAAATGTATCGGAGCAGAAGTATACAAAAGTGAAAGTAAGCTGAATTAAAAAAAACTCAAGTAAAGTACAAAGTCTCCCAAAACGTACTTAAGTACAGTAGTGAAGTATTTTTACTTCGTTACTATACAACATTGGACACAACTGCCCAAAGTTAGGTGCACCAAGCTTGTGGCATCATATTTAAGAAGACTTGATGCTGTAATTGCTGCCAAAGATGCATCAACAAAGTATGGAGTAAAGGGTGTGAATACTTATAGTACACGTGATTTATTAGTCTTTTATTTTTAATAAATGTGCAAAAATTAAAAAAAAAAAAAGTTTTATGTTGTCATTATGGGATGTTGTGAGTAGGTTTGAATTTATTACATTCTGGAATAAGGCTGTAACATAACAAAATGTGGGGAAAAAGTGAAACGCTGTGAATACTTTAAGGATGCACCGTAAATTTGGTATCATTGGCTATTTCACAAGGGCTTGGCATCATAATATACACACAAACCAGGTGGAACATACCAATGAGTACAATGTGCTTCTTGCATCTTTCAGGCTCGTTCCAGATCAGATCCATACAAACCCCCATGTCAAAATTCCACCCCCCCCCCACTTCTCCCGGTTACTTTGAAATGTCATTAGCAGAACTTAGCAGCATCTTATTTGATCCTATACCAACAAAGTTGTTTAAGGACTTATGGCCCGTTCTTGGGCCGACTCTGCTGGAAATGATTAATCTTTTATTAACCTCTGGTTCTGTTCCTAGGTGTTTTAAATCTACAGTGATTAAACCATTGCTTAAGAAATCTCATCTTGACCCTGATGTATTGAATAATTATAGGCCAATATCAAATCTGTCATTCTGTTCTAAAATTCTGGAAAAAGTGGTTTCACAACAGCTTGTGGACAATCTTACTGAGAATGATCTTTTTAAGCCACTGCAGTCTGCTTTTAGAAAACAGAGACAGTGCTTATTAGAGTGGTGAATGATTTTCTGCGTGCAATGGATTCGGACACCACGATGGTTTTAGTCTTAGTGCTGTGTTTGATACTGTGGATCATCGTGTTTTACTTGATGGGCTGGAAAATTAAATCTAAACTAAACTTAAATCTATGCTGGACCACGAGTGTCACCCCCTGCAGGACGTTCTGTCTGCCCTGGAGAGCAGTTTCAGTGACAGACTCATCCACCCTTGCTGCGTGAGGGAGAGATTCTGCAGATCGCTTCTCCCGGCTGCTGTTAGACTGTACGATGAACAATGCTAGTACTGTGGTAACCATAGCAACCAGGACAATAATCATTACCTGCTGTATTTATTAGGTGTAATAATTTAACTTATGGTGCAAACTTAAGCTACTTTACCTACTATATTTTAACCTGTCCATATTGTAAATATCAGAGTAACTTATCGTACATTTCACACTGAAGTCACTTTATCTGATTACTTTTACATCCCGACAGTGTATATCTTCCCGGCAGTGCAGCACTGAACTGAACAATGGTAGCCTTAGCGTTACCCGGCACTCAGTGCTTTTTTTGGTTGTTTTTTAAGAGATACTTGCCTGTTTTATTGCATGCCCTTCTATTCCTACTGTTCTATGCTGCAATGTGACACTGCAATTTCCCCAATGAGGGATGAATAAAGGCTTTTCTTATCTTATCTTATTACTTTGGGATTACTGGAAGTGTCCTTGCTTGGTTGACGTCTTATTTGTCCAGTCGTTCTCATTGTGTTGTGTGAATGAAATTTGGGGTTCCACAGGGGTCTGTGTTAGGCCCCTTGCTTTTCTCACTTTATATAGCGCCCCTTGGGCATATTCTGCGGCATTATGGAATTGCCTTTCATTGCTATGCTGATGATACTCCATTGTACATGCCGATAACTGCTGGTAATCTTCCCCATATAAAATCCTTATAAGATTGTCTTGTATCTGTGAGAAGCTGATTGTCTAGTGACTTCCTACTCTTAAATTCTGATAAGACTGAAATGATGGTTCTTGGTCCAGCTAGACATCGGCATCAATTTGACCAGCTGGCGCTTAGTTTGGGTTCGTGTGTTATACATCATACGGACAAGGTGAGGAATCTTGGGGTACTTTTTGATCCTACATTGTCCTTTGACCTCCACATTAGAGATATTACGAGGACTGCCTTCTTCCATCTGCGAAACAGAGCAAGGATTCGTCCCATCCTGTCTATGGCTGATGCTGAGACTTTGATACATGCATTTATCTCTTCCAGACTGGATTATTGTAATGCTTTATTTTCTGGTCTGCTGCAGTCCAGCATTAGGGGCCTTCAGTTAGTGCAGAATGACACAAAGTACAAAGTCTGACAGCAACATTACACCCATTCTGGCATCCCTTCATTGGCTTCTAGTTTCTGCCAGATCAGATTTTAAGGTCCTGTTGCTGGTCTATAAAATTGTTCATGGACTGGCTCCTTCCTACCTGGTGGAGTTGGTCAAGCCCTATGTACCGGCACAGCCCTTACGTTCACAGAGCACAGGGCTTCCGTGTGTTCCAAGGGTGAAAAAGAAGTCTGTGGGGTATAGAGCCTTCTCCTACCGTGGCCCTACTCTTTGAACAAGTCCCAGTATTTTTGCTGTCACCAGTTACCTTTGTAATCTAGACATGCTAAGCTTTCTCATAACACCAAATGTGGATTGCGGGGGTGCACGCAGGACCATGCTGGCCCACGGCCGACTATTTTAGCTTTTACAGCAGCCATATGAGAGCTTTGTGCACATCTCTACAGTGTAGTCCAGGGACATGGCTTACCTTTTCTCTGATCTCCAGAGCCCTCTTACACAGAGGCTCAGCCTCCTTATACTTCCCCCTCTTTCCATAAAGCACAGCCAAGTTGTTCAATGTTGCAGCAACCTGGACACAGAAAAATACAACAAACTAGAATTATTCAATTTCTGGACTTTATGTTCATAATTCAAGTTTATGTATTTTCAAACACACTTAGGTTGGAATCAGTAAAGCCCATCACTCACACTTTTTTTTTTTTTTTAATTTGTGGTCAAGCTTTGAAGGACTATGGTGTTATTTAGTGTTGGTCAGGATCCAGCTGTTGATACCTTTAAACCTTCCCCAAATTAGCAGTTGTACTGTCCTTCTACATACCTTTGGGTTTTGGTTTTGACAGTTTCTGTGTGTGTGTGTTTTTTTAGGGGGGGGTCATATGCTATTTTATCACTGCAGGTAACTTTAGGACCTTTAGGTCTTTTAAAGTATTTTCAAGTATTTTTAAGCTTAATTTCTTAAATTAAAGATGCCAACACACAATAATTATAGTTTTTATTGCAACTGAATTATTATTTTCACACAATGAAACAACAAATAGGCTGAGAAGCTTCTCACTGTAGCATGTGTTGAACATCCAACCTGGCCCACTGCCAAGTGTTACGTCAGAAGCAATGCCTCCATGGAATAAGTCACTTCTCCTGGTTCCTTTGAAACATCATTAGCATTTGCCCACTAAAACAGTGTCTGTTACCAGCAGCTCAGAGTTTTTTGCTCTGCAAAAACAGTTTTGGTGAGCCATAATTCGGACCCCCCCCCCTTTAAAAAACCAGTATACATTAAGCCCCTTTCACACTGGGCCAACATAGAGTTGGCAAGTTATGCAGCTCTATGCTGAGTTTAAGCAGCTCTACGCTGAGTTTAAGTAGCTCTATGCTGAGTTTAAGCAGGTCTATGCCGGGTTTAAGCAGCTCTACGCTGAGTTTGAACAGCTCTACGCTGAATTTAAGCAGCTTTATGCTGAGTTTTTGCTCCTCTACGCAGCAGTGTGCTGAGGGGTACGTGAGGTGGATGCAAAAATTAAACATGTTTAAATTAAACGTTTAATTTTTTCGGTGTAGAGCACTGGACACAGAAAGTACGCAGTTTTATGCAAGTCTACACAACACTTCTTTACTGTACATCAAGTCTCCGCAATTCTACTCAACCCTACATCAGGTCGAAAAATCCTTTGAAGTTTTTTTATCAGTACAAACCTGGATTGATAGATTTTATCCATCCCGCTGGACTTTGCTGACAGTGAAGCTTCAAAACCACGGAAGAAGAAAAGGTGGGCCGGCCAAGCTTCCATGTTCAGAGGACATGTAGAAAACATGCAGGGCAGGGGCCCTCCACCAACCCTGTTCCTGGAGGGCCCATGCCCTGCATGTTTTACATGTCTACCTACTCACGTCACACCTGATCTTTTTTAAAGTGGTACCTTCCAACTCTTGACTGGCTGAGCACAGCTGATCAAGTTAATTGCCTGGGAGTGGAACAGGGAGAGTGAGAAAATATGCAGGACAGGGGCCCTCCAGGGACAGGGCTGGGCACAGCTGCTCTACAGTGTGACAGGTGGGGTCAGGTCATGTCGAATCAGTCACGTCAGTACAACGTTCAGCCGCTTACAAACCCTTTTTTTATTTTGTTTTGTTGGTTGGTGGATCATTAATCAAATATAATTCCATCACGACCAGAAAGCTGAATGAGAGATTGCTGTGAAAACTGATCGTAAATAAATGGAGCACTAATAAAACTTTTTCAGCTTTGAAAATTAGTGATTTTTTTTTCCTTTTTGTCAGTGGCATGACAAAGCAGCAGCAGGATGGAAAAGGCACCTGGAACACTGCATTACACTTCTCCAAAAATGCTGCATTTATTCACAAACATCTTCTACAATAAGGAATTAAAGTATTTCCAAAACAAGGACATCTTATTTGGACATCAGTGTGTCTATGATGATGGATCCGGATGAAAGGAGGCAATAGCAGGTCAGATTAAAAGACTATTTACTGTGTGTGTAGGTCTGCTTCACATGAGGCAAATGTCCATTATTGTCAATGAAAAAGAAAATACAGGAACTAATGGGTTTATTACGTCCGTCAAGGAGCCGCTCCAGTTAGTGCAGAGAGAGAGCGCATGGAGCAGAGAGAGTGAAGCAACATGTTAAGAAGACAAACAAAACTGTGGCGCTGCCTTTATTTCTCCTTGCACAGTTCAAACTGTTTCTGTTCACACTGTGTGCGCATGTCAGTGACAGTTATACTGAATTTATGAGATGAAATAAATGGTCAAAATTCCTTTAAAAATAAGAATATATGAATGAACAGTATAAAAATCAAAAACACGTGTGTTTAAAAAAAGCTGATGTGGAGAAACTCTGCAGTGATCCTCAGAAGCCAAAATCACATAAAGCAGGTGAGAACTCTTAACTTTAACAGGCTGTTATTTTCCAAAGATATTTATTTTAGATTTTGAGCTTAATGGTTGTTTTATGTTCAAGCACAAAATGTGACTGACAAGGAGAAAATCAGGACATGAACTCGAGTCAGAATAAAAATACAAGTTGCTGATTTTATATTTTTCAAAGTTATTAGGCTACAGCTGTTTTATTTATTTCAAAGTAAGTTACTTCTTATTTTATTATTATTTTATAAAAATATGGGAGTCAAAACAGCCTGCATTGCTCAGTTTTTCCTGCACATGTCCATGTATTTTTTCCCTCTTTATAATAGTTTGGTGTTTGCATTTGTTCTACAAAGTTTTAAAAAACAATAAAATGTTAAGACTTTTCTTTACAACATTTCTGTAAATTCAGAAATGCAACAGAAACAACCACAAATCAGAAAAAGTCGGGACTATATGTAAGATTAAAAATAAAAATGCTGCACTATTCCCAGTTTCTCCTCTCACACCCACAGAAGCCAAGAGTTATGTCTTGACACTGAACTTTAATCCCTTCATGGCTTGAAACTGATGCTTGAAGCACATTTTAACAGCACTTTATTTAAAAGCACTTTATCATCCAGCACTTACAACCTTTTTAGCTGTTGACTGTGGTTGCATGGTCTGTGTATTGTTAATGCTTGTGTATTGTGTGTTGTATATGGTTGTGTATTGTGTACTTTGTGTGGGTTGGATGTGCACGACACTGGTCGGCGCACCCCGATATATATATATTTTTTTTTGGACACCAAAAAGTTTAATTTCTGCCTAGCAGGATTCCGTCAAAACTTTGAGGAACTTTTCACCACAGCTAGATATTAGGCCACGGAAGAACCCATTAAATTTGGGAGAGGATCCGGATTCTGGGTCAAGTTTCACTTTATATTGGCTTTGAAGGATTACTGTTAGCAGATCACGTCAAAACTACTGCACGGATTTTGCTGAAATTTTCAAAACAGATAGATATTAGGCCATGAAAGATTCCATTAAATTTTGGAGGTGATCTGGATCCAAATCCAGATCAAGATTTCACTTTATATACGCTTTGAAGGA
Source organism: Thalassophryne amazonica (assembly GCF_902500255.1). Lineage (NCBI taxonomy): Eukaryota > Metazoa > Chordata > Actinopteri > Batrachoidiformes > Batrachoididae > Thalassophryne > Thalassophryne amazonica. The sequence goes on from NC_047115.1 coordinate 84,152,659, forward strand.
TTAAGTCAAAAATACTTAATGGATTCTCACCAAATTTACACCATATATAGATATTAGGCCATGGAAGACTCCACTGAATTTTGGAGGTGATCCAGATCCAGATTCTGGCTCAAGAGTTCCCTTTATATAGGCTTTGAAGGATTTCTTCAAAACTACTGCACGGATTCTCACCAAATTTGCACCACAGATAGATATTATGGCATGTAAGACTCCATTAAATTTTGGAGGTGATCCGGATCCAGATTCTGGATGATTTCCCTTTATATAGGCTTTGAAGGATTACTTCAAATCTACTTCACGGATTCTCACCAAATTTGCACCACAGATAGATATTAGGGCAACAGAAGAAGACTAGAACATTTGCAGTTGCGCGCACAGGCCATGTAAACGCTAATCAAATTAGCACAAAAGCTACAGCTTTCCAACACGACACACAGAGTGAAATAAAGCCTCTTAGGAGAAAAACAGTCCACACTGATCATCTGAAATAGCTTACTGCAAATTTAAAGCGAAGCAGTGTGTTTGTCTGTTTAAAAGAAACACTGTTTTGTCCACTGCCTACTCTCCACTGTATGCGGGGAGTGGCTATTGTGCGGTGGCCGCCTCTCTCTGGCCGGTGTGAGCGGCTCAGCACTGCCCTCACAGCTCCATCCTCGGCCACACAGGTAAAATATCTTCTCAGCAGAAGTCCACTCTTCCTTCTGTGTTTTGCTCAGACTCGCACTGAGTGCTTCGCTTTTTAATTTTTGCTTTTTGGGCAACACACAACAAACACGGTAACCTAAATAAAATAATAATAATAGTAATTTTAAAAAAACCTGACTGCTTACATGTTCAAACTGAAATGCACTGGCTGAATCGCAGAGAAAGAGGGATCTAAAAAAAAAAAAAAAAAAAAAATCACGCAGAGACCCAGCCCATCAACCTTTAACAAAACAACAACAACAAAAAAAAACTTAAAAATGGTTAAATTTTACAAGCTGGGGAAAACAAAAAACAGAAAGCAACATCCCATCACCATTTCAGCAAAATGTCAAGACTTTGGCCCGACTATGGCTGAGCTCCTGACAACAGGAAAGAGCCAAAACTTGTAAAGATGTGAAAAAAAAAATTACCCAGGAAAACAGAAAGGGATACACTAAATTTGACAATCTCTGTGATGTTGCAGCGACATTGTGCCATTGCTTAAGAAGAGCCCTGGACTGTTTATATTTTAAAACGCAAAAGTACTTTTTATCCGATTACTCGATTAATCACCAGAATAATCGATAGAATCCTCGATTACTAAAATAATCGATAGCTGCAGCCCTAAGCAGTACACTTGAATATTTTTCATAAATGAATGCAACATTGCATTTTTTTTAGAGTTCCGTAATCTGCCTGAGAACTGTGAAAGGTCCTCTGTTTCTCTGGCTTTCCTCCCAAACACAGCTAGCATTCGTGCGAAGCGTGTTTCAGTCAAGACCTTAATTAAAAATAGTTTCACACAAGCTGTTTTTATTGTAATATTGAACAATGACAATAATGTGTGCACAGCGTGTACAGGGTTACAGCTGACAGACGAAATGTTCTCTGTTAAATATTGTCTTATTGTTCAGACTGTCACATCTGGGACAAGTTTAAGGGACTTTGCCTACCTTTCACTGAATAAGTTACAGACATTTGTGACAGTGTTATCCATAGATTCAGTCATGTCCATGTAGTTACACGGAGCCTGCAAGTCTGCATTAAAAGAATCTGCTCCCCACAGCATTCTACATGAGTGACTTGCTGACTACTCAGTGCGCATGCCCCAAACAATGTAACAACGGTCTACTATGAAGCCAGAAGAGATGACTAATCAGATCCAGCTTCTCATGGACATGTGTACACAACAATATGGCTGCCATTTCCATGGGGCAATCTTACCGCAGGGTGGTCTTTTCCCAGGGTTTTCTCTCGAATAGACAGAGCGTCATTCAGCAGATGGGCAGCCTCTTTGTATTTGTTCTGATCCCTTCATGAAAAAACAGAAGAAAGGTGAGTATGATGAGAATGAACAGACGTGTTTAAAAACATTCCTGACTCTGAAGAAATCTATGCTGCAGAAAGTATGACAATACAAATGTGAGCAGAGAACAAAATATGGCTATGCTCCAGTATTGGGGCTGCTCTAACCTGTAGACCAAGGCCAGGATGTTGAGCATGGTTGCCACATCAGGGTGGTCGTGTCCGGAGGTCTTCTCCAGATCTTCCAGTGCCTGCTTGCACAGGGGCACGGCTACCTCATACCTGCCCTGGGACGCGTACTGGATCACCAGGTTGTGCAGGGTTCTCAAACGAGCAGGGATTTCATAACCTCCCTGTTGGGCTGCTGCCACAGCTGCACTGTTATGCTGATGCTGTACTGTGGGTACAGAATCCACATACAGAGAGGAAAGGTAAGATTTTTGTCGGTAGGAAATAATACATGGCTGAATATAACTGACAAACATCTGAAAAGAACACAGTGGTTTCATGTAAATGAAGGAGGTAATTTAACTGTTTGATGAGTTACATCTCCGCCGGTGTCCTCAATTTAGTCAAACGAATTTAGAAAGGCTCTATGTTCACATGACTCGGGTTTCTTATTATGAAAGTGCTTTTTTCTATGTACTTGATGTTATTTGACGTTAACTTGACTAACACAACATTAACAAGAGCTTGCCCTGTGCACCTTTTCATTTATTAATGTGTGTGTGTGTGTGTGGCGGGGGGCGTTAGATGGATGGATAGATGGGGTTAACATTTGCCATTTTCTGCTTCTTTTATTTTTTTTAAATCACAAACTTCTTTGAAAAGTATTGAAAAATTAAAAACAAAGCAAACAAACAAAAACTAGTAATTTGTTATGAAGTCATGTTACAGACTGAAACCTGCCATTTTAAGCACTCTGTTTATGAAATGATATGATGTAGAATTGAATAAGCATGAGTTCAACCTTAATGGCTGGGATAATGCTAGTTTTCCATGTGCATTTTTAAGTTATTTCAAATTAGTAAACTTTTTACTTCCTTGGCTGTTCTCCTCATCATCATTGGGGAAGAGGTCATCCAGAGAATCCTTGGGTGTTTCTCGGTCTTTCTCCTCCTGCTGAGATGAAATGAAGCAGTCAGTCAGACCCTCCAACATACACTACCAAGGACAGTTCATGGAAGTATCAGACAAGTAACAAAAGCATTGTTTTAAAAACCCAACAACCTGAAAAAAACACTCTGATTTTATGTGAACAGCTAAATGTCTGAAGATCAACAGTCTGAAATCTTAATACGCCATTCAAGTTATGACGATACAAAAAAGTAAAAAGGTTTCCTGTTTGTTTTTTAATTTTTGGAAACAGTCACATTGAAGGCAAAATATTCTTGAAAACACACACAAAAGGCTACACAGTCAGATCTATAAGGAGATGGATAGTGACTATTTTTTATAGCTTTGCTGCTGTGCACCACCCCAATGGAGCTGAAATGAAACAATTAAGATGTGCTTGTAGTGTAGACTTTCACCTTATGGCCCAGTCACACAACACTTAACGAAGGGTGACGAAGCCCTGACGAAACAAGAAATCTGGACTTTCGTTGGCATCGTTTAACCCTCGTCAGCTTCGTTCTGGCAGCGGTCACTTCGTCAGGATTTTAAACTGTCGAAAATCTTCAACGAACACCACCGAAAACCTCAATTCGTCCGTATTTCGTTTCGCCGTCGTTTGTGACAGTTTGTTATCATTTGGTTAGTTTTTGTAACGTTAGCCTTTCGTTCACTCTTCGTTCACCTCGGTTGAACGAACATGACGACAGCTGAACGAGTAATTAGCGAATACGTAACGACGCCTCGACGACCTAAACGTTTTCATACAGTAAATATAGCGTTAAGAACATTTCATCAACTATGTACGGACATTTCAAATGTTTCACCTTTGTGTGGGCGTGGCCTTCGTCGGTCTTCTTCTTCTTCATTCGTATTCAATGGCGGACGGTACCATTTACCGCCACCTACCGGGCTGGTGAGTGATCGCTGTTTTTAGCTGTCGTTCAAAGCATTGAAGCTTCGGTTTCAGCTGTCATTCAAAGCGTCAACGTTAACGTTTTGTCTCGTTTATCCTTCGTTCGTTTTGCGCTCATGATTCGCTGGATATTCGGTGATTGGAATTTGTCGGCTCATTCGTCAACGTTTTCTAACGAATTGTTTTTTTTTCCTTCGTCAGGGCTTTGTCACCCTTCGTTAAGTGCCATGTGACTGGGCCATTAACGTCAAGCGGTTTAACGTAAACATTACAACCATTTAGGAATGACAGGCTTTTTTATACATACACAGAAAATCAGTAATCGCACAAACTAAATATTGGGATTACTGTTCATACAAGACACTGTTCCACCTAGATTTCTTTAGACAAGTCAGGGAATAAATACATGAATTTCCAAGTCAGGGAATATATCTTGGACTTCATTTACATCAATCATTAAAATACAGACAGCACAGTGTTGTACGGTAAATATGTATGGAGTAGGTAGTCCTCAGAAAGTGAATGGTTGTGCAACAAACAGAGCTACAAAAGGAACTACCAACACACCCATGACATCTGAGATTGAGCTTTAGACTTCTCTGGCTGTAAATGGGCAGCACAGTCTCCTCTGAGGGTGGGGGCTAATGGGTTAAAATATGACACATATGACGCAATAATCAGAGCTGTGGATTGAAAATTGTGAAATCTGAGGAAAATTTGCAGGGTGTCAGGGGGTGCAGCCCCCAGGAGCTGGGGTTTATGGCCTGCAGGGACCCAGAAACCACATCAATTTTGTATCTAATACATTTTTCTTCTCCGGGAAGAAAAAAAAAAAACCTCAAAATAAGCACATATTTAAATGATCCTAAATTCAACCCTTCATTTGAACTGTCCGTGATAATGTTGAAATAACAGAATATGGCATGGAAGTAGGACTGATGGAATGATTTTCTTTTTAATTGTAAACCAAATTATGCAATAGCTCAGAACAATTAAACTACATGAAATTCATGAAGACTGAAAAGACTGTTACAGCATTTCAAAAACCACAGCTATTGGGCCTTTCACAGTGCACGCTTTATACGCGTCAGGCAACACCCCCCAACGCCTTGTGACGTCAGGCGCTTCGCTTCGGAAGCGGCAAGGGGGGCAGAGATTGCTACACCACACTCTGGCTGTTTCCACAAACCAAAAAAAGTTGAGCAATCGCCATCTTGCATTTGCATATGTAGACCCATGAAAAAGCTTAAAAACAGCAGTAGAACGAGTCTCCCATCACCCTGCCTGGAGAAGCTTTTTTCCAGCTACTTTTCGGAGTGATGCCGAGCCGAGAGAGGACTGACGACTTGTTAGGATATCGATCAAACCGCGACAGTGGGCCGACCCGCACGAAGCAGCCAGGGTTCAAGCCTCATCCCTGGGCAGACCGAGGCAGGCAGCCGATGTGATGGAACAGACCCACTCAGTCTGAAATTGACCAGTTTTTGGATATATATACAAACACCCAGTTTAACCAACGGAGCTTAATTCTGCAGCTTTATCGAGGTGACAATAATTTTAAAAAAAAACATGACATTTACTGCACTGCTGTGAAGGTTTAATGATCGGCTAACGTTAGCTTAGCCTTTTAGCACAGTTGAGCTGAGTTGTCCATTTGACTGCTCCTGGGAGCTGAGTGAACACTTTAATTTGTAAATGGTTCAGTCTATTTTTATTTTTACCAAATAAAGCTACAGCTTTTTTTGGCTTTTTTTTTCATAAACTGTTTAGTGTTTCTTTATATTTTAAGAAATATTTTTTATTTGTCCCAATCAGGACCATTTGCTGTGCAGACAACCTAAATACAGATGCACTTCAAAAACGTCCGTTGATGAGCTGAACACCATGAAGTCCAGCCGGAAGTAAACATCTCTGCTGTTCAAAATAGGAGAAAAGTGTCTTCAACAGCAGAGGTCAAAGCTGCAGAAGAGACCTTCATCTGGTCCCGAGAATCCAGCATAACATCACCTGCTTCTAAATAAAACGCTCTTTAAACAGCAACTATTTTATTATTTTTTAAAAAGCTGTTTCATTTTATATTTTAACAATAAATGACTGGATCATTAAAAATGAAATCCTAATTTACAATCAAACTGCAGTCATTGTGAAATTATCTTCTGTTGCATTCATAATAAACATTTGTATTTATTTACCGTGTCTGTTTTTCTGGTTGAAATGAGACATGAATAATCTACCAGACTTAAAAAATGTACAAATTTCCATGCTATTTTATTTGTCTAAAAATAAATGTCCAAGGGTCCTTATGTTAAACAAGAAATGATCTAATCTGAAATAACAGGTAAGTTATGGTTTTAATTTACAGATGAAGAAAGGTTTCTAAAGAATCTTTATTTATTTATTTATTGCTATTTTAATTACAAGTGTTATAAACTTTTTTACACTAATCAGAAATTAATTTTGAGGTAAAAAAAATTTGCAAAGATTTTTCTTCAGAAAACTGCTCAGTATAAATAAGCAGTCCTGTGAGACATTTCTGTTGTACAGATCAGTGGTTTGTGCCACTAGTCTTCCATGTTTGGGCCTGACGCATCATTCTATTGGACAACACGAGGCTATGTCACAGCTCAGAGTGGTGAAAGTTGGATTGGGTTGAACTTTGACCGCGGCAGCCTGTTGACAAGCGGCAACGTGCACTCCCGTCAGAAGCGTTGCTTTAGCTCAGTTTTTGACACAACGCTTCTGAAGTGTCTAAAAAGCAATGTGTCTCATTGAAAATAATGCTTTTTAGACTGATTCGTGACGCTTCTGCTGCTTCCAAAGCGTGCGGTGTGAAAAGCCCTTAAAGCTTGTAGAATATTTTAAAAATCATGGTAAAATATCAATAACATACTTTATAGTAAAAAGAAAGTCACTTATATTCTTGTGTAAATTCCTGTAAATCCATTCAAAGCCACAGTCTTTTTTTTTCCAATGAAGGAAAGTCTAGATTAATTTTAAAGTCACTTATATTCTTGTCTGAAATCCTGTTTGAACAGTATGTTTATTTCCCAGGGAGAAAAAAAATCTTACCCCGTTTCCTTATGACAAAAGATGCCATTCGCTTTTCCAATTCCTCTTATCTTTCGGATGTGTTCATGAAGACGAACTATAAATTCAAACCAGCACCAATTCCACGGATTCTTGTCCTTGTTAAACTTTTTCCACACAGTCTTTCTCACCATCTTCCCTCTGTCTGATGTCGCTCTGTGACACAGACATTCCACAAATTTCTTCTTTTAAAACCTTGATAGCTCTAAACGTATGCGATGTCCACTTGCTACTTTTAACTTAAGAACAGCGTCTTGGAACAGCCAGGCACGCAGCATCGCCATAGCAACCATCTACTGTCATAACAGCCACCGTTTGAGTGAGGTATTTTTCTCTGCGGATCCGCGGACACTGATTTATATCTTGTTATATGGATTGCAGATTTATAAAAGTTGCACAATGTCGTAAAAAAGAACGCTTTGTGATAGACATTGTAAAAACTCAGTGATGATCACGATTACAGAGTACAACACTAACACCCCCCCCCCCCCCCCCACACACACACACACACAGACATGATGAAATCCATGGATCTGAGAATTCACAGCCCTGAATAGTCCTACATCTATCTGGGGACAGCCCTTGTATGACCCTAGCAAAAACATGGCACTTTCTCTGAGTTTTTGGGCAAATTACATGGTAAATAAAGTGAAAATGCAAAGAAAAGATGAAGATGCAGTGGAAAGCGAACGTGCTGCAGTTTGTCAAAGTGTGTAGGCTAAATCTCCAATTTGCCTCATCTGCCCTTCTCCACTGGGAACTGAATAAACGGCACTTTTTGCGACTGTTTCAGTCACTGCAGCCAAAAACAAAACAGTACACCATTTTTCCGTCTAAGGTGATGCTGTGTTTGTATTGCGCAACACCAGGCTGTGTCCAGAAGTGGTGAAATCCCACCATCAATCAATCAATCAATCAATTTTATTTATATAGCGCCAAATCACAACAAACAGTTGCCCCAAGGCGCTTTATATTGTAAGGCAAGGCCATACAATAATTACGTAAAAACCCCAACGGTCAAAACGACCCCCTGTGAGCAAGCACTTGGCGACAGTGGGACCATAACACAAAGGTGTTCAAATGAGACTGCACTGCCCCATTGGAGAAACTGCACAGTTCAACTTTTTTTCTGGTGCATTACGTTATCCAGCATATAATAAACAAATCCTGGCAGCAATCAAGACCTCAAGTCAGCCGCTACCAATCACTGGTTTTGACACACTTTCCCATTCAACTGGATGGGAAAGTGTGTCGAAACCTTTGACTGGTAGTGTAAAAGGCACACACACATACCAAGTCACCTCAGAATGTTTTGTTTATGTTCGCATTATAACTGAGACGTCACACAAAAGAGGATACTTACAGTGGGTGACACATCCTCATCATATTTTTTGAGCTGGTTCATAAACTCCAGGTGCTTCTTCTCCTCCTCCAGCTGGGCAACATTTTGTTCACTCTTCTGCAGCTTCTGCTGGGTGTTAGCAAGCTCATCTCGAAGCCACTGGTTTTCCTGACAAAGCCTCCTGACCTGTGCACGCAACTTCTGCTTCTCTGATTCCACTGCATTTAGGTGGTTGGACAGGGCCATCATCACCTTGGACAGAGACATTTGACAGCACTGACATGAAACAAGGACACACTGGAGAATGATTCAGTATCACAACACAACCTAAGTATAGAATGAGGAAATTCAAGGCACCCGGTGACTATACATAGATATGCTTGGTACAGGAGACCGATTCTGCCAACGGTGGTATTTGAATAAATAATCCACCCACACAAAACTGAATGCTGATGTTGCAAATGTTAATGGATTTTACTACGGAATTTGACTCTGTTAACCATAAAATTTAAATTCACCTTCTGCAGGAATGAGTCAGACTGAAGCAGTTACCAGTTTCATAGTAAACATGACAAAATTCCTGTCAATTAGTATTTCATTTCATTTTTATCATTAAATGATTGTTGATAACTGTGACCTCATACCAACAGCACAAAGTAAAAGTCTTGAATTGAAAATATTATATTAAATATTACTTAAACATAAAACTTGCAAATTATAAGTATCAAAATGTATTTAAAGTACAAAATGTTAAAATGCTCGTTAAGTGTAATTGCCCATTTCAATATAATATACATTACTGGATTATAGTTACTGATTTGTTACGTCGGTTTTGGGCTAATGTGTCACGCCACAGTCATGTAGTGTTCTCTTAATCGTAACTCAGAGACAATGAAGATGCCAATTTGATTTGTTGCACCTTATAAACCATTGTCAGGAAGCTATTCCTAGTATTACCTGTGCTTCTCCCAGACCCAGTTCAATCATCTCCACTGACTTGCGAAGCAAGTTGGACTTCTCATGGACCAAGTTGGCCTCTTCATCCTTCTTCAGGCACTTGATGGTCTCCAACAGGCTGTGGAGGATGGAGTTGTGCTCGTTTTTCAGGGCCTCCAGACCCTGGATCACCAGTTTCGTGTTGGAGATTATCTCCTCCTGTGAAAGCTTCTCAAGCTTCTCTTCACGTGGATACACCATGGTTGACATCTTCTACATGGGCTAAGGGAAACCTGCAAGGATACAAGAGAACAGGATGCTACAATAGGTCAAACAGGCAGACACTGTATTAAAACAAACAGTAGTGGCTGCTCCTGTTTTCAGAAGATTTAGCTCACATCAGTGACAGGTGTCACCTGCGTCTTTGTATGAGGTGCATTTAAAAAGTATCTGACCTTATTTTATCCCATGGAAACAAAAAGCGTGCAAGTTGCTGTTTGATGGGGAGGTGTAGGGAGCCATCTTGCGTATGGCTTAATTTTTTCCTGCCCACAGAGCGCATTAGTTGCTACCAGATGCATCAGCAAGTGATTTCACTAATGAATGTCTACACTGTGTTGATCAGTGGAATCTGTAGTTGTTTTAAAGCCTGCATCCCATTAGCCCTTTTTGAAACTGCTTCAGATCCCGGATCCAAGCTGTGTTGTAAAACATCAAAAAGTCAATTTCTTAAGAACAAGCAGAAGAATACAACATGATCCACTGGTAATATCAGGACAGGTGTGTGTGAGCATGTGCTTGTGCTGCACTTCATCGCATTCAACACATTGCAATTAGGCTGGACACCTATCTCTTTCTCCTAGCCTGTGATTGGTCGGCAGCCGAGATGTCAACATCGCGTTGGTCAGCCTCACTTTGGTCAAGTTTGGAGGTGTGGTGCGAGTGCTGCTCTCCTATTGGGCATTTGCAGTCGGGCTATCGGGTCACTAGGAGTGGGAACTCCTACCCTTAAATGGCGGCGAGTATCCGGCCCAGTACGGCGGTGTTCAGGCTAGTGTCTTGATTGGCAACCACTCAGACAGACAACTGGTCCATCTAATCCTCCTGAAGGTAGCCTGAACATATGCTGCTTCCAGGTCACACATGGGCATTTCCTTATACTGTTCCTGCTGCTGGGATCCTCAGCAGAGGCACTGGTGTGTTGGATCACAGCCACAGCAACATGGTCAGTGTCAACTATTAAGATCTTTCAGAATGCAAGCAATATGCCTCATTTAAGTCTCCCTATGTAACTGTTCCTTTGACACAATGCTGTATCACTGCAGCAAAATATGAGTTTTTATTTGCAATACATGTCAACATTTCAACTGATAGATTAAGCATAAGAGACTGAACAAGGTAAAAAAGTAGTAAAATCACAAAAAAATGACTGTGGTCCAAGTCTAATTAAAATAATGACAAGCACAGGGTGCCCGTTTTAGCTGAGGGTCACAGGGACATATTATTTTGGTGCACAGACTGCTGAGATTTAGCACCATTAGTAAGCTGTGGTTGGAAATGTAGAGTAGCCAAGAGCATACAGATGCTGCTGTGTGGATACTTGGTGCCACCATATTTTCTAGACAAGATACTTAGCTGGCTGCAAGGCATGCTGAAGAGGAAAATGCTTAGTAATACAGCTGTAGCAGCTGTTCCACGCACCAAAAACATATCAACATAACCTTCAGAACATGTGCTATTTATCCCCAACAGGCTGGAGACAAGCTATGACTCACTCAGCCACTGTCAGTTACATAGTGTAAATGCCAGCCACTGCAAAAAAAAAAAAGCAGCTTGAAAAACAGTTTAAGATGAGATTTGCAGTAATAAACACTAAGTGGTATTGTCTGCCAAGACAAAAATAAGACGATCCACTCCTGCTTTTCTACTTCTATCTCAGAACATTTTGAGAAAAGCAGAACTAAATGATTACAATAACCTTAGGCTGTAATGAGAGGAGAAATGATGACAGGAAACAATTTGTTAACATTCATTAACATTTGAAATGGAGAAAAAAAGATTAAAAAAAATATGAGGTCTGACAGAAGCATGTCTTTGGCTAAACACCTCAAACATATTAGTACAGGGCTCTCCCCAGAAATTTAGAGCATGATGGCAATCCTGCTAGCACTGCATTCATGTAGATCTGTGAGCAGCAATATGGTTCTATGCCAAGAAAGAGCACTACAGATGCAATGTTTGATGTGGGAATATTGATGGAGATGTATAGAGAAGTCCAGAAGGAGTTACATTGCATGTGTTTGTGGATTTAGAGAAAGGATGCCAAGATAAGAGTTGTGGTACTGTATGAGGAAGTCTGGAGTGGCAGAGAAGTATGTGAGGATAATACAGGACATGTACAAGGATAGTGGGACAGCGGTGAGATGTGCAGTAGGAATGACACTCATTCAAGGAGGAGGTGTGAATACACAAAGGATCAACTCTGAGTCGTTTCTTGTTTGCAGTGGAGATGGACAGGTTGACTGATGAGATGAGACAGGAGTCTCCATGGACTATGATGTTTGCAGATGACGTGATCTGTAGTGAGAGTAGAGAGCAGGATGAGTCAAGCCTGGTAGGTGGAGATCTGATCTGGAGAGCAGGGGAATGAAAGTCAGTTGGAGCAAGACTGTGTATGTGTGTGAATGACAGTGAGCCCGCTGGAATAGTGTGGTTACAAGGAGTAGAAGTGGTGAAAGTAGATGAGTTTAAATACTTGTGGTCAACTGTACAAGGTATTGGAGAGTGTGGTAGAAAGAATATCTGCAAAAGTGAAGACAGTAGTGAGACCAGCTATGTCGATACAGTGCATCCGGAAAGTATTGACAGCGCTTCACTTTTTCCACATTTTGTTCTGTTACAGCCTTATTCCAAAATGGATGAAATTCAATTATATTCCTCAAAATTCTACACACAATACCCCATAAAAACCTGCTCCAGAGCGCTCTTGACCTCAGACTGGGGTGAAGGTTCATCTTTCAGCAGGACAATGACCATAAGCACACAGGCAAGATATCAAAGGAGTGGCTTCAGGACAGCTCTGTGAATGTCCTTGAGTGGCCCAGCCAGAGCCCAGACCTGAATCCGACTGAACATCTCAATTTCAATTTCAATTTATTTTCATTTATACAGTGCCAAATCACAACAGAGTTGCCTCAAAGCGCTTCACACAGGTAAGGTCTAACCTTACCAACCCCCAGAGCAACAGTGGTAAGGAAAAACTCCCTCTGAGGAAGAAACCTCAAGCAGACCAGACTCAAAGGGGTGACCCTCTGCTTGGGCCATGCTACAAACAAAAATTACAGAACAATTCATGGACGAATATACAAGAAATGCTATCGGCGCACAGGACAGGATGATCGCCAACACGAATATAACTCCCATCTCTGGATGGAGCTGTACCTTAAACAGAGAGAAAAAAAACAATCAGGCATCAGAAAGACAAAAAAATACTGTATAATTTGCCAGCATTAAACAACAAGAAAAACAGAGAAATACTAAGGTGATCGCCGACCACTAGCCGTAAACTTCACTAAAAGACCCAGAATTTAGGTAAAGTTGAGGCTGTGGCCCGCTCCAGTTACTAATAAATGAATTAAAAGAGTAAAAAGCATAAAACAAAATGGTACCAGTATGCTAGCCATATGAAAGGGAAAATAAGTGTTGTGTGGGCCGCCAGAAGAGGAGGTACTGCTGGCCCACCACCAGAGGGCACCCTGTCTGGAGTGCGGGCTCCAGGCACCAGAGGGCGCAGCCACCTCACAGGAGCAGCCAGGGTGACAGCTGTCACGCATCACCTGCAACAGCTGTTACCAATCATCTGATCGGCAGGAGTATATCAGCAGGACGACGTCTCCACCTCTTTGCCGAGATATCGTTTCTACCTAGAAGGTAACGTATCTCAGCTGACGGATTGTATCCTTTTGGATTTTGTGCGTTGTTCTGGAGATTACTTTTCCAACGAGAGGTGGAGGTAGCTTTCCTACCGTTCGGATTCCTGGGTGCAAACGCGCCCTCCTTTAATTGTTCTTTGTTCCTCGCCAGCAGTACCAGGTCCGACACGCGGAGGCAGTGGCCACCTGGGAGTTCGGGACTTGGCGGCTCCAGTATTCCCGGGGTCTGGTGGCGGAGGAAACCGTGTGGTTCCGGTTCTACTTTGGAGAGGCGTCTCCTATCTTCGAGCCTGCCCACACGACACATTTGTGAATTGACTTTTGTCCATTATTGTAATCTGTTGTATTTGTTGTGCACATTCACAACAGTAAAGTGTTGTTATTTGACCTATTCCATTGTCCGTTCATTTGCGCCCCCTGTTGTGGGTCCGTGTACTTACACTTTCCCAACAATAAGTGCATCTTAAGTCTGGACTTGAAAGTCTCCACAGAATCTGACAGTTTTATTGCCACAGGGAGACCATTCCACAGAACAGGGGCACGATACGAGAAAGCTCTGTGACCCGCAGACTTCTTATTCACCTGAGGAACACAAAGTAGTCCTGCACCCTGTGAACGTAAAGCCTGGGCCGGTACGTAAGGTTTAATTAGGTCAGCTTAGTAGGGAGGTGCCAGTCCATGAATAATTTTATAGGTTAGTAACAGAACCTTAAAATCTGATCTGACTGGGACAGGAAGCCAGTGAAGGAATGCCAAAATGGGTGTAATAAACTTTCTGCTTCGTGGCAAAAGTCTGGCTGCAGCATTCTGAACCAAATGGAGTCCCCTAATGCTAGACTGCGGTAAACCAGAAAATAGAACACTGCAGTAGTCCAATCTAGAAGAGATAAATGCATGGATCAGGGTCTCAGCATCAGCCATAGACAGGGACGAATCTTCGCTATATTTCGCAGGTGGAAAAAAGCAGTCCTAGTAATATTTTTAATGTGGAGGCCAAAGGACAATGAAGGATCAAAAATTACCCCAAGGTTCCTCACTCTGTCAGTGTGATGTATGACACACGAGCCGAGGCTGAGCATTAACTGGTCTAATTGATGCCGACGTCTCACTGGACCAAGAACCATCATTTCAGTCTTATCAGAGTTTAAAAGTAGGAAGTTTCTAGACATCCAACTTCTCACTGCTGCAAGGCAGTCTTCTAAGGATTTTATGTGAACGAGATTACCAGCAGTTATCGGCATGTATAACTGAGTATCATCTGCATAGCAGTGAAAGGTAATCCCAAAACGCCGCAATATGTGGCCAAGGGGTGCTATATAAAGGGAGAAAAGCAGGGGACCTAAGACAGACCCCTGTGGAACCCCAAATTTCATGTCACTAAGGTTAGAGTAGTGTTACTGTACAAAACACAGTGAGAACGACTGGTCAAGTATGATGTCAGCCATGCAAAGGCACTCCCAGTAATCCCAAAATGATTTTCCAGCCTATCAAGTAGAATATGATGATCCACTGTATCAAATGCAGCACTGAGATCTAACAGCAACAGAACCGTAGTGGTGTCTGAATCCATTGTAAGCAGAAGATCATTCACCACTTTAGTGAGAGCCGTCTCTGTGGAATGATATTTTCTAAAAGCAGACTGCAGTGGCTCAAAGAGATTATTCTCAGTAAGATACTCTATGAGCTGCCGTGACACCACTTTTTCCAGAATTTTAGAGAAAACTGATAGATTTGATATGGGCCGATAGTTTGTCAATACACTAGGGTTAAGATTAGGTTTCTTAAGTAATGGTTTAATCACTGCAGATTTGAAACATTTAGGAACAGATACAGAAGTTAAAGAAAGATTAATAATTTCCAGCACAGTCGGCCCAAGAGTGGGCCACAGGTCCTTAAACAGTTTTGTTGGTATAGGATCAAATAAGCAGGTTGTGCTTTTTGTTGACATTACGAGTTTTGTCAGCATGCCTAGTGAGATACTGTCAAATTCTGTAAATCTAGGTAATACCTCAGTAGTGGCGCCCACATCAATAGCAGGGTGTAGTGGCTGGATTAAGGCATGCCGGGATATGTTTAACCTGATGTCTTCTATTTTCTTCCAAAAGTAATCCAGGAAATCTTGTGCTGTAAAAGGAGAGCGAATTACAGGTGGTTGTCCATGCAAAAGTGTTGCCACCATGTCGAACAAGAACTTTGAGTTATACTTGTTTTTGTTGATCAAATCAGAGTAGTAAGTCTGCTTTGTAGCCAATAATGCATGCTTATAGTCTAATATAGCATCACGCCACGCAAGGTGAAATACTTCTAATTTTGAACAATACCATTTCTGTTCTAGACCTCTTGCTTTATGCTTGAGGTCACGCAGATAATCACTGAACCAAGGTGACTGTGATTTGGGGGAGCGCGATTTTAACCAAGGTGGTGCAATCATGTTGAGTGTAGTTTTGAGCACTGAGTTTAAAATATCCACTAGTCTGTCTACTGACTGGGTATTTGTCAAATGTGAACCTAAGACATCAGGCAGTCTAGCTTCGAGTTCAGTCTTAGTTGAGGAGTTGATGCATTGCCGTAATGATATACAAGGTTGTTGTTCCACTAAACACAGCAGCGAAACTGTAAACTTAATAAGTGAGTGATCAGACACCACTGATGTAAGAGGCATGATGTCAATATTCGTGACAGCAATACCACGTGCGAGAACCAGATCCAGGGTATTTCCACTAATGTGCGTTGAATCCCGAATGCATTGTCAAAATCCTAATACATCCACAATTTCCATAAATAATTTGCAGAGGAGATCAGAAGGCTTATTTATATGAATGTTAAAGTCACGAATGATCAGAATGTTATCTACACTAGTTGACAAGTTAGAGATGAACGCACCAAATTCATCGAAGAATTCAGAATATGGGCCAGGAGCCCTATATACAGTGACAAAGTAATACGACTGATTTTTATTTTTTGACCTTGGCAATGTGTAATATCCTGAGCAGAGCGGAGAATCAGATGCTCAAACGAGTGATATTTGTAATTCCCAACAGCTAATAAGCTAAACCTAGATTTATAAATAAGAGCAACACCCCCACCTTGCATCGCATCACGAGGGACGTGACTAAATATATATGCTGGTGGGCAGGCCTCATTTAAGGGGAGGACAGCTGTAGGTTTAAGCCAGGTTTCACATAGCCCAATCATATCTAAGTGATTATCAATAATTAGATCATTGATCAACAATGATTTTGAGGACAGTGATCTTATGTTAATGAGACCCAGTCTAAGGACCTCAGTGGGGTTGACAGTTGAACTGTTTGGGTTCAAGAGTGGTTCCAGAGTAGCATATATAAGATGCCTAGAAGTAGGTTTAGGTTTAAGACATTCCACGCGCGTTGTAGGTAGCAGACACGAAATCTTTGCTATTGCTGGAACAACCACTGGGCCATCCTCAATTTCAAAATCATCCAATATAGTAATGGTATAAAGTTTGGAAAGCATATCCCTCTATGATTTTTATGGACACAACTATGGAAGCAGGCCACAGTCTCAACTTGTTGAAATTCCCTCCCTGGCAAATAAACTGCACTATCACCACAGTGGATTTTCTGCACTAAATTACCCGCTAAGCTAATGGATTCCACACCCACATTGTCATAAGCCAAGCAGGGTCTCTAATCACCTGCACCGTGGCCTGCTGAACATTCCTAATGTTACCCTCCCTGTAGAGCTCTATCTATGTTCGCAAACAAGATGGCAGCGCCTTTCCCAGTAGGGTGGAGGCCATCCGGCATCAGCAAGCCACGGCGTCCCAAGAACGAAGGCCAGTTATCAATAAAGCTAAAGTCTTGCTGTCTACAAAACTGCGGCAGCCACCTATTTAACGATGTCAGCCTGCTATACGCCTCATCAGTACCCCAGGAGGGGAGGGGACCAGAGACTATTAATCAATGCCGACAGATCTTTCTGGCAAGGACACAAGTCCTCTCTATGTCCATTTTTGTGACCTCAGAGTGCTTCATCCTGATATCATTGGTGCCAATGTGAATAACTATGTGACTATATCTCATGTCATGTTCCTTCATCTGTCTTCCCTTCTGCAGCGTCAGCACCCTAAGGTGAGATGCAATGTCGGGAGCTGGCCCCAGGAATACATTTAACGTCAACCAGCATCTGTAACCTGACTTTGCAGGTGACAGAATCCCCTATCACTAAAGTCCGGTGTTTCGGCCTGGAGACAGGAGTGGAAGTCACTTGTGGGCTCAGAGAATTCACATCTGGCAAATCCAAGGGGGAGAACTGATTCACAGTTCACACTGGCAAGTGTGATCGGGGTGCCACAACCGGGCACCAAGCCCTACGGGGCTTCCTCTGCCTAGCCACAGTCCGAAAGCTGTCCTCCACAGCCGGTGTTTCTAAGCTGATGCTAATGGGCTCGCTAGTCAGCCCAACACTAACCTCATCTGGAGTGCCCATAACATCTAACTCCACTGTGCTAAGAAGCTGCTCTAACTTATGGACACGGCTATCTAACAGAGCCACCCTATCTTCCAACATCATGCAGGATTTACGAAGGGTGTAAAGTAGAATTAGTAGTGTACTTTGTACACTAAGAAATTCAAGAATGTAGCCAAGCAAACACGAGCTAACCAATAATGGATAAGCTAACCACACCTAAGGCTCACACAGACGCAAATAAATTTATTAAAATTCACAGCAGTTACACTGAAAAACTAACAGAAGTATTAAACAGGTAAAAAAGCAGCAGCTATAAAATACACTAAACAGTTAATTAACTAACAGGAGTGTAAAAAAATGAAATGAAAAAATGATGACAGGGTCCAAAATAGCTAACGCATGCTAACCGCTAGCGAAAATGCTAGCCGCTCCTAAGATTTTACACAGGAGTAAAATAATTACTTAAAATTCACAGCAGTTCAACTGAAAAACGAACAGAAGTATTAAACAGGTAGAAAAGAAACAGCTCTAAAAAGTAACAACGGAGAGGGGAGGGGTTGACCTAGCTAGCAAATGCTAACCACTAGCGAATGCTAACTGCTAGCGATTCACAACAGGACTATTGTTAAATAACGTTCAGAGTAGATACAATTAATAACCAGAAGAGTGCTAAACAGAAATAAAAGAAGCGTATACAACCGTGTGAAGTTCAGAGTGGCGTCACAGCAACAAACAATCCGTCAGAAGCAAGTTGCCAGATTTGTGAAAATCCTACCAGATCTGTGAAAATCTTTGAGAACATCTCTGGAGAGATCTGAAAATGGCTGTGCACCAATGCTCCCCATCCAACCTGATGGAGCTTGAGAGGTGCTGCGCAGAGGAATGGGCAACACTGCCCAAAAATTGGTGTGCCAGGCTTGTGGTACCATATTCAAGAAGACTTGAGGCTGTAATTGCTGCCAAAGGTGCATCAACAAAGTACTGAGCAAAGGGTGTGAATACTTAAAGTACACGTGATTTTTAAATTTGCAAAAAATTTTAAAAAATAAACTCTTCCCATGTCATCATTATGGGGTGTTGTGAGTAGAATTTTGAGAGGAAAAAAAATTTTACTCCTTTTTGGAAAAAGACTAACATAAAATGCGGCTGAATACAAAGACAAGGTCAACCGACTTGACAGCGTGGTGTTCAGCTAACAACCTGCTGCTGAATACCACAAAAACAAAAGAAATAATCCTGGACTTCAGGAAGGGCAGGGCTGACCCAGCCCAGTTCTACATCCATGGGGACTGTGTGGAAAGGGCCAGCTCCATCAGGAACAATCTGGAGGAGAAGCTGCTGGTGTTGTCCTACAGAGCCACCATCGAGAGCCTCCTGACGTACTGCATTATAGCGTGGTACAGGGGGTGCTCAGAAGCAGACAGGAGAGCACTGCAGAGGGTGATCAACACGGCCCAGAGGATCACTATCTGCTCTCTGCCCAGCCTGGAGGACATTGACAGCTCTCGCTACCTCAGCAGAGCTGCCAGCATCATCAAAGACACATCACACCCCAACAACCACCTGTTTGACCTACTACCCTCGGGCAGACGGTATAGGTCAATCAAAACTAGGACAAGCAGACTCAGGGACAGCTTTCTCCCCAGAGCAATCACTGCACTGAACAATAGCAAACCACATTAATCTGCACTTTTCAAAGTTCTTGTGCAATATCTGTACCCATGTGCAATATTTTCCCATGCAGTATCATTCCACAGTTGTAGATAATTCTCGTTTTACATTTTACTTTTGTCCACATTTTATTTTAGTTGTACATATATTTAAATAATTAATTTTGTTAAATTTCATTATCTTTTATTTGTCTAACAATTACTCGCACCTCAGAAAAAGCACCTTTTGGAGTTGCACTCAAATCTTGTTGCAATGTAAATTACAATGACAAAGGCGATTCTGATTCTGATAGAGTGAGGTGCTGTGAATACTTTCTGGATGCACTGTATCTAGGGAGAAGGATGCCAAGAATGGAGCCACCAGGCAGGAGGAGAAAAGAGAGGCCAAAGCGGAGATTTATGGATGTGGTGAGGGAGGACATGCAGGTGTTTGGTGTGACAGAAGAAGTTACAGAGGACAGGGTGAGATGGAAATAATTGGGCACCGCAGCCTCGTTTGAGGGCAGGCGCTAAAGGGGTAAAATATCAAATCAAATCAATTTTATTTATATAGCGCCAAATCACAACAAACAGTTGCCCCAAGGTGCTTATATGACGCATATGACGTAATTTCTCTACCTCTGGGGGAATTAACACGCCATTTTCTCTGAGTTTTGGGGCCAAATTACACACAAACAAAGCAGTGCAGTGGAAAGTGGACATGTGTTGCTGTTGGTTTATGAACCGGGGCACAAACATGTCGAGGTGGCTTTACAGGCGAGAGAACATAGCTACTCTGGTTAGCTGTGTAGGCTAATGCTTACCGACATGAGGTCTCCCATTTTCCTCATCTTCCCTTCTCCACTGGAACCAAAACATAAGACTTTTCGCGACTGCTTCAGTGATTGCAACCGAAAACAAAACAGTACACAATTTTTCCATGTGAAGTTATGCTGTGTATATATATTGTTCAATGGGACCGGCTGTCCCCATAAGTGGTCAAAAAAAAAGCCAAAGCCGGAAGAGCGCTCTGGCTACTGGCAGTGTGAAGAAGCCTCACCGTTACAGGCCTGGCACTGAGGCACTGAGCGAGATCCACCGCTACCAGAAATCCACCAAGTTGCTGATCCGCAAGCTGCCGACTACGTCAGCCTCGCTGGCCTCCTGCAGAGCATCACAGCGGAGCTCTGAAAGGAGAGGTCGGTCTTGAAGTCCTGAGCGATTTCTCTCACCAGGTGCTGGAAGGGCAGCTTATGGATCAACAGCTCGGTGGATTTCTGGTAGCAGCGGAGTGCCACAGTGCCAGGCCTGTAACGGTTAGGCTTCTTCACACCGCCGGTAGCCGGAGCACTCTTCCGGGTGGCTTTGGATTTGGATTTATCGGCGGTCTGCTTGGTTCTGGCCATATTAAAGCTTCATTCAGATCTGCTGAGCCAGGTCTCTGTGTGTGTCACTTAGAAAGCTCGTAACACACCGCTGCTTGATGCACAATAATTGCTGGGAGTCTGTAAAATGAGCGACCTGCCTCATTTCCATGCGGCAATGCTGCGCTGCGTTCACCGTCTTGTGTGGATTTTGGACACATCTTTTTTTTTTTTTTTTTTTAGGTATACGTGTTAAACTTTACAATCTTGCATATTTTCCAGTTTTTAAACATCAAAAATGACCAAGAGTGGTCTAGAATTACTTGTAATAGATATCTTTGTCCTTAACATCACTTTATTTACAGGTATCAAAGCAATACATTGGAGAGAAAGTGTTAAGTAGTCACTATCTATCAAAGTATCCACGTTTCCTGAAAGCAACATCATGTGAGGACTTAATGCTCTCGTGTCACTCACAATTCCACGTCCCTCTCAATCGAAGCCAAGCCAACATGCACTGGAAACAGGTTTGACTTAATGCCGGCAATGCAAACCAAGCTCCTGCTGCGGTCGTATAGGGACCGGATAGCCCTTACCAAAGGACCCCGGACCCCGTACTCCCAGAGCACTCCCCACAGGGTGCCCCGAGGGACACGGTCGAATGCCTTCTCCAGATCCACAAAACACATGTGGACTGGTTGGGCAAACTCCCATGAACCCTCGAGCACCCGATGGAGCATGTAGAGCTGGTCCAGTGTGCCGCGACCAGGACGAAAACCACACTGCTCCTCCTGAATCTGAGGTTCGACCATCGGTCGAATTCTCCTCTCCAGTACTCTGGAATAGACGTTACCGGGGAGGCTGAGGAGTGTGATCCCCCTATAGTTGGAACACACCCTCCAGTCCCCCTTCTTAAACAGAGGACCACCACCTCAGTCTGCCAATCCAGAGGCACTGTCCCCGATCGCCACGCGATGCTGCAGAGGTGTGTCAGCCAAGACAGCCCCACAACATCCAGAGACTTAAGGTACTCAGGACAGATTTCATCCACCCCAGGAGCCTTGCCACCGAGGAGCTTTCTAACCACCTCGGTGACTTCGGCCTGGGTAATGGATGAGTCAGCCTCTGAGTCCCCAGTCTCTGCTTCCTCTTCAGAAGACGTGACGATGGGATTGAGGAGATCCTCGAAGTACTCCTTCCACCGCCCGACAACATCCCCAGTCAGGGTCAACAGCTCCCAACCCGCACCGTAAACAGTGCTGGTGGAGAGCTGCTTCCGCCTCCTGAGGTGTCGGACGGTTTGCCAGAATCTCTTCGAGGCCGACCGATAGTCCTCCTCCATAGCCTCTCCAAACTCCTTCCAGACCCGAGTTTTTGCCTCTGCGACCGCACGGGCTGCGGCACGCTTGGCCTGCCGGTACCTGTCAGCTGCCTCTGGGGTCCCACCTACCAACAAAGATAAGTAGGACTTCTTCTTCAGCTTGATGGTGTCCCTTACTTCCGGTGTCCACCACCGGGATCGGGGATTGCCGCCGCGACAGGCACCAGAGACCTTGCGACCACAGCTACAAGCAGCCGCATCGACAATGGAGGTGGAGAACATGGTCCACTCGGACTCCATGTCTCCAACCTCCCCCGGGATCTGGGAGAAGCTCTCCCGGAGGTGGGAGATGAAGACCTCGCTGACAGAGGGTTCCGCCAGTCGTTCCCAGCAGACCCTCACAATCGGTCAGACCTGGCAGGCCCAAACGTATTGTGAGGGTCTTATTTTTTTCAATCTTTTTTTATTTTCAGGTTACAAAAACTTTGGCCTGGATTTAGTTCCATATCATTTGATTTAAATGGCATTTCACTTTGAAGTTATTAATTCCGACTCGACGGCGATTCTTGTTTCTTTCTCCCAACAAGACAGGAGTTCCAGTTAGTCACTTTAATCAACGATTTACTCTAACAATTGACATATTCAGGGATGAAACTGGTGAGAAACAAAAAAAGCTGTAACCCAAAAATTACCCCCAACACCACCTGCACAAAAATGTTTGAATTCTAGAAGCTCTGAAATGCAATCTGGGACTATTCCAGACAATAAACTGCAGTGAGTGCAGCATCCAGTTTGGTGAGAAAAAAACACAACTTTCCTTATTCAAATTCTTTCCAGTAGTATTCTGCTCTTACTAGGATGCAGCAGTTTTCTAGCTTGGCAGATCGTTCTGGAGGATCACTGAATAAATTAACAAATTGAAAATATGGTTTGACCGAAACAAATTGTCATTAAACTTAAATAAAACAGGGATGAAGTGGAGGTGTAAGAGTCATTAGGTGTTCACAGGAAACAGTTATTTATTTCTATATTTATTTATGTTCATTGTTAGTTGGTTTTATATTTTCTGTTGTGTTTTTAAACAGGTTCTTTTTGTCTCTTTCTCTAAAATTGTACTGTAGCATTATTAGTTATTATTACTTACTGTTGTTGTTGCTATTATTATTAACATATAAACAAAAATAAATTTAAAAATTACTACAATTTGTAATACATTTGACGCTCAGTCATTAATTATTATAAAGAAAACAAATGCACACAAACGTGCTGAGAAGCAAACAGCTTAATGCTAACTTTAACACTGAAAATGCCATAGACCTGCTAACACGTTAGCATCAGTCCCGTCTTTAAGTTATAAAATACATCTTTCAACTGTTTCCCAAGATGTGGTGGATTAAATCATTTCTTAATGATACCCGAAAAGAACTGGTTCTTGATACCCATCCCTACGAAATAAAACTAGCACTCTGACGGAAACAGTAAAAGTTCTATCACAAAAGATTCTATCACAAATCCAATTTAATCAATACACAAGAGCAACCAAAAAGTTCTAGACTGATGTGTTTGGTTTAATTTAGGGATGCACCGATCCACAATTTTTCACTTCCGATCCAGTATCTGCTGATGCCGATACTTTTCCAATCCGATACCAGAGCTCTCTTTGCTTTAATATTATTAACATTATTGCTGATTTTACATGAGGATTTTCTTAAAAAGGAGACCTGAAAGTTCAGCTACAATTTGCCAGAAAGTGTGTCTAAGATGAAAGCCTAGATTTGATGAGTTGGTGAAAGAATTAAGTACTTTTATTTTTTATAAACTTTTATAGCCTTATTTTTATAGACTTAAAGAGAAAAGACAGCACTCTCTGTCTCTCTCCCTCTCGTTCGCTCTGTCTCTCTCCCTCCGTCTCTTTCTCTCTCTCACGCTTTCGTTCTGCGCAAACTTCGAACGTTTTGGAAACATGAAGCCTTTCAACTGTAAAATAAATGTATCGTCATCAATACTCACGCGCAGGATTTTAATGGAGATTTTTTTCCCTGTCGGCGGACAAAATCTCTGTTCAGCTTCTCCTCTTCGGCTGCACGTTGAGCTGCCATTTCACAGTCTCAAGACAGTGAAGCGGCTAACTTTTTAACACACATTTTCAGCAACAATTCAGTTCATTTTTCGGAAAATCCATGCTTGAGGAACAGACAATTTGAACCCGAGAGCCAAGCAGAAATCTGGCGCTACCCTCAGCTTCAACACTGTCAAAGAGGGCTCTCTCAAACAGCCTGGCTCCAGAAAACCTCCTCTCCCCTTCTCGTGTCTTCATGGGCAGTAAACAAGCAGAGAGCAAACAACAGCAGTTGAGAGGATTCACAGAGGCTCTTGTCTGGTATTGGAAAATGTCACAGGTTGGATCGGTATTTTCCGATATGTGAATTATGTCTGTATCGAAAGCCGATACCAGATCGGATCGCTCGCAACCTTAGTTTCACTTGCTTTTTCTGACATAGCACCCCCTGCACGACATGATGTGAGGATTAGGATTCATTTAATGTTTAGCTCCGTTTGTCTGCCGTGAAGACAGCTTGTTAGTTGATTGCTACAGGTTGTTATCCTAACAGTAATCGGGGGGGCAGATTACTCAGCGACTTTCACCACAGCCATCACCTCTTCAGCGTTCTGCTCGCTGTGAATAATCCCATTAATGATCCACAAAGAGAAAAGAAAAAGTAGTTACACTTTTAACAACAACATCAAGTGATTAATTATGAGCTGCTGTGGTTAGACGGGTGATGTTGTGACATAATCGTTTCAGAAACATTCTGTATCACTTGTGCACAAATCCAGCATTTTCAGATTAACCCTCTCTGGGACCCGTTTTCAAACACTATTGTTTTCGGCCGCCGTGTGGATGAAAAGCGAAAACGATACAGAACTTACACAAATACACCTACATCTGTTCTCATAAGGACAGGGCCTGGAGCTCTTTGGCCATAGAGATGTTGCTTATACTTGGAGAAAGAAAGCGTAACCCAAAGAACACCGTCCTCACAGCGAAACGTAGCAGTGGGACTATTATGCTGTGGGGATGCTTCAGTGTGTCTGGAACTAGGAATCTTAAGGTGGAAGGACTCATGAAGAAAGAAGGATATATGAAGATTTTGAAATAAAAGCTCAAGCAATCCAGAGCAAGAATTTTAGCTGAGGAAGCTTCTGCGATTTGAAGCGAAATGTCCTCGCGTCAAGCAACCCAGTCCAGTCGAAGATTCAAGCTTCTCTACTATGGATACCACCTGGACAACTGAGAGCCTACACAGAAACCTCAAGCAATCAGCAGCAAAACTGAGTCTGGGTCATCACTTTGTCTTCCAACACGACAACAACCCAAAACATACATCGCTCCTAGTAAAGAACTACCTCCAAAAGACCAAAGTAGACATTACGGACTGGCGTGCACAAAATCCTGACTTGAATCCCATTTAAAATGTTTGGGGAGAAGTGAAGACCAAATTCCATGCCAGAAGACCATCAAATCTGGAGGCGCTTGACGGATTAACCAATGAAGAATGACATGTCTCCTCAGGAACCCATAACAAAAAACTGCAGGCTGTTATGCCTTTTGTGGATCACAGAACGCACCACATAAAGCTATATAGTTTTTTCCAGCCCTGTGGATCCTATATATATATATATATATATATATATATATATATATATATATATATATATATATATATATATATATATATATATATATATATATTTTCTAGTTTTATTTTGTGTGAATAATAATGAGGAGCAGCACTTTTATTGTGAAGGAAATCAGTTATGCCATTTTGGTCATGTGGTGCATTTCTTCGGACACGAAGCAGCACGCAGTTGTCAAAGTGTTGAGAGCTACAGTGTCTGGAAAACACCAACAACACAACCATGTTTCACACAATAGATGGTTACTTTCAGGAGGTGGCCAAGGATTTTTTGTTTTAAAGACCGTTGAATACTGAAATATAAATGACAAGTTCTTAAAATTTTATTTGTATAAATATGCCATGATAATAAGAAAGTAATAAAAAATAATGAATTAAGATAACCAACAGATTAATCCATTTCTTTTTTATTTATTTTTTAATATCAATAAAATAAAATAAAAATAATAACCGGTAGGTGCAGCCCTAAACGTGAGCCATCCATAGATGACTCCCTCTGAAAGGGACAGTGGCCTGTTGCAGGTTACCTCTCCATCCAAGGCCAGTACCCATTTACAGCTGGGTAGTTTGGGGCAATGCAAACTACTCTGTCTTATCCAAAGTATCGAATCCAGTTCCACATACTAGTAGCTGAAAGGCCCCGACACTTGCAGAGTAAACTCGTCTTAAACCATTGTAAACTGTGTGCAGCTTTGTGCAAGTGCGCCAAAAAATTTTTGAAATGTTCAAAATCTCCATCACACATTAATTACGTGAACATCATGCAAACAATTCAGAAACACTGCACGTGATTGCAAGTGATTGCATACCGCATCTGAACAGTTATAATAAGATATTAAATCTATCATAAACATACTTTTACGGCTGCACACAAGAGGAAAAGAAAATACAACTGTTTTACCAAGCCATGACAATGTAAACATGACAAATAATTACCTTTTTAGACGGCTCCAAATGTTTTCTCCAGCTCATTCAGCGTGAGCGTGAACGGCGCTGCTGGAGTGGTCCTCTGTGATTCAGGAAGCAATTAGAGCCATTTTCAACAGACAACTTGCAGAGGAAATGATTAATTCGCTACAAAATAATTATTTTATATATGCAGCATCCAGCATAGAGCACGTGGCAGGCGATGGAACAAAGCACAGCATCCAGCTGGGAACACAACGGGTGGGATCATCATGACAACATGCGTGCAAGTGCGTGAATCAAAGTCATGCAAATGTCAGTTCACCTCAACTCTGAATCCCATTATATTGGTCAGAAATGTCCATTTATATGAACAAGCAATCTAAGCTAATTTAAGCCTATATGAAACATAGATAAGATGTAATGTAATAAAAGGAGCAGCTTTTATTCTATCTTTTATAATTCTTACTGTTACTTTTGGGGAGTCACAGCTCTATCCAGTGTCCCTGTACAAGAAGCAATTACATCGGCTTGCTCCTTCTATTGTAAAGGGCAGCTCCCACCCTTTGCACAGCGATTTTAAACTACTTCCCTCGACGGAGGTTTTTAGTCCCAAGATGTAGAACAAAGTGGAACAGAAATAGCTTTGTTCCTGCTGCTTTCATCGAACTGAATAAGCAGTAGCAGCTATTGCATATGGATTTTTATACTGCATTTTATTGATCTGTTCTTTTTAAATGTCCTGGACTTGTTGGAAGCTTGAGCACTTTTACCTTTACATTTATTATTTTTTAATGGTATTTTATTTGTAACATAATTTTCTGTCAATTATGTGTTGTAATAGTGAGTTTCCTGTACATGGGTTGGATGTTTACCTCGCTTGCTGCAAGCAAATCTACCTACGGATATAAATGAAGTAACCTGTTACCTGTTTAGTAATACAGAGTGATGCACTATATAAAATTATTTAAATTATGGATATAAAAACACAATGTATAAAATCAGTAGTATATAAAATATATTTTTTTACTGATTGATTTTTTTTATTTTATTTATTTATTTTTGCAGTACCATGTGATGGTCCTTAATTTTCTTCCTATGAAAATTCCAAACTACTGACAAAAATTTAAAATGGTATTTCAAAGTAACTTCTTCTGACAAATACAGTCTCAATCTTTCATGGAACACTACATCTGCACTTAAACACCTGCATGAATTGATGCCGTCATCAGCAACAAACATTAACAAAACTAACCTGTATTTTAGCAGAAGATCAGAGATTCATAGTTCTCCATGGGGAGCAAAACAACACATTGCTCGACCAGTAACAGCACAACACCCTAGCAAACTGCATGAAAAATGATTGGGCTAATCCAAATTCTGGAGATCATCTTCAAAATTAGAAAATAAATCCTTCAGAATGAGAGAAGCAAATGGCAATGAGGCAGACAAGGAATGGGTGTAATAAGCAATGATGATGGGCAGAAGAGAATGGGAACCGCCCGCAGGATGACGTGACCTCCCCATTGCTCCATCAGCTCCAAGCTCACAGTCAGAGGCAGCTCCACCCACAGCGGGAACAGAGCAGAGGAGGAGATCAATGGGGGAGGGAGCCAGAACAAGCTATAGGCTGTGCTTCAACAGCATGAGACACAAAGGAGCAAGCCCAGTGGAACTACATTTAGTATCCAAAAGGACATTTCACTGTGCATCCAGAAAGTATTGACAGTGCCTCATTTTTCCACATTTTGTTATGTTACAAACTTATTCTAAAATAGAGTGAATTCATTTTATCCCTCAAAATTCTACTGACATTTTTTTTTAATTTTTGCGAATTTATATATATATATATATATAAAGAAATCACATGTACATAAGTAAGTATTCAATTTAATACTTTGCTAATGCACCTTTGGCAGCAATTACAACCTCAAGTCTTCTTGAATATGATGCTACAAGCTTCGTGCACCTATCTTTGAGCAGTTTTGCCCATTGCTCTTTGCAGCAAGTAAACAACATGGCACCACAGTCTAAAAAACACCAAACTTTGCATTAGAATTTGCATTTTTGTATTACAATTTTTGGCCACTGAGTCTTGGGTCACCCTAGGCATCCCAAGTCCCAGGACCTCGAGGCAGCTTTGTGTCTTGCACGAGCACCAAATGCAGAGCTGCTAATTTCAGGAGCTACTCAAATGTGCTGCAGTATGCTCAAAAAGGTGGCAAATGATGCTATGAAAGCAAAGTGTATTTAAGATTATGTACTTTTATATCTGAAAAAGGCAACACAAACAAAACTAAATCAATGACACTGCTGGTCTTTAGAAATGAAACAAGCGTTATTCTTTTTGCATGTTCAGAATTGGATGGAAAATTGATAAAGTGAAGCAAAATAAAGTAAATAATTCAAAATTTGCAATGTGTTTTAACCTATTAGCCACAACTTGAGGCAATTCAATTTAAATATGAGGCACACTTCATATTTCATTATTTTGTTATATTTCATGACATTATTATATATTAGTTATAAATAATGTTAAAGGACATGTCACACAGAAATAACAACTTAATTGAAATATCATATGTCATGGCTAATTTGATTTCATGGTCATTGTGATTTTATGCAATTGCATGATTGTGTAATGGAACTTGTGTACTGCTTTAATAATTGTTAAAAAATGAATAAATGCAGAGATGCAAACATTTGTACATGTCTGCAAAACAATGTTCCATCCGCAGATCTGTGCACATTTGCAAGTAATGTCAAGGATCCACCATGTAGAATTTATTTATGTCCAGAGTTTAAGGATCCAGTGACCAATTTCATTATTTATTTACTTTAATACTCAATACAATATTGTTGACAAAGAAAACCTGAAAAGCCTACTTTTAGTACACAGAAAATTCACAAGCGGTATCAATAAGGAATCAAATCGATAATGGTATCAATAGATAAAATCTTATCAATACCCATTCCTATAAATTATGTATAAAGACTGTTTCCATACTGGAACTCTATGTGCACTATTGTAAAAAAATTATTTTGTTGTTGTTGGTCTTTTTTTGGGGGGGCGGCTTTAGAAACTATGGTACCCCGCCCTAAATCTTTTTCCAGGTACCATTCAAAGTAGCTTTTTTCCTAAGGCTTTTTCACATCTTCATCACCCTCCTTCATTTAAATATATCATCTATGTGCAAGCATAATGCTTCATAAACTTCCTATTACATGCCCATCGCAACTATCCATGCCCATGGTGCCTGGAATTCTCTCTGTGCCAACGACATGGAAAAAACAGCTTTCTGAGGTCACACTAACCCAGGGACCTAGATTCTGACAGATCTCCATCAGCAGCTGGATTCATGCCAAGCAGCATTTGTGGGCACAAGCCATCAATTTCTCTCTGACACACACACACACACACACACACACACACACACACACACACACACACACACACACACACACACACACACACACACACACACACACACACACACACACACACACACACACACACACACACACACACACAGCCTTCTTAAATGTAAAAACCTGCACGTTTAAATAAAAATACTGCTAATTATTAGGGTTGGGTATAGAGAACCGTTTTTTTGGGTATCGTTAAGAAATGATTCGATCCATCAGTATCAATAGTCTTTTTGCTTAACGATTCCCTTATCAGTCCTTCAGAGCAGCCATTGTTTTTGAGGGTGTTTGTCGGGAAAATGATCATTTCTCTGCGTTGATTACAGACCCTGCAGCGGGTCTGTAATCAACCGTTTCTGCAGCGTGGCTCTGCTTTGAACCTTGAGCCAATGAAGCAGCGCTCTGATCCGCTGCTTCATTGGTTCTTTGCTTCACTCCTCTTCAGAAGCGGCAACTCCGTTTCTTAACCCTCTCAAAGCCATTAAAATATGCCAATCATGAGTCACTTTTTTGTGGATTAAAGTGACTAACTGGGACTCACTGAAAGAAACAAGAATCGTCCTCCGTTCCATTGCTCCAAATGCTGTGCTACTCTCTACTGAGTCAAGTTAGAAAGACAGAGTCCGCTTGGAATTAATAACTTCAAAGAGAATCACCGTTTTAATCAACTGACACCGCTTTCCAAACATTACAATAGAACCAATAAAATGCAATTGATCAAAATGACGTGCAGCAGCCCAAAACTGTCTGGCTGCAGACCTGCAGACTCCAGCAGCCATCTGAGTTCAGCTCAGACATATGGAGAGACTTTCATGCCATTAATGTCTGAAAGGAAATGCTTTTGACAAAAACTACAGATTTTGTTTATTTCTATTTATGTCCAGAGATCAAGGATCCAGTGACCAATTTCACATTTATTTACTTTAAAACTCAATAAAATGTTGTTGACATTGAAAGCCTGCAAGGCCTATTTGTAGTACACAGAAAATTCACAGGAGGTATCAATAAGCGAATCGATAAGGAATCGGATTGATAAGCGGAATCGATAATGGTATCGACATCGATAAAATCTTATCAATACTCATCTCTACTAATTATAGTGTACACTACAAAAAATAAAATCAGCCCAAGTTGAACTTTACTGAAATAATCTTCTCCTATTTCACCAAATTTCACTTTTACATAAATTACAGCTGAATAAAAACACTTGAACCTGAAGGCAGATCAAAGAGAGAGATGAGACAGGGGTGCACAATAATATTGAGAAAATATCGATATCGACCAATAAAAGCTCATGAAGTGAATATATATATATATATATATATATATATATTTGTATGTGTGTGTGTGTGTGTGTGTGTGTGTGTGTGTGTGTGCGCGTGTGTGTGTGTGTGTTGTGACAGAACATCACTTATGTCAATGTGGACATGTAGTGTATTTTTCTCGACATTATCCGGCATGCACGTGTCTCAGTGATGAGGACTACAGCAGCTGGAAAACGCCAAGAACACGCCCATGTTTCACCTGATAGATGGTTACTTTCAGGAGTTGATGATGGACCTGTTGTCTGCCTGAGTGGTTGCCATCCAGAACCCAAAGCTGTTCTGTAGTGTTGTGGATACAGTGAGGTGTGGTACCAATGCTGCTCACAGACCTGATCTGTGTAATGAGATTTTGCCTTCAACATCAACTGTTTTGTTAGGATTATCTCAGGGAAGCATCATGCAATCCTGTTGAAATACCAGAAGATTTTTCAGTTTTATTTGAAAACACATATTCCTTAAAAATGTGACATGTTTTGTTTTGTGCAAAATACAGCTGACTGTCATTGGGTTGTTACACTGCTGTTTCTGACACAGAAATAAGACACAGAGCTGTAGGCGACAGACTACAGAGGAGTATAGTGTGAATTAAAATCAGAACAGACGCAGCTAAGCTGTAGCATATTACATTTTTTTTCTTTTGAATTAATGTGAGGCTATTTAACTTCCCACATGGCTAACAAAACTTGCCACCAATTAACAAAAGAGGATACCAGTTTTTGAACACCAGAGAAAACCCTGATTATTTTACATAAGAGCTGAATATAGTGTGAAGACAGTTACCAAATATATAATAAACTGAGATGAGTTTTAATGTCATCCTCAGAAAGTGACAACTGCATCATCAATTTAAGTGTCAGGCATGCCAACACAGCATCTGTCAAACTAGCTCATGCAGCCAACATGCATGACAACAAGAAACACCTGAAAAGCCTGCAGGAATTTGATCCCACCAGGCTGACAAAGTAAGCTATGAGCTTAACTGAATGAGATCTCCAGTACCTACTGTTTTGTAAATGTGATTATGAACTGCAATGTCCTGACCCCGGATAAGCGGTTGAAGATGATGATTATGAATTGACGAACATGATGAAACTGTCAGGACAGATATTAACACAGAAATGTGATTTTATATATATATATATATATATATATATATATATGTATATATACGAGGTCTCTTAGATAATAAACCGACCCTTTTATTTTTTTTTTTAACTATATGGATTTGAATGACATGCGATTACACCAATCATGCTTGAACCCTCGTGCGCATGCGTGAGTTTTTTCACGCGTGTCGGTGACGTCATTTCCCTGTGGGCAGGCCTTGAGTGAGATGTGGTCCCGCCCTCTCGGCTGAATTCCTTTGTTTCACACGCTGCTCGAGACGGCGCGCGTTGCTTTATCAAAATTTTTTCTGGACCTGTGAGGAATATCCGAGTGGACACTATTCGAGAAATTAAGCTGGTTTTCTGTGAAAAGTTTAACGGCTGATGAGAGATTATGGGGTGTTTCTGTCGGTGTAAGGACTTCCCACGGAGCGGGACGTCCTGCAGCGCTTCCAGGCGCTGTCGTCGGCCTGTTTCGAGCTGAAATCATCCTAATTTAAGGCTTAATTCATCCAGGACATCGTGAGAGAACAGAGAAGATTCAGAAGAGGCCGGCATGAGGAATTTATGCGGACATTCCACTGTTTAAGGACATTTTTTTAATGAAAGACGTACGCGCAAATTCGCCGAGTCGTTTCCGTGACGACTCGGCAAATCTGTGTGCGCCGCGACAGGAAAAACACCTCCGTGTTGAAAACCATTTGTAGAATTCAGGCGGCTTTTAATGGCTTTCAACAAGTGAGTAACTGAGAAATTGTTTAACAGCTTGGGCATGTTCCAACTTGCCCGTTAAGATTTCCAACGGAGGTGTTTTTCCTGCCGCGACCCCCCGCGGTCGGGTCCAGCCCGACATGCGACTCTGCCTGCACGTTCTTTCATTACAAAATGACCGTTAACAATGGAATGTCCGAATAAACTCCTCGTGCCGACTTCTTCTGAAAGTTCTCTGTTCTCTGACGACTTACTGCATCAACAGAGCCTGAAATGTGGAAGTTTTCAACTTGAAACGGCGAGACGCTGCCGCCTCGAAGCGCAGATCGCCGTCAGGCGCCGTGGACCGTCCTTAAAGCGACACTACCAGACCAAAATCTCTCATCAGCCGTTAAAATTTTTACCGAAAACCAGCTGAATTTATTGAATGGTGTCCACTCAGTTTTGCCTTACAGTTTTGAAAAAAATTTTATCAAACAAAGCAACAGTCTCTGAGCCATTCCTAAACAATGAAAAAAATCGACGAGCGGGTGGACGACTCCTCACTCAAAGACTGCCCACAGGCGAATGACGTAACCGACAGGCGTGAAAAAACTCTTGCATGCCCACGAGGGTTCAAGCATGTCTGATGTAATCACACGTGATTCAAATCCATATGGTTTTTGAAAAAAATAATAAGGTCGGATACTTTTCTAATAGACCTCGTATATATATATATATATATATATATATATATATATATATATATATGTTTAAGGAGCGGACAGTTAAAATTGATGTGATTTTCTTACCGTTTCAATTCAACAGCAAATAACACTTGCAAATACACACTGGATCTCTATGGTATAACAAGACGCCAGCCGGGTGTTGTCATGCCAGTGATGAGGAAGCAAACCGAAGTGACGTTGCCGCGACCCATAGAATAGCATATTAAACAGAGTAACTATTCATTAGCGTTATGTCAATGTTCCTGTCTCTACATATTATTTGGTTTTCGGTGAATGATAAAAGGTTACCAAACACTAAAAATGTCTGTTTCACTTTCTCTACTGGCATATACAGATATATTCCAAATAAGCACAATAATAAGGGATCAATCATCCCCAAGCTTTAACCAAAGACTTTCATTAAGATCATTTGAATATCCATCTCCCATAACACTGGTCAACATGATTTTTCTTGCGTGGAGTTCTTGCAACGGATTTTGGGTCATTTTGGGGCACTGAATCAGAATCTGGTGTTAGTTTTTGCAAATCACATCACATTTTTAAGATACGAAAACATCTGTGCCATAAACGATATTACAGTTCTTGTTCACATTTTGCGAACCTGGTTTAAAAACTATGCTTTTGAAGCTCCTTTTGTGCATGATTAGTGGCATCAAACTCATGAGTGAATGGGCAACTTTTGTGGAATCCATCAATACGGAATATGCAGACTGCGAAGAAAAACACAACAAAAAGACAAAAATGATGTGATCAAGGAAATCTGAGCTCATATCTGGATTCAGCACCACAAAATGAACCTAAATCAGTTCTCAAAGTCCGTGCAATAATTTTTCTTAGTGTTGTTGTTGACCGGTATAATCTTCCTGTTTGCAAAGGATGACTAGCCATCCCAGAGGGTGTGGCAGGGCCTAGGACAACCAGGAGATTACTATCCATCACTCCATGATAACCATCCACAGTGGCCATCTGAATAACATCTGCTGCCCTGGACGTTGGAAATGAATGGAGCATGTGTGTCAGAAATAGTCATGCTTGTAGAGCTGTGCAGAGTCACAGTTATGGATATTTGGTGTGATGTTGTG
This sequence comes from Thalassophryne amazonica, assembly GCF_902500255.1. NCBI lineage: Eukaryota > Metazoa > Chordata > Actinopteri > Batrachoidiformes > Batrachoididae > Thalassophryne > Thalassophryne amazonica. The sequence goes on from NC_047115.1 coordinate 84,187,739, forward strand.
ACTGTCCATCTATAGTCTATTACAAAAACAATGTGTAAACATTTAAAGATGACGTGATTGACAGCGTTTTCATTCACTGGATACTTTGACTCATGACCAATAATAGCAACAGTTTTTATTGTTGTTGATGTTTTAATTAAACTTGCTGTTTCCCCATTGTATGGACTACAGTAGAAATATGTTTTCACTGTGTCATCCAGGTACTTTTATTTTGGTATGTCCATTGAATTTCACTAAATAAATTCAGTAACTCATACCGCTGTGAGCACTTTTTTTGCTGCCTGGGTTTCCTGTTTGTATGAGGTTTTACCACCCACCCACCCACCCACACACACACACACACACACACACACACACACACACACAGCTGAAGCTTTCTGTTCTCCGTCAATCACGAGCTAACCAGTTAGCTGCACCACTCCCTCCAGCCACTGACGTCTCCACATTCAGACCTTCAAAATCATCTTTTTTTACACACAACGCCTTACAATCATAGTCTTTGTACATATATAGTGACAGGGGAATGGTTTAAAAAAAAACTGGTTTGTTATGAAAACCTGCTACACTTACCGTAGGCTAGCTCAGCCCCTTTAAAATGTCTCCTGCTCAGTCTGGCTGGTCCCCACCTCCTCCGCCAGGGTGGAAAAGGGGGCGGGCACAGAGCAGCAAAGCTTGGCAGAACGCTGCCCGGCAGTGACGTCACACACAGGAAGCGGGGACATTTGTTTATGTTTTGCTGTTCTTATTTGTATTTAGGTATGTATATAACTAAAAATAAGACTGAACTTGAAAATCTTAATATTTGGGAGAAACTTAAAAAATGCAAAAGTCATTTAAATAATTGGTCACAGAGAGACTTATCCATTCTGGGAAGAATATTTATCACAAAAATGGAAAGTATCTCCAGACTGGTCTACCCGGCATATACACTAGGATTTCCTAAGTCAGCAATTAAATCTATTAATCAAATTAACTTTGACTTTATATGGAGACGAAAAACTCATTATATAAGAAAAGGGAATTTAGTCAAACAGTTTGAAGATGGAGGGTTACAAGCTATAGATTTCGATAGCCTTAATGGTACTTTAAAAATAAATTGGCTCAGGTCTTTCTTGATTAATCAAAACAGCCTATGGTTTCATATTCCAAATAAAATATTTTCCGAAATGGGAGGAGTTAGCTTATTACTTAGAAGTGATTTTGACATTTGGAAATTACCCATAAAACTTTCATCATTTCACCAGCAAGTTTTATTGTACTGGAGACTAATTTATAAACATAATTATAGCCCTCACAATACTCCACTATGGAATTGTCATTATATAAAATCTAGAAACAAATCAATCTTTTTAAAGAATTGGTATGAAAAAGGAATTTGGTCGGTGATGCATTTATTAAATGATAGAGGCATACTATTATCATTTGATGAATTCAAAGCTAAATATAAACTGGAAGAAGAGAAAAAAGAATTTCTAAAAATTATTAGAGCTATCCCTCCAAATATTTTATCTACAGCAACCAGTCTTTTTCAAAACCCCATCTGCAGGTCCCCAGAACTACCAAAACTCCTGATAAACGGTCAAAATGTTACGGCTAGAACACTTTCAAATTCCAAAATTAGGGAATTTTTTACTAATGCTTTGTTCCCCTATAAATCCAATCCAAAGTCTATCTTGCATTTATTCTCTCATGATCAAATCAAAAAAATTAGAACAGATTATATAAAACTTCCAATTCCACCAAAAGCTAAGGAAGTACACTTCAAAACTTTTTCAGATGTTTATCCTTCAAAAGATTTTCTCAGACACCGATTTGCTTTTGACGATAACAGTTGTTCTTTTTGCGAACGGGAAATTGAGTCAACTGATCACTTATTTTATGATTGTATATACGCAAAAGCTTTGTGGGATGACATGAATTACTGGCTTTTTCCTAGAATCCCAAACTTAATTGATTTTTCAAAATATAACATCATATTTGGAATTCTAGGAAAAGAAAAGAAATTTGAGAGTGTTCTAAATGTAATAATTGTGCTGGGTAAATTCTTCATTCACAAGTGCCGTTTCCTGAAGACAAAACCATCCTTCTCCACTTTTCACAAGGAACTCTGCCTCAACTTCTCATCTGTGAAATTTATGAACAAAAATCAAGCCATGGAACTGCATTGTTTATTTAACGAATTGAACTTATCAGAAAACCCCTAGTTTAAATTGATTTTATTTGCCTTTTTATTTTACTTTCTTTATTTATATTTCTTTGTAAAATTTAATTTATTTCTATATGTCCTTTACTTGTATGCTGGTCATCACTCAGTTCTGTAGCCTGTTGTGGCAATATTCAAATTGTTTCTCTATTTGTGAAATGCCATTTATGTTGTATATGTTCTTTCTCTTTTTAGGAAAGAAGGGGGGAAAAAAGGGGAGAGAGGGGGGAAAAAAAGAAAAGAAAAAAAAAGAGCATGCAAAAGTGTCGCGAGAAGATGACGTACTAATTTGTGATACGTTCAAGACACACCGGGATGTCGGGATTTCACACAATCATCTTTTTTTTTTTTTTTTCTCCCCCCAATGTCTGTCTGTGTTTGTGTGTATTCTGTGCTTGGATTGTGTTATCAGTTATTTTGTTGTTCTTGAATTGTCAATAAAGTTGGCTTAAAGGGAAAAAAAAGTTTTGCTGTTCTGCTTTAATTTTGCGTGTCACTGGAAAAAAACACTTAACACATGTGCTAAATACTATTTCTGAATAGAATTTTATGTAGTGAAAAATAAACATGCATACAAATGAGCACAGTAGCATAGGAGGAGGAAGGACACAGCCAGTGCTATAAATAGCTTGCATCTATGTGAGCCAATCAGAAGCGCTCAGTACATAGAGCTCTTAGCCAATGAAATGGAGTAACCGGCAGGTAACCGGTGTCTGCCGGTGTGCCTCCCATGGAAAATGGTGCCTCCTTGTCAGCACGAGCAGCGGAGGCGGGTACCAGCCAGAAGCCTCTGCAGCTTTGTGAATGTGACGTAATGTTATTTTTTCTTTTTCTTTTCGGGCCCTCGAGATTTAATATAAGCATAAGCATATATATATATATATATATATATATATATATATATATATATATATATATATATATACACGAGGTCTCTTAGATAATAAACCGACCCTTTTATTTATTTTTTAACTATATGGATTTGAATGACGTGCGATTGCACCAATCATGCTTGAACCCTCGTGCGCATGCGTGAGTTTTTTCACGCGTGTCGGTGACATCATTTCCCTGTGGGCAGGCCTTGAGTGAGATGTGGTCCCGCCCTCTCGGCTGAATTCCTTTGTTTCACACGCTGCTCGAGACGGCGCGCGTTGCTTTATCAAAATTTTTTCTGGACCTGTGAGGAATATCCGAGTGGACACTATTCAAGAAATTAAGCTGGTTTTCGGTGAAAAGTTTAACGGCTGATGAGAGATTATGGGGTGTTTCTGTCGGTGTAAGGACTTCCCACGGAGCGGGACGTCGTGCAGCGCTTCCAGGCGCCGTCGTCGGCCTGTTTCGACCTGAAAACATCCTAATTTAAGGCTTAATTCACCCATGACGTCGTGAGAGAACAGAGAAGATTCAGAAGAGGCCGGCATGAGGACTTTATGCGGACATTCCACTGTTTAAGGACATTTTTTAATGAAAGACGTGCACGCAAATTCACCGAGTCGTTTCCGTGACGACTCGGGAAATCTGTGTGCGCCTGAATTTTACAAATGGTTTTCAACACGGAGGTGTTTTCCCTGTCGCGACCCCCCGCGGTCGGGTCCGGCCCGACCCGACATGCGACTCTGCCCGCACGTTCTTTCATTACAAAATGTCCTTTAACAATGGAATGTCCGAATAAACTCCTCATGCCGACTTCTGAAAGTTCTCTGACGACTTACTGGGTCAACACAGCCTGAAATGTGGAAGTTTTCAACTTGAAACGGTGAGACGCTGCCGCCTCGAAGCGCAGATCGTCGTCAGGCGCCGTGGGCCGTCCTTACGGCGACACTACCAGACCAAAATCTCTCATCAGCCGTTAAAATTTTTATGGAATGGAGGAACTTAATCACAGCTTTGTCCACTAAATGCGAGTAACTGCCCTCAGAAAAAATTGACCTAAAATAAAACTCAGTCAATCCACAGTCTGACAAATCTTTAAACAATTTCCGCCTATCACTAGAATACATAGGACAGCACATTAAAACATGAACACTTTCCAACTGACCACACTGACACACAACCCATCTGGATGTTTTCCAATCACTTTTAAAAATGCTGCCAACCCACAATGCCCCAGTCTCAATCTAATCAATTTGACTTGATCCTTACGACAGGATGAGGAGAGGAGTCTCTTATTTTTAATCGAAGGCTGACACATAAAATACTGCCGCCCTACCGACTCACTCTCCCACTGCTTTTGCCACTTCTGATCACTCAACTCTTTAAAAATACTATAACAATCAACCTTTCCCAAAGGGATATTAACATCAACTTTATTTTTCAGAAGGGACTCTTTGGCCAATGAATCTGCGATCTCATTACCTAAAATGCCAGAGTGCCCAGGAATCCAAGTGAAGGTTACACAACAGCCAGCTGACTCAACGCGATGGAGGCAAGACAGAATCTCTAGCACGAGGTCAGGACGAGCTCCTCCTGAGGCTCCGCTTATCAAAGCTTGCAATGCAGCTGCAGAATCAGAATAAATATGACACTCAGAAGGTCTGTTACTTTGTACCCACTCTAACGCCCACCATATGGCTGACAGTTCCGTCGAACATAAAGAAGAGCAATTAGTAACACGGCTACTCTGCCTTATCTGATTATTCATAACATAAACCCCAAAGCCTGCCCTACCAGAGCTTGGATCCCTAGACCCATCTGTAAAAATGTGGCACATACTAACTGTATTCTGAGATATAAATCGATGTACTAAATTGCTGGCTACAGTCTTATTCAGCCCCAGAAGGTCCAACTCAACATCTGGTACAGGCAAAACCCAAAAAGGAATAGGAGACCACACTGGCCCTATCACCTTATTTCCCTGGACAGCCCTTTTAGCGACCTGCCGGACATCAAAAAGGAAATTAGATTTATCCTTCTTTTTAGTAAATTCATAACTCTCTTCCAATAAACACTTCGCGGATGAGTTATGCGCAAGTCCTGACAGCCTGGCCCAGTACTGAAGACCCAACTTCTCTCTCCTAATACTCAAAGGGGTCTCTCCCATTTCGACTACCAGTGCTGGGATAGGAGTAGTTCTGAAGGCACCGCTACAGATTCTTAGGGCTTTTGCTTGGATCCTATCAAGCTTGAGAAGTCTGGAATTAACCGCAGCACCAAAAACAAAACAACCATAATCTAGTGATGACCTTATCATTGCTCTATAAATCATGTGCAACGTTGACCTTTCTGCCCCCCAATCACTACCAGCCAGACTACGAAGTACATTATTAATCTTTTCACATTTCACAACAGTTTATCTATATGTGTACACCACGTTAGTTTTTCATCCATCCACATACCTAAAAATTTAAAAACTTTCACCCTCTCTAAAGGACAGCCATACATGATAAGGGTTATGTCTGGGATTTTCTTTTTAAGTCCAAAAATCATATAACTACTTTTTGATATAGAAATCTTAAAGCCCCATTTATTTGCCCACCGCACTATTTGGTTTAAGGCAATTTGAGTTTGTTTCATTAAAAACGCAATGTTTCTACCCCTCCTCCAGATGGCGCCATCATCAGCAAACAAAGACCTCCCAAATCCTACTTTGATATCAGAAAAAATGTCATTAATCATAACATTGAATAAAACTGGACTAATAACTGATCCTTGCGGAGTACCATTAAAAATACTTACTATTTCAGAAAATTCCCCTTCAACTCTTACTTGTATAGTTCTGTCACTTAAGAAATCTTTGATCCATATGAACATCCTACCACAAATGCCTGCATTATGTAATTTAATCAACAATCCCTCTCTCCACATACAACCCCTGGCAAAAATTATGGAATCACCGGCCTCAGAGGATGTTCATTCAGTTGTTTAATTTTGTAGAAAAAAAGCAGATCACAGACATGACACAAAACTAAAGTCATTTCAAATGGCAACTTTCTGGCTTTAAGAAACACTATAAGAAATCAAGAAAAAAAGATTGTGGCAGTCAGTAACGGTTGCTTTTTTAGACCAAGCAGAGGAAAAAAAAATATGGAATCACTCAATTCTGAGGAAAAAATTATGGAATCACCCTGTAAATTTTCATCCCCCAAATTAACACCTGCATCAAATCAGATCTGCTCATTGACATTGACCCTATGCCATGACACTGACCCTATGTGTCTTTTTGCAAGGAATGTTTTTGCAGTTTTTGCTCTATGGCAAGATGCATTATCATCTTGAAAAATGATTTCATCATCCCCAAACATCCTTTCAATTGTCCAAAATATCAACATAAACCTGTGCATTTATTGATGATGTAATGACAGCCATCTCCCCAGTGCCTTTACCTGACATGCAGCCCCATATCATCAATGACTGTGGAAATTTACATGTTCTCTTCAGGCAGTCATCTTTATAAATCTCATTGGAAAGGCACCAAACAAAAGTTCCAGCACCATCACCTTGCCCAATGCAGATTCGAGATTCATCACTGAATATGACTTTCATCCAGTCATCCACAGTCCACAATTGCTTTTCCTTAGCCCATTGTAACCTTGTTTTTTTCTGTTTAGGTGTTAATGATGCCTTTCGTTTAGCTTTTCTGTATGTAAATACCATTTCCTTTAGGCGGTTTCTTACAGTTCGGTCACAGACGTTGACTCCAGTTTCCTCCCATTCGTTCCTCATTTGTTTTGTTGTACATTTTTCGATTTTTGAGACATATTGCTTTAAGTTTTCTGTCTTGACGCTTTGATGTCTTCCTTGGTCTACCAGTATGTTTGCCTTTAACAACCTTCCCATGTTGTTTGTATTTGGTCCAGAGTTTAGACACAGCTGACTGTGAACAACCAACATCTTTTGCAACACTGCGTGATGATTTACTCTCTTTTAAGAGTTTGATAATCCTCTCCTTTGTTTCAATTGACATCTCTCGTGTTGGAGCCAAGGTGTGTTCACTCCTTTTTAGATGCAGACTAACGAGTAGATCTGATATGATGCAGGTGTTAGTTTTGGGGATGAAAATTTACAGGGTGATTCCATAATTTTTTCCTCAGAATTGAGTGATTCCATATTTTTTTCGTCTCCGTGGTCTAAAAAAGTAACCGTTACTGACTGCCACAATCTTTTTTTCTTGATTTCTTATAGTGTTTCTTAAAGCCAGAAAGTTGCCATTTGAAATTACTTTAGTTTTGTGTCATGTCTGTGATCTGCTTTTTTTCTATAAAATTAAACAACTGAATGAACATCCTCGAGGCCGGTGATTCCATAATTTTTGCCAGGGGTTGTACTATAAGCTTTCTCAATATCAAGAAACACTGCAACTACTGCTTCCTTACTGATTATAGCTCATCTTATATCTTGATCTAACACTGCAACTGAGTCCATAGTATTTCTTCCAATTCTAAAGCCATTTTGATAATCAACAAAGAAACCCCCAACTTCTAAATAATAAACAAGTCTGTTTGTGACCAATCTCTCCATCACCTTACAAAACACCGCAGTAAGTGCTATGGGTCTGTATGACAATGGAGAGGAAGGGTCCTTTCCTGGCTTTAAAACTGGGAGCACAATAGCTTGTTTCCAAGCTTTTGGCAAAGTTCCAGCATCCCAGATATAATTAAAGAGGGCTAGAATCTCCATTAAATCTTCATCGTCAAGATGTTGCAACAGTTTATAACTAATCCTATCTTGTCCTGGTGACGTGTCTGCACCAGCTTGTACTGCCGCTTTTAGTTCTTCAAGGGAAAAATACAAATTAAAAGCACAGTCATTTGTATCTACACTACCTTTCAATTTCCAACCTTCTGTTGGGAAGGTGTCGTAGCACGGACCCACAACAGGGGGCGCAAATGAACGGACAATGAATAAGCCAAAAAGTAACAATTTAATGTTGTGATAATACACAACTAAAGTACACAAAATTGCAAAGTCAATTGACACCAGGTGACGTGTGGGCAGGCTCGAAGATAGAAGACCCCCGACGAGAGAGAAGCCGTGTCCCACACGGCTTCCACCACCAACGGTCTGAAGAACACCGGAGCCGCCAAGTCCCGAGTCCCCAGGTGGCCTCTGTCTTCGGCTGTCGACCCTGGTACTGCTGGCAGAAAGCAGAGACAAGATGAATGAGTGTGAGTCCGCACACTCAGTAATCCACAGTCTGCACACAGTTAGGAGGGAGCACCTCCACCTCCAATCACACACTCGTGCAGCTCCTGATTAACCACTTATCTGGTTTGGGGTGTGAGGCGAAGCCGTCGCTGTCACACCAAACGCCAATCCCACAGATAAGGAAAACACCAGGAAAACGGCTGCAACAGAAGTTCAGATTATTACACAACGTATGAGTCAGCAGAGAAATTACCTCTTCAGTAGTCGATTTCTCGGCGAGGAGGTGGAGTTGCAGTCCGGCCTTTATGGTGATGATGATGATGATGAACGAGTGACAGCTGGTGCAGAGGATGAATGACAGCTGTCACTTCTTCTGGGTCTGGCGCCCTCTCGTGCTTGGAGCCCGCACTCCAAGCAGGGCGCCCTCTGGTGGTGGTGGGCCAGCAGTACCTCCTCTTCAGCGGCCCACATAACACCTTCTACACACAAAAACTCTTCTGTCAATCTCAAGCTTTCTTCACTTAATAATTCTGAATTATGAACTTCTTGGAATGCTTTAACACACATTCCAGCCTTATCCTTACTAGGAGTGCGGGCTCCAAGCAGGGCGCCCTCTGGTGGTGGTGGGCCAGCAGTACCTCCTCTTCAGCGGCCCACATAACAGGACCCCCCCTCAACGGGCGCCTCCTAGCGTCCGACCAGGCTTGTCCGGATGTCTCTTGTAAAAATCGGCCAGGAGAGCCGGGTCCAGGATGAAGCTCCTCTTCACCCAGGAGCGTTCTTCAGGTCCATACCCCTCCCAGTCCACCAGATATTGGAACCCCCGGCCCTTACGACGGACGTCCAGGAGCCTGTGGACTGTCCAGGCAGGCTCCCCGTCAATGAGCCGGGCAGGAGGCGGCGTAGGTCCCGGAGCACAGAGGGGCGAGGTGTGGTGTGGTTTAAGACGGGACACATGAAACACAGGGTGAATCCGCAGTGAAGCCGGGAGTTGGAGCTTCACTGCGGCCGGGTTGATGATCTTGAGGATACGAAATGGTCCGATGAACCTGTCCTTTAGTTTTGGGGAGTCAACACGGAGAGGGATGTCCTTGGTCGAGAGCCACACCTCCTGCCCGGGCTGGTATGTGGGGGCCGGGGAACGCCGGCGGTCCGCATGGGTCTTGGCCCTCGTCCAGGCCTTTAACAGGGCAGAGCGGGCGGTCCGCCACACCCGGCGGCACCTCCTGAGGTGGGCCTGGACCGAGGGCACACCGACCTCTCCCTCCACCAGCGGGAACAATGGGGGCTGGTACCCCAAACATGCCTCAAAAGGGGAGAGGCCGGTAGCAGACGAGACTTGGCTGTTATGGGCATACTTGATCCAGGCCAGATGGTGACTCCAGGCCGCCGGGTGCGCGGAGGTGACGCAGCGAAGGGCCTGTTCCAACTCCTGGTTAGCCCGCTCTGCCTGGCCATTTGTCTAGGGGTGGTACCCGGACGAGAGACTCACGGTGGCCCCCAGCTCCTTACAGAAACTCTTCCACACCTGCGAAGAGAACTGGGGACCACGATCTGATACAATGTCCGATGGTATCCCATGCAGCCGCATGACGTGGTGGACCAGGAGGTCTGCCATCTCCTGGGCCGTCGGGAGCTTCGGGAGGGCCACGAAGTGGGCCGCCTTGGAGAACCGGTCCACTATCGTGAGAATAATGGTGTTGCCCTGGGACGGCGGGAGGCCCGTGATGAAGTCCAGGCCGATGTGAGACCAGGGGCGATGAGGCACCGGCAGGGGCTGGAGGAATCCCGAGGTCCTCCGATGGTCTGCCTTACCCCTGGCGCAGATGGTACAGGCCTGGACGTAGTCCCGGACGTCGGTTTCCAGGGACGCCCACCAGAAGCGCTGCTGGACTACTGCCACGGTCCTACGCACTCCGGGATGACAGGAGAGCTTGGACCCCTGACAGAAGTCCAATACGGCAGCTCTTGCCTCTGGTGGGACGTACATTCTGTTCTTGGGGCCGGTCGCCGGGTCCGGGCTCCATGCCAGGGCCTCCCAGACGGTCTTCTCCACGTCCCAGGTGAGGGAGGCCATGACAGTGGACTCGGGGATGATGGTCTCGGTGGGGTTCGACAGCCCCGCTTTGGCTTCTTCTTCGTGCACCCGGGACAATGCATCCGATTTTTGGTTCTTGGTCCCGGGGCGGTACGTGATCTGGAAGTCAAAGCGCCCGAAGAACAGAGACCAGCGGGCTTGCCTGGGGTTCAGCCGCTTGGCGGTCCGGATGTACTCCAGGTTCCGATGGTCCGTGAAAACCGTGAAAGGCAACAACGCCCCCTCCAGCAGATGTCTCCACTCTTCAAGAGCCTCCTTCACCGCGAGGAGCTCCCGATTGCCGACGTCATAGTTCCGTTCAGCTGGGGTCAACCTGCGGGAAAAATAGGCACAAGGATGGAGAACCTTATCAGCCTCCACGCTCTGGGACAGCACAGCTCCTATCCCTGAGTCAGAGGCGTCCACTTCCACTATGTACTGGCGATCAGGATCAGGCTGCACCAGAACTGGTGCAGTCGAGAACCGGCGTTTCAACTCCTGGAACGCGGCTTCGCACCGATCCGACCAGGTGAAGGGGACCTTGGTGGAGGTCAGGGCAGTCAGGGGGCTAACTACCTGACCGTAGCCTTTAATGAACCTCCTGTAGAAATTTGCAAAGCCGAGGAACTGCTGCAATTTCCTGCGGCTTGTTGGTTGGGGCCAATCTCTCACCGCTGCAACCTTGGCCGGATCAGGGGCGACGGAGTTGGAGGAGATGATGAACCCCAGGAAGGACAAAGAAGTGCGGTGGAACTTGCACTTCTCGCCCTTCACAAACAGCCGGTTCTCCAACAACCGCTGTAGGACCTGATGTACATGCTGGACATGGGTCTCAGGGTCCGGGGAAAAGATGAGTATATCGTCCAGATATACGAAGACGAACCGATGCAGGAAGTCCTGCAAGACGTCATTTACCAAAGCTTGGAACGTCGCGGGGGCGTTAGTGAGGCCGAACGGCATGACCAGGTACTCAAAGTGACCTAACGGGGTGTTAAATGCCGTCTTCCATTCGTCTCCCTTCCGGATCCGAACCAGGTGGTACGCGTTTCTAAGATCCAATTTAGTGAAAATTTGGGCTCCATGCAGGGGCGTGAACACTGAATCCAACAGAGGTAACGGGTATCGGTTGCGAACCGTGATCTCGTTCAGCCCTCTGTAATCAATGCATGGACGGAGTCCGCCGTCCTTTTTGCCCACAAAAAAGAAACCAGCACCCATCAGGGAGGTGGAGTTCCGGATCAGCCCGGCAGCTAAAGAGTCCCGGATGTAGGTCTCCATTGATTCGCGTTCCGGACGTGAGAGGTTGTACAACCTACTGGACGGGTACTCAGCGCCCGGGACCAAATCGATGGCACAATCGTACGGTCGGTGCGGGGGAAGAGTGAGTGCCAGATCTTTGCTGAAAACGTCAGCAAGATCGTTGTACTCCTTTGGCACCGCCGATAGATTGGGGGGGACTTTAACCTCCTCATTAGCCGTCGTGCCGGGAGGAACCGAGGATCCTAAACACTCCCGGTGGCAGGTTTCGCTCCACTGCGTCACAACCCTGGACGGCCAATCTATCCGGGGATTGTGCTTCACCATCCATGGAAATCCCAAAATCACTCGAGAGGTAGAAGGTGTTACATGGAACACGATCTCCTCCCTGTGATTTCCAGACACAACCAAGGTCACTGGCTGTGTCTGATGTGTGATTAATGGAAGCAGGGTGCCATCTAGTGCTCGCACCTGCAATGGTGCCGGCAGAGCCACCAGGGGGAGCCCTACTTCCTTTGCCCATCTGCTATCCAGCAGATTCCCTTCCGACCCCGTGTCTACCAGTGCTGGTATTACTGGGATTCATGCAGATTTGCGGGATTTCCCCGCGTGCGTGTTATGACCCACCCTTAGCCCAGTTTCTAAGGACGGGCGTTGTAGTTTGACCGTTTTGGGGCAGTCCTTCTGCATATGCTCACAAGAGCCGCAGACAAAACACTCCCCGTGGGCCAACCTCCTTTGTCTGACGTTTGTTTTTACTTTGGCCCTGCTCGTGTCCATAGCCTCCTCAGCAGGGGGAGCTGTAGCCACACGGAGCTCTCTGGCAGTGAAGCGTGGGGACGACGTCACCCTTTCGGAACCGGAAGGGGGAGGGACGGCTCGTGCCCGGTCACGCCCCCCGGCCTGCTCCCGACAATGCTCATTCAAACGGTTGTCTAAGCGTATAACCAAATCGACAAGCCCGTCAAAATCCCACAGTTCCTCCTTAGCCAGCAGGTGCTCCTTCAGGACCGGAGACAGTCCATTTACGAAGGCGGCGCGGAGCGCAACGTTATTCCAGCCGGACCTCGCTGCCGCGATGCGGAAGTCGACTGCATACTTGGGTGCACTGCGACGCCCCTGTCTCATTGACAGCAGCACGCTCGAAGCGGTCTCGCCTCTGTTGGGATGGTCAAACACTTGTTTGAACTCCCGTACAAACCCAGTATAAGACGTTAGGAGCCGTGAATTCTGCTCCCAAAGCGCCGTAGCCCAGGCGCGTGCCTGTCCTCGAAGCAGATTAATAACATAAGCCACCCGGCTGGCGTCTGACGCGTACATGACAGGGCGCTGTGAAAAGATGAGCGAACACTGCATGAGGAAGTCTGCGCACGTCTCAACACAGCCCCCGTATGGTTCCGGAGGGCTTATGTATGCTTCAGGGGACGGTGGGGGGGGGTCGTTAAACGACCAGTGTAACGTCTGTTACAGGCCCAGGACCAGCAAGAGGAGTGGCTGCAGCAGCGCCCTGATCGCGCGCTTCCACCCTGGCGGTGAGAGCCTCCACCCTCCGGTTAAGGAGTACATTCTGCTCGGTCACTAAATCTAACCGAGCCGTGAAGGCGGTTAAGATCTGCTGCAACTCACTCAACACGCCTCCCGCTGACGCCTGCGCTCCTGGCTCTTCCATTGGCCGTTCAAGCTCGGGTTGACGCCCCTCGGAATCCATGATGATGGCCGAGAAATCCTGTTGGGAAGGTGTCGTAGCACGGACCCACAACAGGGGGCGCAAATGAATGGACAATGAATAAGCCAAAAAGTAACAATTTAATGTTGTGATAATACACAACTAAAGTACACAAAATTGCAAAGTCAATTGACACCAGGTGACGTGTGGGCAGGCTCGAAGATAGAAGACCCCCGACGAGAGAGAAGCCGCGTCCCACACGGCTTCCACCACCAACGGTCTGAAGAACACCGGAGCCGCCAAGTCCCGAGTCCCCAGGTGGCCTCTGTCTTCGGCTGTCGACCCTGGTACTGCTGGCAGAAGGCAGAGACAAGATGAATGAGTGTGAGTCAGTAATCCACAGTCTGCACACAGTTAGGAGGGAGCACCTCCACCTCCAATCACACACTCGTGCAGCTCCTGATTAACCACTTATCTGGTTTGGGGTGTGAGGCGAAGCCGTCGCTGTCACACCAAACGCCAATCCCACAGATAAGGAAAACACCAGGAAAACGGCTGCAACAGAAGTTCAGATTATTACACAACGTATGAGTCAGCAGAGAAATTACCTCTTCAGTAGTCGATTTCTCGGTGAGGAGGTGGAGTTGCAGTCCGGCCTTTATGGTGATGATGATGATGATGAACGAGTGACAGCTGGTGCACAGGATGAATGACAGCTGTCACTTCTTCTGGGTCTGGCGCCCTCTCGTGCTTGGAGCCCGCACTCCAAGCAGGGCGCCCTCTGGTGGTGGTGGGCCAGCAGTACCTCCTCTTCAGCGGCCCACATAACACCTTCTACACACAAAAACTCTTCTCTCAATCTCAAGCTTTCTTCACTTAATAATTCTGAATTATGAACTTCTTGGAATGCTTTAACACACATTCCAGCCTTATCCTTACTACAAATAGCTTCTCTACAGCCATCTTTTAAAACTGGAATTGAAGAATTGTTTACCTTACCTGACATCTTATGGATTCTAGCCCAAACCTGCTTCACTGGGGTATTAGAGTTTATTGTATTACAAAATGCCCTCCAGCATTTCTTTTTTTCCACTTTTATTGTCTTCCGAGCCAGAGCCCTACACCTCTTAAACTCAACAACATTTTCCAGAGTAGGATTCTTCCTTAAATTCTTAAATGCCTGCTTCCTATTTTTAACCACCTCCTCACAAGCTTTGTTCCACCAAGGCACAATAACTCGATTACGAGGACTTCTTCTACAAGGAATAGCCTCAGATGCAACCCTCACAATCATTGTTGTTAAAGACTCACACATTTCCTCTATTGACCCGTTACTATTAACAAAATCCAACCCTTTAACTGTATCTTCTCTAAACTTTCCCCAGTCAGCTCGAGAAAAATCAAACCGAGCCACTCTGTCAAACGGGTTCACTACTAAAGACTTATCAAATGTACTTAAAACCGGAAAGTGATCACTACCAAGTGTATCTTCGTCTAACACCTTCCACTCTGCTATCCTAGCTAAAGCTGGAGTAGCAAAGGTTAAATCTTAGCAAGAAGTCTTACCTGTATTTACATCAATACGTGTAGGGCTGTTGTCATTCAACACTACCAGGTTTCCATGATCTAAAAATTCCTCTATTACTGTACCGTTAAAATCCCTGTCCTGACTTCCCCACAGAGGGTCACAAGCATTGAAATCACCAACCCAAAGGGCAGGAGCACCCATTTTACTTAACACCTCCTCAAGCTCGGCAAGTACAAGGGGTTTACATGTTTTATAACAATTAACTACATGAATTTTACCCTCAGTAGTCCACACCTCAACAATCACACATTCAAGCGACACTTCACATTCACACCATTTGTGTTGTAACCCCGTTTTAATAAATGTAGCACATCCACCTCCCTGCCAATCAACCCTGTCCTTGCGTAGACACTCATATCCCGGAATAGAGAAGTCAAGACACGGTTTCAGCCATGTTTCCTGCACATACAAGAGGTCTGGTTTAGCACTAAGATCTTTAATGAACTTTTTAAACTCTTGACCATTTGCAATCAGACTTCTAGCATTCCACTGCAGGATACAGACCATAAAAATAAAAGTAAACATCATCTATATTGCCTTCAAAATCACATTCGCCTATGTCAAACCCTTCTTCCTCATCCTCCTCCCCTAAGAGTTGTTGACTCAAAGGTTCCTGTCTTGTCCTCATAAAGGCATGTAGATCCTGGGGAGCATAATCCTTAATCCCCAAGAATCTTGCTGCAGCTTCCGATACAAACTTTATTATGTCAGACCTTGATTGCTTGCCACGGGTACCATAAAGAACATCAACAATAAAAGCGAGAAAAGCCTCTTTGTTAACAAAAATCATCTCTTGACTAGAACTGTTAGATGGTGAACTACTGCCCTCTATCGGCACCTTCAGGGAATGTTTCATATTGCATGGGACAGGAGAATCTTTTTCCACTTTTTTAAGAGCCTCAGCGTAAGATAGTTGTTGCTGTTGCTTTATTTCTTGCACTTGTTTGGCTTTTACAAACTGAGTACACTCTCTTGAAGATGCCACATGACTGCCTCCACAATTGCAACACCTAGGAGCTGACACTGAACAGGAGACAATGTCGTGGTCACCTCCACATTTTGCACATCGCCTGCCCCCATTACAGGAGCCAGCCATATCAATCAATCAGTTCAATCAATTTTATTTATATATCGCCAAATCACAACAAACAGTTGCCCCAAGGCGCTTTATATTGTAAGGCAAGGCCATACAATAATTACGTAAAAACCCCAATGGTCAAAACGACCCCCTGTGAGCAAGCACTTGGCAACAGTGGAAAGGAAAAACTCCCTTTTAACAGGAAGAATCCTCCAGCAGAACCAGGCTCAGGGAGGGGCAGTCTTCTGCTGGGACTGGTTGGGGCTGAGGGAGAGAACCAGGAAAAAGACATGCTGTGGAGGGGAGCAGAGATCAGTCAGTAATGATTAAATGCAGAGTGGTGCATACAGAGCAAAAAGAGAAAGAAACACTCAGTGCATCATGGGAACCCCCCAGCAGTCTAAGTCTATAGCAGCATAACTAAGGGATGGTTCAGGGTCACCTGATCCAGCCCTAACTATAAGCTTTAGCAAAAAGGAAAGTTTTAAGCCTAATCTTAAAAGTAGAGAGGGTGTCTGTCTCCCTGATCTGAATTGGGAGCTGGTTCCACAGGAGAGGAGCCTGAAAGCTGAAGGCTCTGCCTCCCATTCTACTCTTACAAACCCTAGGAACTACAAGTAAGCCTGCAGTCTGAGAGCGAAGCGCTCTATTGGGGTGATATGGTACTACGAGGTCCCTAAGATAAGATGGGACCTGATTATTCAAAACCTTATAAGTAAGAAGAAGAATTTTAAATTCTATTCTAGAATTAACAGGAAGCCAATGAAGAGAGGCCAATATGGGTGAGATATGCTCTCTCCTTCATTATAAAACGTCAATGATTTTATTATGTCCTTGGCGGATGTAATAACATAGTCTGCATTTATTTATTCATCTATTTATTTGGTTGTCTGTCTGTCTGTTAGCAGGATTATGTCAAAACTTTCCCCACAGGTAGATATAAGGGGATATTGTAAGGAGATGTGTCCGCCAATCCGGATCCAGATCACCTCCAAAATTTAATGTATTTTTCCATGGCCTAATAGCTATTTGTGGTACAAAATTGGTGAGAATCTGTGAAGTAGATTTGAAGTAATCCTCGCCTGTCTGTCCCTTTGCCTACTTTATGTGTAAATATGAAAAAATGAAAGAAAAAAAAAAAGAAAAATGTTTGAACAACAGTCTGGCCCTGCTAATTTAACAGGAAAAGACCTTTAAAATGGGTTTGGGGGTGGGGGTGGGGGGTTAAATTACAGGTTTAAACTGTAAAATTTACATATTTTATGTCAAACCATTTGCATATTCACTGAACTTTTTACAGAATTCCCCTGGCAACCACAGCTGGCAGAATCTTTCCATAAAAACAACAGATTTTTTTTTTTTTTAATACAGTGCACAGATAGACATTGGGGCATGGAAGACTCCACTGAATTTTGTAGGTGTTCCAGATTCTGGATTACGTCAAAATTACTTCACGGATTCTCAACAAATTTTCACCACAGATAGTTATTAGGGCATGGAAGACTCCACTGAATTTTGGAGGTGATCCGGATCCAGATTGATGGACGTCAGAAATCTCTGATTGCTGTTGTTTTATTTATTCACCACCTGAGGCTGGGGGGCTCTTTTTTAGAATACATTTGTTTTATTCTTGTTGATCATTACCAGAGGATAATCAGAACACAATCATTAAGTAATTGGAAGATGATGGTAATTCACATTTTATTTTTAAGCAAGCTTGCATAATGCCACTTTTAAGTTGTTTCAAATGGATTTTCAGTTCCTGTTTTAGTTCAGTTCCACATATGGACTTCAAAACATTTTCTGTCATACATGTATATGACCAAAAGGTGTCAGCAGTGTTCAGACTCTGGCTGATGTCAGCATCCTAAAGAGAGAGCGAGAGAGAGAAAGAGCGAATAGCAGCCCCAGTACATGCCATAACAAAGCCCTGATCCACAGAGAGACTGTAGAGAGACACCCCTCAGCCAGCTCTCTACACAAACAGAAGCAGAGCCACCAAACACAAACCCTATTTGACTACATTAAATTATAAGAAAAACACAAAGAAAACTATGTGACACATTGGAAAAAATCAACCAAAAACCAGAGTAAACGGGAATGCCATTTGGCCCTAAACAGACAGTACTCCATGGCAGAATACCTGAGCACTGTGACCAACCCAAAGCTCAGGAAATCCTTGACCATGTACAGACTCAGTGAGCACAGCCTCACCGTGGAGGAAGGCCACCACAGACAGACCGGGCTCCCCAGAGAAGACAGACTGTGCACCCACTGCTCATAACACGAGGTGAAGACCAAGCTGCACTTCAGAACCACCTGCCAGCTGTACCAAGACATCAGAGACACGTACTTCCCACAGATCACAAACACCCAAACAGACTTTGAGAGCATGACCAACATCAACAAACTACTGTATCTGTTGGGTGAAGTGCAACAATGTGCAAACACAGCAGCAAGGTTTGTGAGCTGCTGCAACATGAAAAGAAGGAGCAACAGACATAAAGCACTGTAAACCCAAAACAGGAGATTAAACTGCTATGTATATCACTTTATCTATGTATACAATATAACTGATTTTATAGGATAGTGTATTTTTACACCAAAAGCACAATTTTTACGATTATTTAAATCCCATATTTCCTGTTAACACATTTATTTACTGTAGAATGTAATTGTATGTACATCTTCTTAATTTTTTTTTTTTTTTTTTTGCTCCATGTAACACTTGCTTTGATGTATGTTTCCCATGTCAAAATTGACAGAGAGAGAGAGAGAGAGAGAGAGAGAGAGAGAGAGAGAGAGAGAGAGAGAGAGAGAGAGAGAGCGCGCTCTGGTCCATAAAGATACATATTTTCCATCTGCTAATTTAAAACTTAAAATCCGAATTTAAAATCCTTCTTGGTATCTTATCCTTCTTCTTCTTAGTATCCTTCTTTAGCGCCACCCTCTCCGGCAAGCTGGCGAATAACCAACTGGGAAACTGTTCATATTGAACAACGGAGGAGACTGAGACTGTCCACGATACTGTGCAAAGAGAATAAGAACATGTCCCTTGTAAATCTTCTGCAAAACCCATCACACATCGTGCTAAAAGAAATATTTAAATATCTAAAGGACACTGGATTACTTCATCGCATCTCAACAAATGCCTATGGCCAAATCACTCACCAGCCCGGTAGGTGGCGGTAGATGTACCTTAAGTTGGTGCCGTTCGCCATTGACTGCGAAAGAAGAAGAAGAAGACGACGACGACGACGACGAAGAAGAAGAACTGGCCAATAGCAGCAGCTCTTACTGAACCTCAGCTTTTACCGCTAAAACTGAATCAGTTGTCTTCAGCTGCTCTATGTGTTTAAAGTCGTAGATAAAGGTCAGTTGAAAATCGCCGTTTTCTTGCTCTTTGTTGTGTAATTTTGTTACTCCGTTCCTGTAACAGTCAGTAGATGCTGCCGTTAGTTTAGTTTTTCTTAAAGCTGTTTTTCAGCCGAGCTGTTAGCAGCTGCCTGCTCCTTTCTGTCTGTGGAAGCAGCAGAGCCTGACTGCAGACATGAAGCATTCTGAATTTCTATTCGTGACCACTAATCTGAACCACAGTCCTCTCTAGATTGACTAAATGATACATGCAGCTAGTTGATAGAATGTGAAGTTGGCTTCTGTAACTTTTGTACTCTCTAAAGCAGCATGGCAGAATTTTTGACAGGCCATTTCCTAATCATTTAAAGTAAAAATATTTTGATTCATGAAACTCCTGCTCAACTAAGATAATTATTAAAGGAGTCACAGAGTGCAAAACCAGTTTTTAATCAACATTTTCATCTGTTTTTTGAGGCTTAATGTTAAATTTCTCCAAAGTCTTCAAAGTCTTGTCCTGCTGTAAACACAGTTTATGCCTGATAAAACCTATTTCAGACCTCTATCATATGCTCCAAAAACTCATTGGACTGGATTTCCATCTAATAAATATATGCAGTCTTAACAAAATTAAATTGTCTTGCATTTATATATTTTTTTTTAGTTTTGGCTACATATATTTATTAGATGGAAATCCTACACATAATTGAATTGAGTTCATCCAGTGTGTCATTTTTTTGAGTGTATGTAACAGAAGTGCAGCCCAAATGCTTTCATTCACTCGCTCAGTGTCGAGAATGCCCCGTGCTCTGATGCATGTGTTGAATATATTATCAAAACATTTTTTTTCTATAAAGCCACAGGACAATACCCCAGACAGTTGGGGGAACAAAAGTAATATGGAAAAATACTGAAATAACAATAAGAAGTGAAAAATGTGGTGATATTAATAATCCTTTCCATCTTCATATTAGCTTGTACAATGACTAAAAGTTTCTGAAAATGGGGCTGAATATTAAAATGGCTGTAATTTAAATATTTTTGCTAAACTACATAAATGATGACAAACCTCTGAGGTGTTATCAGACATGCAACATGATTTGGTCAAGATCATATGACAGCAGGTATTCCTTCACTTCAGCTGCGGCCTGCAGCAGCAGCCGCCATTGTCCATAATATTGTCCTTTGTCAAGAAGAAGCCAAAGCCATTTCCAGTTGGGTGGACTGAGATAATGCAGTGTCTTGTCCAACTGGACACAGACAGGTAGCATGAGCAGGATTCAAACTCAGTTTTACAGAATGGCAGGCCAGCTCCTTATCCACTGAGCTACATGTTCTACTCATGTCATAATGATAAAAATACATAGTTCCCCCTGTATTTATCAGAAATTATGGGGCACCCATGCCGACCTGGGTGGTTGCCATGCAGGACCTAAGGTGGTTCTGTGGTGTTGTGGATGCAGTAAAGCACATCGCATGCTCCCAGACTTGCTGAGGTCTTTACACAGAGTGGCTTATCATATGGGCATGTTTCCAACTGATGAGACAAACTGGCGACTTTTTTTTTTTTGCTTATGTTTTGTCAGGTGTCGAGGTCGCAGCGATGTCTTGTGAGAGTGCTTCGCTGTAGTAACGGTGTAACTGCGGGTGTTGCAGTAGTGGACTGAGCAGTTTTCCAGCCAACTCATGACCCTCATGAACTACAGTTTATGAGGGTCTTTGGCCAGTTGTAGTTCATGATGGTTCAACTTAGAAATATTGACATTTTGTGAAGTTGGAAACAAACGCTATGCAGCACCTTCATGGAGAAGCAGAACAGAGAAGAATTTTATTATCAGAAAACAGATCAAGTCTAGGCTTGAGTCTCACATGTGCCTTCTGGCCAACAATACTGCAGCTGAAATTGCAGTTCTCCTTTAAGACATTCTGTGTGAAATATTCAATGTGAAAGTAATGTGCAGGCCAGTTTCTGTTTTTAAACTGAAATGGAAGCTTTTGTTCCGTTAGTTTAAGCTCAGCATCATTGTGGCTCCAGACAGCAGCCTGAGATGGGGATTCCTGGACTCCTGCAGTTCATTAGAGATGCATCAGAGCCCATCAATGTGAAAAAGTATAAAGGTCAGATGGTGGCTGTGGACACTTACTGCTGGCTGCATAAAGGAGCATTTTCATGTGCCGAGAAGCTCGCTAAAGGAGAACCAACAGATCAGTAAGAATTCCCATCATTTCAGTAGAGGAGAAAAAAAAAAACATAAGGAGAATTTGAGTCTTTGGGTGATAATTCTGTAATCACTGTAATGCATGTGTCTGAGAATAATGCTGCTTTTTAAATATGTGTATTTCCAGGTATGTCTGGTACTGTATGAAATTTGTGGACATGCTGCTCACATTTAGCATCAAACCAATATTAGTGTTTGATGGACGTAACCTGCCTTCCAAACAAGAAGTGGAAAAGTCTCGCAGAGAGTGAGTATTTCACATTTTCACACGTTCACATATTTGAGGTTACTAGAGTGGATTGCTGCCATGTCAAAAAACTATTTAGTTTCTTGTTAGAACAAGATTTCTTTTACAGTTTAACAAGATATTTGCTCTATGTTTTTGTGATTGACACAAAACTTATAACAAAGGTGTCATTCAGCATGTCTTCTCAGGATCACATGATATATCACCCAGTTAGACAAAGAAATTGTAGTGTGCCGAAACAAGTCCTGGATCAGTATCCACGAAGCATCCTAAGGCTAAAAATAGCTCCTAGTAACATTATTCTAAGAAAAATCTTAGAATTCCTAGACTTCTTAGACATTTCTTAGAGTTTTCCCTTGGTAAGATGAAAGTTGTTTGCAAAGTACCTTCGGCCTCAAGAGAGCTCCTAAGGTTTCAAACTGGTAAGAGGAGGGAGGAGGACTTTTAAGAAGCCCAAGAGTGTCCTAAGTAAAAAAGATGGCAGAAAGGAAACAGAGATATTCTCCATATGTAGATAGATAGATAGATTGATAGATAAATACTTTATTGATTCCCTGAAGGAGAAATTTGGCTGTCCGGCAGCAACACATCAACACATAAAAACACATAAAAATACATACATAGTTAACTTAAAAATCACTAACAAATAAAATGCAAATGCTCAGATCAAGCTGTTATAAAGTCTTATAGCAGAGGGGACAAAAGACCGCTTATAACATTCTGTTCTGCAGCACAAGGAAAGGAGCCTGCATACGGGTGCGTGGTCTGTGTTCTCACGACGTAGGATTACTTTGTGTCCCTAAGGTTATTAAAAAAAAGTCAGCCCCCTGAGTCTGCTCTGTTTGAGGTTTCTTCCTCAAAAATACCAGAGAGAGTTTTTCCTTACCATTGCCAACTGTGGGCTTGCTCAGGGGGGTTGGTAAGGTTAGACTGTACCCATGTGAAGTATCTTGAGGCAGCTTTGTTGTGATTTAGTGCTATAAATAAATAGAATTGAAAAAATTGAAAAAAGATTTTCAGACAAAATTTGTTTTTCTCATCTTTATTTATGGAAATTTTGTCTGCTTTCAACATCTAACTTAGAATTCACAAGGACTCAGGAGAAATCATAAACGATAAAAACATTTTTTAGTGATTTTCTTTTAATTTTATGTATTTTGCAGACGTCGAGAAGCCAACCTTCAGAAAGGACGTCAGCTGCTCCGTGAAGGCAAGCTCTCAGAAGCAAGAGAATGTTTTACCCGCTGCGTTAACATAACCCCAGCCATGGCTCATAACCTTATAAAGGTCAGCATTTCTGTCACTACAATGCGGTCATACAGAAAAGTATTTCAACATCTTACTTTGTTAGCAGGTAACAACAGGTTTACTACACACTCAGTGATCCTAATATGCATTTGTGCTGGTTCTGCTGTGACGACCCTGAACAAAAGGGAGCAGCCAAAAGGCAACATCATCATCATTTTTGCAACAATGAAAATGTGTTTAAATTTCCTTTCTGAAGCTCAGAGATATGTTTCCTGGTCCGCTGGTTTCTGTCACTATTTTTATGCTTTGTGGTTTCATCACCTTATTTTGGACTTTGTGGGGGTTAAGTCTTCGAATTCATTTTTTAAAATTTTTTTTCTTTTTTTTTTTTTTGGTGTGTGTGTGTATTCTTTAACCAGGCTGCCAGAGCGAGAGGAGTGGACTGTATTGTGGCTCCACATGAGGCTGATGCACAGCTCGCGTACCTTACTAAATCTGGTTTGGCCCAGGTGGTCATCACGGAGGATTCTGACCTGCTGGCATTTGGATGTAAAAAGGTAATGCTGTTGTTTATGTCTTGTTGAGTTGCGTTGATATGAGTGTGTTTAGTCACTCTTCTCTGTAAAGTTGTGAAGTCAAACCTGATTGTTGGATTTAGAAAAGATTTCATATTACTAAAAGCTGTCATTCAAACAAGATAATTTGCTTCTGGGGAGAAGGCAGTGTTGTCGTCATGCTCGACATGACAAAATGCTACAAGCACTTTGGAGGTTGTTGTTAGTTCAGCTGTGTTTTGAGGTTTAAGATGAGTTTAAACCAGAGGTGTATGGAAAATGTCACACGGTCATATTGCTGTGGCCTCAGAAACCTCCGATTGCATTCCTTGTAGATTAATCTGCCTGTCTGTCAATGATGTTCATTTATTCATTTCCAATTATGATATTCTGTTTGAACAGGGAGCATGTTTAGTTGAGTGTAATAGGTGGATGTACACACTAGGGATATGTGACTACTGCTTATTTGGAAGATTGGTCCACAGTAAAATGTATCGTTTATCTATATAATACAGTAAAACTCGCATATAATGGACTCAGGTTGACCAATGAATTTTTTCCTGTTATAATCGAAATCTGCTATATGTATAAAATGGACAAAATACATTATATGTATAATATGGACAAAATCTGTTATGTATATAACAGATTAGTTGCAGTCAGGAGGCACCGAACGATCTACAGAGAATCCCCAGCACCAATTAGGCTTATGTATTTCCTTGATTAAATGCCTGACCTTGATTTGGGACCTGCCTTATTTAATGGCCGGGTCAAAACTTCATCTGGAAAAAATAAATGCCTGCCTTAAATAAGCGCCGGACATTATGTGCATTAAAAAGATTACATTTACCGTATTTTCCGCACCATAAGGTGCACCTAAAAGCCTTAAATTTTCACAAAAATCGGCCATGCGCCCTATAATCCGGTGCGCCTTATGTGCACACTGAATTCCAAAATCTGTACAAACGACTGACGTTGTCTTTGACCGTCGGAATATCGGACCATTTCCCGCTGACACAAGGACGTAATACGTAAAGTACGTACGCTAGCAGCGTAGAGTACGTACCCTGGCAGCGATAAACCAATCCGAGAACATTACGTAATACGTAAAGTACGTACGCTGGTAGCGTAGAGCATGTACGCTGCCAGCGATAAACCAATCAGAGAAGCGTCCATGAGTCCGTGGTACATACACTTACCTCTGCCACTCCTCCGGTAGTTACCGTATACGACAGGTATCCTGCAAAACATTTGTTTGTCTAAGGACCCCCGAAAATGGCGCCAGCGAAGAGACATGCTTACGAGGCACAATTCAAGCTGCAGGCTATCAGTTACGCGGTTGTTCATGGGAATAGAGCAGCTGCGAGAGGAAACAAGAAAATGAACTGCGCCAAGTTAAAAAGTCCAAACGGAGTTTCCGCAGAAACAAAGCGAGGTGGCCACAGCTAGAAGACCAGCTGTTCAATTCAGACACAGAAGATGAAGACTTCGATGGATTTGTGACAGAACCATAATAAAAAATAATGTGAGTACCATATTGTTAAATACCGGTAGTTCAAAGTTGTTAAAAAGTTCAAATAAACTCACCGTTTTGCTTCCGTGACCTTTTTTTTTTTTTTTTTTTTTTGGAGACTATATGTTTTAGCGTGTGCCTTTTGTAAGGGTTAAGTACCCGCTAATTGTGGCTGCGCCTTGTAATCCGGTGCGCCTTTTGTAAGAGTTAAGTACCCGCTAATTGAGGGCGTGCTTTATAATCCGGTGCGCCTAATGGTGCAGAAAATACGGTAGTCGAGTCACTCTTTTTTTTCCTAAGTCCGCTGTGGAGTGGTACCTTAAAATCCTAAAGCCTGATTTATGCTTCTCCAACTCTGGCCATGCAATAACATCGACGTGCATGTGACCCCTTTAAAGTTCTCAGTCGCATCTTTATGCAATTTACCACAGGAACAGTGGCTTCTTAATTTGTCCCTCAACGAGCTCCATTTTATACAATTATTAACCTCCAAACCAACGGGTTACCGGTACATACAGTTTCCCTCCATAAATCGTAGGATATTTGTCTTTTTCGACTCCATGTTGTGAAGTTGGTCATATTTGCGGACTCTTCTGCCAAATATATTTGATCCATGATCGAAATGTAATCCGTGTGCACTCTGCAAAACTTAAAATATGATGGGATAGGAAGAAGTAAAACCGGAAATGTTGCAAATGTGGTGTCCTTCATTTAGCAGTTGCGTGGCTTCGCAGCCACACACAACACTCTGCTCTAAAGCGGTTGTCTTTGTTTTGTCACACCCAGGGATATTTGTTAAACTTACCACCATATTACATTGCAGGCAGCAAGCAGAATGTTGTTAATAATCTCCGGCCTTGAATTACAGCCTGCCTCGTTTAGGACAGAGTCTGATCATGGCTTGAAAAAATAAATGTCCAGTCTTTTAATTACGGAAATACAGTATCAACTTTTCTCGAATTGGCGAATTTTTTTCAAAGACTTCCATTCCCATGTGGATCATTGCTTGCCAGCTGGTTCCGTCCCTTGCTTGTTCTTCCCAGGTCTTCCAGTCGATGGAGCAGCTCTTGAGCTTGTGCTTGATTTGCTCCTTGTAGCATTTCTTCTGCCATCCTCTGGACTGTTTTCCTTCACTCAGCTGTGATTAGAAGATCTGTTTGGGAAGTTGGTTGTCATCCATCCAAACCACATGACCCATCCACCAAAGCTAGGTCTTGAAGATCATGCACTCTATGTTCTGAAGCTTGGCTTCCTTCAGCCAGGATGCTGATGTTGGTAAGGTAGTCGTCCCACCTGATGTGGACCATACTCACTTGGGATAATAATTCAGACTCCTCTGTATTAAAATTGCTGAATTCCCCCCCTTTAAACTAAACTGAAAACTAATTTGTACAAAATGATATAAGCTACATAAAAATATCAAAGATGAAATACTGGGTTGCATAAATAATGCCCCTTTCCCCAATGTAATGTGCAAATCATCACTTTTACAGCCATTTTTTTTTTTTAAGACAAGACAGAGTGTGGGCACGTGAGCATTTATAAGTCACTGAATATGCCTCCTAATACATTATTGACCATATGATTAAAGGATTATTAAATGAGCGCGAGGTTAATAATTTGTTTTATTATATGGCTACTATATAAACACGCAAACATACAGTATCGCCCAAATATGAAAGCTGCTGGCGGCTCTTAGACCTGTTCAGTTATTCTTATTATTTATGAACGTGGGATTTTTCGGCATACCTTGCACCAGAGTATAAGCAAATATGGTGCTGGGAATTCAAGATCTGCACTCATTTGATAGACATCCTGGTCTCGTGTATGTATGTATGTATATATATATATATATATATATATATATACGTGTGTGTGTGTACTGTGGTGCAGTGCAGAGTACTGATGAGTGGCAGAAAATGAATGAATGAATCTAGTATGTATATCCAAAATATTACATTGTTAGCAGCTCACATTTGTCTTTCACAACAGGTTATCCTCAAAATGGACAAGCATGGCAATGGCCTGGAGATAGACCAGAGTCATTTAGGTCGCTGTCGCTCTCTGGGGAATGTTTTCACTGAGGAGAAGTTTCGCTACATGTGCATCATTTCTGGCTGTGACTATCTGCCCTCATTGCATGGCATTGGCCTGGGCAAGGCCTGTAAGCTTCTGCGGTTGGCAAAAGACCCCGATATTCTCAAGGTAAAAACTTGGCTACACTGCAAAATATAGACTTGGGGAAACTATCATGTTGAACCAGAGCTTCCTCTGTCACAAAATGTCTAGCATAAAAGCACCATGGCCTACTCATTTGGGTGTTGAATAGATTTTTTGAATAACCATTTAGTTAGTTTTATACAGCGGCTTGCAAAAGTATTCAGCCCCTTGGTATTTCATGCATTTTAATTTGTTTATGGCATTTCAAATACCTGAGTAAATCAGGCTTCTCAATATAAAAATTTCTAAAATTATCTTCCTTAGACTCACACTAAAAATAAATCTCTACAACTTGATATAAATTAATTAAAAATATAAAATCCAAGATGATGGGTTGCATCAGTAATCAGCCCCTTTGGTATAATACCTGTAAATCAGGGGTGGGCAACTTGTTCCAGAAAGGGCCAAGAGGGCGCAGGCTTTCTTTGCAGCCACTGACTACACCAGGTGATTTCACTGATTAACTGATTCCATCTGCTCAAAGTGATATTAATCAGTGAAATCACCTGGCAATGATGTCATTTAAAGCAATTTTATTGCAAACATTGTGTTTTGAAGCATTCAATACAGTTAAATATGGTGACATCTGCTGGCCAGTCTTTAACATGGCAAGATGTCATTTAAAGACATTAAGACTATAATGTGCTAGTGTTATAATGTGATTGTCCCATCATAAAATACTATATGTAATAAAGATATAAACTGAGAAATGACTGCAACTAGGGCCTTCTGAAAACAGTTGTACAACCCCAATTCCAATGAAGTTGGGATGTTGTGTAAAATGTAAATAAAAACACAATACAATGATCTGCAATCTTCAACCTATATTCAATTGAATACACCACAAAAACAAAATATTTAATGTTCAAACTGATAAACTTTATTGTTTTTGTGCAAGTATTTGCGCATTTTGAAACAGTTGCCTGCAACACGTTTCAAAAATGCTGGGACAGTGGTATGTTTACCACTGTGTTACATCACCTTTCCTTCTAACAACACTCAATAAGCATTTGGGAACTGAGGACACTAATTGTTGAAGCTTTGTAGGTGGAATTCTTTCCCATTCTTGCTTGATGTATGACTTTGTTTGGTCCGTCAGGTCCGGGGTCTCCGTTGTCGTATTTTGTGCTTCATAATGCGCCACACATTTTCAATGGGCGACAGGTCTGGACTGCAGGCAGGCCAGTCTAGTACCTGCACTCTTTTACTACGAAGCCGCGCTGTTGTAACGTGCAGGATGTGGCTTGGTATTGCCTTGCTGAAATAAGCATCCCCATACTATCACAGGTGCTGGCTTTTGAACTTTGCGCTGGTAACAATCTGGATGGTCTTTTTCCTCTTTTGTCTAGAAGACACGACGTCCATGATTTCCAAAAACATTTTGAAATGTGGACTCATCACACCACAGCACACGTTTCCACTTTGCCTCTGTCCATTTCAAATGAGCTCAGGCCCAGAGAAGGCGGCGGCGTTTCTGGATGTTGTTGATGTATGGCTTTCGCTTTGCATGGTAGAGTTTTAACCAGCACTTGTAGATGTAGTGACCAACTGTGTTAACTAACAATGGTTTTCTGAAGTGTTCCTAAGCCCACGCGGTAAGATCCTTTACACAGTGATGTCGGTTTTTAATGCAGTGCCGTCTGAGGGATCAAAGGTCACAGGCATTCAATGTTGGTTTTCAGCCTTACCGCTTACGTGTAGAAATTTCTCCAGATTCTCTGAATCTTCTGATTATATTATGGACTGTAGATGATGGAATCCCTAAAGTCCTTGCAACTGAACGCTGAGAAACATTGTTCTTAAACTGTTGTACTATTTTTTTTTTTCATGCAGTTCTTTACAAAGTGGTGATCCTTGCCCCATCTTTGCTTGTAAATGGCTGAGACTTTTGGGGATGCTCCTTTTATACCCAATCATGAGTGTCCACAGTTCCCATACACGTATTGAGTGGTGTTAGAAGGAAAGGTGATGTAACACAGTGGTAAACATACCACTGTCCCAGATTTTTTCAAAATGAGCAAATATTTGCACAAAAACAAGAAAGTTTATCAGTTTGAACATTAAATATCTTGTCTTTGTGGTGTATTCAATTGAATATAGGTTGAAGAGGATTTTCAAATGATTATATTTTGTTTTTATTTACAAAAATCCCTGAAACCCCTGGCTTTTTAAGGTGATTTTTCCATCCCATTATGCTGAGAAAAAAAATCCTGCTGAGAACTCTAGGACAGACTTTGCAACAAACCAGAAAGCAGTGATTCATATTTTAAAAGAGCGGTATGGGCTAACATCCAATCACTACCTGAAGTCAGGGGCCATTGGCTCGATATGATGGACCCTTCACACACATCAGTGGGCAGAATAAATCTAAGTAATTCAAGAATTGTAATGTTTTGAAATCTACTGCAAAAGACACAACCGGAGGCAATTTAACATAAATATGATTTGTCATATTTCTGTTATGTCATGTCATTTTATGTAATGCATAGCTCATAAATGACATTTAAAATGTTGAAGACACATTAATATTTGATGGACATAGCATTTTGTCCCTTCTTCAAAAGTGACACACAGTATCTTTAATCCATTGAGGCAAAGCTCTATCAGGCAGAGTTTTTCTTTCATCTTGACAGCTTTTTTTAAACATTTTTGAGTAGGATTGCGTTACTTTTCTTTCTTTTTTTTTTGTTACAATAATAACCCCTTTAATATTTGTCTTATTTGAACAAGAGCTGAACCTGGACTGATTTCATTGTCAAACCTGCTCTTTTAAGGATAAAACCCGGATGAAAAATTTTCTGAATCACAGTTTTTCACACTTTCCTGTTTCACTAAGTAAGACTGTGCTCTGAAGATGATCATTTAAGATCGTTAAGTTGCTGCATTTATTGAGCGTGATCATTTGTATAAACAGCTTGTTCAGTTTGTAAACAGTTCCATTAAAAACTATTACCTTTTCATGTGGAAATGAGTGTAGCCCACCTCCTCCTCCCCCCCACCCTTGCTCACGTCTTTGCTGTTCTTCCTCTTTTGAACAAACCTGGAGCTTTTTGGAAACACAGTGTCTTTAAACTGCAAAATAAACCATTAATTTTTGAATATAACAGCAGCTACATAAGAGAAGCTCTGGATTATTTGATGGAGTTTTTTATTTCACTCAGACAGACAGAGAGGCTACTTCCAGCTGTGCCCGTTACACAGCACTTGGTCTCACAGAACAAAGTCGCTGGCTGGAGGTTTCTTTTTAAAAAATGAAGGTATGAAGGCGGAACTTTGTGGCCAGTAAGTCACAACATGCAGCGCTGCAAAAATAAACGGTCATATTGACGTATCGGCCGGCATAAATGGCCGGTGCAGATATCCACAAAAATGCTGAATATTGGTGCCAATAATCGTCCCTGCTGATAATA
Source organism: Thalassophryne amazonica (assembly GCF_902500255.1). NCBI lineage: Eukaryota > Metazoa > Chordata > Actinopteri > Batrachoidiformes > Batrachoididae > Thalassophryne > Thalassophryne amazonica. The sequence continues at coordinate 84,218,457 of NC_047115.1, forward strand.
GGTTGACCCTTAGTGTGTGCACTTGTACATAACTGAGCCTTTTGTGAGAACTATCTTTGCACTGTCAGGTGATAAGAAAGATGGGTCAGTACCTGAAGATGGATCTTGTGGTGCCTGAAGAGTATATAGCAGGATTTGTTAAGGCAAACAACACCTTCCTCTATCAGCTGGTCTTTGATCCTCTCAGGAGAAAGGTTGTTCCTCTAAACCCATATCCAGAACACCTGGATCCAGCAACCCTCGGATATGCAGGACTGTATCCTTTTATGCTGTAACACGCCTGGCTTTCAGGTTCTACTGGGTGACCCAAAGAAGTTGACTAAGGTGGTTGTGTTCTTAATGGACAAGTCATGGCATGATTTTTAATGGATTGCAAACCTTTTTAGATGTAATTATCAGAAGTCGTGCCATCTGCCGAAACTAACTGGTCAAGTTGGTGCTCACAACATTCTTTCATGACTGTGCCACTCTCGTCCTGTCTATTTGAAGTATTTTTTCCATATTTTAAAAACTGTATAAGAACTACAAAATTCAGTATTAACTGGGACATACTAATAATAGTACGTTCTTTCAACTTCTCCCTTTTTCACTCTGTGTTGTCAGAGCAAATCCAATATGGACTTTCATGTTGATTTGGCACAAGTCTCATGTTTGATGCCCTTCCTAACACAACTCCATATTATATGGATAAGTGCACTAACTGCTTGATCACCACGCAGCCCTTCCTGGGTCGTACTAATAATACAACCCCTGGCAAAAATTATGGAATCACCGGCCTCGGAGGATGTTCATTCAGTTGTTTAATTTTGTAGAAAAAAACAGATCACAGACATGACACAAAACTAAAGTCATTTCAAATGGCAACTATCTGGCTTTAAGAAACACTATAAGAAATCAGGAAAAAAAAATTGTGGCAGTCAGTAACGGTTACTTTTTTAGACCAAGCAGAGGGAAAAAAATATGGACTCACTCAATTCTGAGGAATAAATTATGGAATCACCCTGTAAATTTTCATCCCCAAAACTAACACTTGCATCAAATCAGATCTGCTCGTTAGTCTGCATCTAAAAAGGAGTGATCACACCTTGGAGAGCTGTTGCACCAAGTGGACTGACATGAATCATGGCTTCAACACGAGAGATGTCAATTGAAACAAAGGAGAGGATTATCAAACTCTTAAAAGAAGGTAAATCATCATGCAATGTTGCAAAAGATGTTGATTGTTCACAGTCAGTTGTGTCTAAACTCTGGACCAAATACAAACAACATGGGAAGGTTGTTAAAGGCAAACATACTGGTAGACCAAGGAAGACATCAAAGCGTCAAGACAGAAAACTTAAAGCAATATGTCTCAAAAATTGAAAATGCACAACAAAACAAATGAGGAACGAATGGGAGGAAACTGGAGTCAATGTCTGTGACCGAACTGTAAGAAACTGCCTAAAGGAAATGGTATTTACATACAGAAAAGCTAAACAAAAGCCATCATTAACACCTAAACAGAAAAAAACAAGGTTACAATGGGCTAAGGAAAAGCAATCGTGGACTGTGGATGACTGGATGAAAGTCATATTCAGTGATGAATCTCGAATCTGCATTGGGCAAGGAGATGATGCTGGAACTTTTGTTTGGTGCCATTCCAGTGAGATTTATAAAGATGACTGCCTGAAGAGAACATGTAAATTTCCACAGTCATTGATGATATGGGGCTGCATGTCAGGTAAAGGCACTGGGGAGATGGCTGTCATTACATCATCAATAAATGCACAAGTTTACGTTGATATTTTGGACACTTTTCTTATCCCATCAGTTGAAAGGATGTTTGGGGATGATATCATTTTTCAAGATGATAATGCATCTTGCCATAGAGCAAAAACTGTGAAAACATTCCTTGCAAAAAGACACATAGGGTCAATGTCATGGCCTGCAAATAGTCCGGATCTTAATCCAATTGAAAATCTTTGGAAGTTGAAGAAAATGGTCCATGACAAGGCTCCAACCTGCAAAGCTGATCTGGCAACAGCAATCAGAGAAAGTTGGAGCCAGATTGATGAAGAGTACGGTTTGTCACTCATTGGGCCTCATGTATCTACGTTGCGCACTTGTGGCGTAAATGTACGGTGTAAATTTGAAGTATCAAGCAGTGCGCACCTGCCCATTTCCGGCGTACGCCTGACGTGACCTTGATAAATGCGGCGGGTGAAAACAAGCATAATTATAATAAACACGCCCCTAAATATTCACACTCCGGTTCAGACACACCCTCATTTTACGACATGGAAGCCAGGAAGACAGCAAAGAAAAAGAACTCCACCAATCACGATGCATGCCAATAGAGCGTCAAAAGCGGCCGTTGTATCAATTGTTTTGTAGTATAATCAAAAAAGTGTTACAGTGATCCCTCGTTTTTCGCGGGAGTTACGTTCTAAAAATAGCCCGCAATAAGCGAAGTCCACGAAGTAGACAGCGTTATTTTTTTACAATTATTATAGACGTTTCAAAGCTGTAAAGCCACTTTATACACTTTCTCAATCAGGCATGAACATTTTCTCACTTTTCTCTCGTGTGTAAACACTCTCAAAGTTCAAACCTTAGTAGAAAAATAAGACCAAACTGTTTTCAGGCCCAAACATTTGTTTGAGAAATAAAAATAGAACATTTTCCTATAAATAATTATGATGGCATTTAGAACTAACGAATTTAATTTTAACGATCAACGTACGAGGTTGGACACATAAGAAATTATTAATAGTGACTGACGAGTATTTTACAGATCGTGCCTCTGCGTCCTGACGCTGCGCCTTTTTCCACTGAGTCAAACCTCGCTGCAGGTGTCTGTTCCCGAGTGACAAATCGGTTATGAGTAGTTATGAGTAGTTGTTGGTGCTCTTTTTCTTCTGGGTGAGAAGATTCTCATAAACAGACACGCAGACCACAATGCACTGTAAAAAAGGCATGCAAAATTGGACTAAACACTCCGCGAAACGACGAGGCCGCGAAAAGTGAACCGCATTATAGCGAGGGACCACTGTATTCTCTTTTCACATGTCAATAATTCTTGACATGTGGATATTTGCTCGCTCAATTAATGAGACACGCCTAATTTTTCGGATTTCTTTATTCTTAAAATGTATTTCTTTATTTATTTTATTATGACAAACGAATGGAGACGACAAAACCTGATTGCAGCACGGGCGAAGGGAATGACAACACTACAGTTGTAATTATCAATTTCATTGTCTAAAACGATCACACCACATAAAGTTAAGCTCAATGCTGCTCTGGCTCCAGGCTCGAAGTCTGGAAAAAAAGGCGAGCAGCACTTTCTTTGCGGTCAGCGCTGTGGCCACGGATTGTGCTCGAGACCACCAATCCCGCAAAAGCGGGATGTAGTATAATCAGGAAAGTGTTATTTATGTAACATATGCATTGATTTGTATAATGGCACTGTTTATCATGTTGATCATTTACATTTTTATGTGGATTCCAGCGCTGGTTCATTTTGGTGTATAATTTACGCCACCTCTCAACTTGGTGTATATTTTCAGCGCAGTGTACGCCAACGACCACATTGATAAATGCCAAGTAGCGCAGCCGTTTTGGCATACACCCCATATACGCTCAAATATCGCCATACGCACGTTTATACATGAGGCCCATTAAGTCCATGCCTCAGAGACTGCAAGCTGTTATAAAAGTCAGAGGTGGTGCAACAAAAAACTAGTGATGTGTTTGAGCGTTCTTTTGTTTTTCATGATTCCATATTTTTTTCACTCTGCTTGGTCTAAAAAAGTAACCGTTACTGACTGCCACAATTTTTTTTCTTGATTTCTTATAGTGTTTCTTAAAGCCAGAAAGTTGCCATTTGAAATGACTTTAGTTTTGTGTCATGTCTGTGATCTGCTTTTTTTTTTTTCTACAAAATTAAACAACTGAATGAACATCCTCCGAGGCCGGTGATTCCATAATTTTTGCCAGGGGTTGTAAAAAAATTCTGTGTTTTGGAACGTCAATTCAGAGACAAACGGAATTCAATTTACAACCCCAATTCCAATGAAGTTGGGACATTGTGTGAAATGTAAATAAAAACAGAATACAATGATTTGCAAATCCTCTTCAACCTATATTCAATTGAATACACTACAAAGACAAGATATTTAATGTTCAAACTGATAAATGTTATTGTTTTTATACAAATATTTGCTCATTTTGAAATGCATGCCTGTATCACATTTCAAAAAAGCTGGGACAGTGGTATGTTTACCACTGTGTTACATTGCCTATCCTTCTAACAACATTCAATAAGCTTTTGGGAATTGAGGACACTAATTGTGAGTGTCATGATTGGGTATAAAAGGAGCATCCCCAAAAGGCTCAGCCATTCACAAGCAAAGATGGGGTGAGGATCACCACTTTGTGAACAACTCCGCGAAAAAATGTCCAGCAGTTTAAGAACAATGTTTCTCAGTGTTCAATTGCAAGTAATTTAGGGATTCCATCATCTACAGTCCATAATATAATCAGAAGATTCAGAGAATCTGGAGAACTTTCTACACGTAAGCGGCAAGGCCAAAAACCTTCGATCCCTCAGGCCGCACTGCATTAAAAACGGACATCATTGTGTAAAGAATCTTACCGCGTGGGTTCAGGAACACTTCAGAAAACCACTGTCAGTTAACACAGTTTGGCGCTACATCTACAAATGCAAGTTAAAACTCTACCATGCAAAGCCAAAGCCATACATCAACAACATCCAGAAACGCCGCCACCTTCTCTGGGCCCGAGCTCATTTGAAATGGACAGAGGCAAAGTGGAAAAGTGTGCTGTGGTCTAATGAGTCCATATTTCAAATTGTTTTTGGAAATCAATCAATCAATCAATTTTTTTATATAGCGCCAAATCACAACAAACAGTTGCCCCAAGGCGCTTTATATTGTAAGGCAAGGCCATACAATAATTATGTAAAACCCCAACGGTCAAAACGACCCCCTGTGAGCAAGCACTTGGCTACAGTGGGAAGGAAAAACTCCCTTTTAACAGGAAGAAACCTCCAGCAGAACCAGGCTCAGGGAGGGGCAGTCTTCTGCTGGGACTGGTTGGGGCTGAGGGAGAGAACCAGGAAAAAGACATGCTGTGGAGGGCAGCAGAGATCGATCACTAATGATTAAATGCAGAGTGGTGCATACAGAGCAAAAAGAGAAAGAAACAGTGCATCATGGGAACCCCCCAGCAGTCTACGTCTATAACAGCATAACTAAGGGATGGTTCAGGGTCACCTGATCCAGCCCTAACTATAAGCTTTAGCAAAAAGGAAAGTTTTAAGCCTAATCTTAAAAGTAGAGAGGGTGTCTGTTTCCCTGATCTGAATTGGGAGCTGGTTCCACAGGAGAGGAGCCTGAAAGCTGAAGGCTCTGCCTCCCATTCTACTCTTACAAACCCTAGGAACTACAAGTAAGCCTGCAGTCTGAGAGCGAAGCGCTCTATTGGGGTGATATGGTACTACGAGGTCCCTAAGATAAGATGGGACCTGATTATTCAAAACCTTATAAATAAGAAGAAGAATTTTAAATTCTATTCTAGAATTAACAGGAAGCCAATGAAGAGAGGCCAATATGGGTGAGATGCTCTCTCCTTCTAGTCCCCGACAGTACTCTAGCTGCAGCATTTTGAATTAACTGAAGGCTTTTTAGGGAACTTTTAGGACAACCTGATAATAATGAATTACAATAGTCCAGCCTAGAGGAAATAAATGCATGAATTAGTTTTTCAGCATCACTCTGAGACAAGACCTTTCTGATTTTAGAGATATTGCGTAAATGCAAAAAAGCAGTCCTACATATTTGTTTAATATGCGCTTTGAATGACATATCCTGATCAAAAATGACTCCAAGATTTCTCACAGTATTACTAGAGGTCAGGGTAATGCCATCCTGAGTAAGGATCTGGTTAGACACCATGTTTCTAAGATTTGTGGGGCCAAGTACAATAACTTCAGTTTTATCTGAGTTTAAAAGCAGGAAATTAGAGGTCATCCATGTCTTTATGTCTGTAAGACAATCCTGCAGTTTAGCTAATTGGTGTGTGTCCTCTGGCTTCATGGATAGATAAAGCTGGGTATCATCTGCGTAACAATGAAAATTTAAGCAATACCGTCTAATAATACTGCCTAAGGGAAGCATGTATAAAGTGAATAAAATTGGTCCTAGCACAGAACCTTGTGGAACTCCATAATTAACTTTAGTCTGTGAAGAAGATTCCCCATTTACATGAACAAATTGTAATCTATTAGACAAATATGATTCAAACCACCGCAGCGCAGTGCCTTTAATACCTATGGCATGCTCTAATCTCTGTAATAAAATTTTATGGTCAACAGTATCAAAAGCAGCACTGAGGTCCAACAGAACAAGCACAGAGACGAGTCCACTGTCCGGACGTCATGGACGTCTTGTCCTCCGGACAAAAGAGGAAAAAGACCATCCAGATTGTTACCAGCACAAAGTTCAAAAGCCAGCATTTGTGATTGTATGGGGGTGTGTTAGTGCCCATGGCATGGGCAACTTACACATCTGGAATGGCACCATCAATGCTGAAAGGTACATCCAGGTTTTGGAGCAACCCATGCTGCCATCCATCCAAGCTGCCATTCAGCAAGACAATGCCAAGCTACATTCTGTGTTACAATAGCGTGGCTTCGTAGTAAAAGATTGCGGGTACTAGACTGGCCTGCCTGCAGTCCAGACCGGTTGCCCATTGAAAATGTGTGACGCATTATGAAGTGTAAAATACGACAACGGAGACCCTGGACTGTTGAACAGCTGAAGTCGTACATCGAGCAAAAATGGGAAAGAATTCCACCTGCAATGCTTCAACAATTAGTGTCCTCAGTTCCCAAACGCTTGAGTGTTGTTAGAAGGAAAGGTGATGTAACACAGTGGTAAACATACCAGCCATTTGTGTCTGACATATATTTGCTGAATAAGTAGCATAAAATGTTGTTTTATCACACTTTTAATATTTTCTTACAGCAGTGATGGGGTTAATTTTGTCATAATCTGTCTGCAGGATCTCCTGCTTTTTCTAGAGCTGCAGTGTTTAATGAGGAACTGAACCTCCGCAGAGATATTTAATGAAAATATGCAATGAAATTTACTCTTTCTGCCTTTGTGATCCTTTCTGCTCCTTCTTTGATCTCTCAGTTGCATCAGCGTTGTCACTGTGCAGCACTGAAGCAAGCTCTTTGACTTCTGGAAGGGCCAGTGTAGATAAGAATTAGACATGGATTTGGGTCCACAAGGCCAATACACAATGTTACACATGCCTTGAAATTATAATCATAAGCTGCGACACATATATATGTAACAGGACATCTCTTAATTGCAGGTTTATTTGTCTTTACTAATGGGGATCTTGTAGGGATTTATTTTTAGCAAGTTAGGCCGGGTGCTTTCCTTAATTCTGAATTAAGTAATGTTGGGGATGATAGAGGCTTGCAGATGGCCTTGGGAAACCTTGACATCAACACCATGGAAAGGATAGATGACTTCTGCCCAGACAAACCCATGAAACTGGTATCTGATCATACGCTCGGGTCTAGGACCCTTAGCAATCAGTGAACTTTTTTTGCATTTTGAACAACTTTGAATATGTCTCTGCAGCCATCTAAACCACGTTCCCACAGCTGGAACGACTCACCAGCCTCTTCTGGGCCCAGTATCTGGAGCACAGGCTTCAAGCCGAATGCTGCCACCCCACCCCAGCCTGCTGTCTCACCAAACAAGGTTCCTTCCACTAGGGGGAAGGAGAGAGTCATCAGCCTGGATGGCCTGAGGCTTCCCAGCCAAGAACTGCAGGTGAAAAGACCAAGGGAAGGTGAGCTGTTTACAGGCACTGCATAGAATTCATTTTAATCTTAATGTAACATTAATCTAAGAAACCTTTGTCTCAGCTCCACAAACACACCTATACCTCTGTGTTGTTCAATGCAACGTGGAAACAGGCCTGTTGTGTTGCCAAAGTCCGAATGACATCAGTTTGACCTTAGTGAGGTAGACTGGCCAGATCTCCTGGTACCTTTTGTTACCTTGACTTAGAGTTTTCTTGATTTTTGTGCTGTGCAGGATATGAAAGACTAGACCAGACTAATTTACATGACACACAGTTTTACAAATGCTACGACTTTCTTTTTTTCTGTAGACTCTAGCATGTCAGACCTGGAGGTGCTTGAGCAATACTCTCCTATCAATCAAAAGCGATTGAGGTCAGACCAGCAGCCACATAAGCCAAAGTTAACGAGTAGGCTGCGTCCGCAAAATTGTTTTTCTACACTGCTGCAGAGGAGAAATCAGGAAGCTGAGGATGGTGACCAGGTCACGTACAGCAGGTAGGCAAAACGGCAATGTTCTGAAAATACACAATAACCTGGAACTTACAGAGCAAACTCTTTTTAGTACTTTATGTCACATGATGTTAAGCATAAAGGGTTGCTTTTTGCACAGTGTCGTCTCAAAAGTTATTTGTGCGGAGGTGGGCGTGGCTTAGGAGCTTATCGTGTCTTTGGAGAATGACAGTAATTTGATGCTGGCTGTCGCCCTGTTTTACGTGCTGACATGACTAGGGATTGGTATTGATAAGATTTTTTCGATATCGATACCATTATTGATTCCGCTTATTGATCTGATTCCTTAACGAAAGATCCCCAAAAGTCTCAGCCGTTCACAAGCAAAAATGGGACGAAGATCACCACTTTGTGAACAACTGCATGAAAAAATAGTCCAACAGTTTAAGAACAATGTTTCTTAACGTTCAGTTACATGGAATTTAGGGATTCCATCATCTACAGTCCATAATATAATTAGAAGATTCAGAGAATCTGGAGAACGTTCTTTTTTCTTTTTCTGGATGCCCCCTGGACGCCTTGCTGGAGAGGTGTTCCAGGCATGTCCAATTGGGAGGAGGCTCCGGGGAAGACCCAGGACACACTGGAGGGACTACGTCTCTCGGCTGGCTTGGGAATGCCTCGGGGTTCCCCGCTGGGGGAGGTGTGTGTGTGGATCGGGAGGTCTGGGCTGTTTTGCTTGAGCTGCTGCCCCAGCGGCCTGACTCCAGATAAAGCGGAAGAAAATGGATGGATGGAGAACTTTCTATACATAAGCAGCAAGGCCGAAAACCAACATTGAATGCCTGCGACCTTCGATCCCTCAGTTGGCACTGCATTAAAAACTGCCATCATTATGTGAAGGATCTTACTGCGTGGGTTCAGGAACACTTCAGAAAACCATTGTCAGTTAACACAGTTCGTCGCTACATCTACAAGTGCAAGTTAAAACCAAAGCCAAAGCCATACATCAACAACATCCAGAAACGCCGCTGCCTTCTCTGGACCCATTTGAAATGGACAGACGCAAAGTGGAAAAGTGTGCTGTGGTCTGATGAGTCCATATTTCAAATTGTTTTTGGAAATCATGGACGTCGTTTCCTCCGGACAAAAGAGGAAAAAGACCATCCAGATTGTTACCAGCGCAAAGTTCAAAAGCCAGCATCTGTGATGGTATGGGGGTGTGTTAGTGCCCAAATGGACAACTTACACATCTGTGATGACAGCATAAATGCTGAAAGGTACATCCAGGTTTTGGAGCAACACATGCTGCCATCCAAGCAACGTCGTTTTCAGGGACGTCCCTGTTTATTTCAGCAAGACAATGCCAAGCCACATTCTGCTCATGTTACAACAGCGTGGCTTCGTAGTAAAAGAGTGTGGGTACTAGACTGGCCTGCCTGCAGTCCAGACCTGTTGCCCATTGAAATGTGTGGCGAATTATGAAGTCCAAAATATGATAACGGAGACCCCGGACTGTTGAACAACTGAAGTCGTACATCAAGCAAGAATGGGAAAGAATTCCACCTACAAAGCTTCAGCAATTAGTGTCCTCAGTTCTCAAATGCTTATTGAGTGTTGTTAGAAGGAAAGGTGATGTAACACAGATTTAACCATACCACTGTCCCAGCTTTTTTGAAACGTGTTGCAGGCATCTATTTCAAAATGAGCAAATATTTGCACAAAAACAATAAAGTTTATCAGTTTGAACATTAAATATCTTGTCTTTGTGGTGTATTCAATTGAATATAGGTTGAAGTGGATTTGCAAATCATTGTATTGTTTTTATTTACATTTTACACAACGTCCCAACTTCATCGGAGTTGGGGTTGTAGGTCTGTTGCAAGGACCCTAACCAGTAATCACTCAACAATGAAATTATTGTAAAACCCTGATTAAATATAGACTAGATTTTGCCAGCATTTCACCATAACATCATAAATACTTTGTGTAATTTTTTAAAGGCACATGTCTTTCCATTTGTTGATAAATGTTTTGTTTTGTTTTTTTGGGGGGGGGGCTCTAAAACTTTAACCAACCTTTTATAAAACTCTAAACAAATCTTTGATTCGTTAATCTTTGCACCCAGATTTGAACTTTGAAGAAGCAGATTTGAAAAAGAAAATGTCCACACCTTTGTTCAGAAAAAGATAATTCCAGTGATGAAAGTTTTCTTGGAATTACCGGAAATTCGGCTTTTTATTCACATGTTGAACGTTTCCGGGTTATTTTTGATAGCATATTTCAGAATCCATTCATTCAGTTCCTCGACCAAATACTTTGTTGGTGGCAGCAATGCACTGTGTTGCTTTGCAAGCTGCCAATAATCTCCAAAGAAGAAGAAGGGTTATTTTGTTTTGAGAGTTTATTAAGTCATATTTTTGGGGACTGCGTGGTGGTTCTCCTAATGCAGTGGTGTCCAAACTATTCCAGAAAGGGCCAAAAGGGTGCAGGTTTTCTTTGCAACCACTGACTCCAGCAGGTGATTTCACTGATGAGCTCATCTCACCTGCTCAAAGGGATGTTAATCAGTGAAATCACCTGCTGAAGTCAGTGGCTGCAAGGAAAACCTGCACCCTCTCTGCACTTTCTGGAATAGTTTGGACACCACTGTCTTAATGGTTTACTTTGTTGTGGACAATGAAAGTTATGATCTACGTTTTTCTTCCCATAATGATGCATTAACGAGTGACCCTTCTAGCTGCTACAAAATGCTAACGCCATTAACATTCAGACGAGAGTTTAATTCAGTCTGTGAGTCACAACCACATGATTAATGAATTTGAGCAACAGACAAAAATTTATCTGAGGTGATTGAGTAATTGAAAATGATACGTGATGGTAATGCTCTGCTGAAGCAGTGGTGGGCACAGCAAACCAGAAAGTTAGCTTTGATAATCGTTACTCCGCTAACTGAAAAGTTAACTTTTCTAAAGCTAAACCAATAAAGCTCTTCTGTTATCTTGCTAAAATGAGGATTTGCAAGATATGCTAGTCAGTATGTTTGTTTTTGTTTTGTTTGTAATCATTGCATTTTTCACCTTTCACTCACTGTGCAACACACAGTTTACATCGCAGAATCTTGCAACTTCACATATAGCAACCCTAGCAAGGTACCTTTCAGCACACAAAAGGATCAAGGTCAAAGGTCACAACAAGGTCAAACATGAAATTCAAATCTGGCATGAACATAGAGATTGGTCTTGCCCATAAGCTATTACCTGCGATAAGCAATCAACCTTGACCTCCAGGGGTTACCTTGAGGTCAAAGGTGACCTACAATTAGGTCAAATTTCAGATTACGGTAAAACATGTTGTGTAATACACCAAATTAAAAGGTGTGATGAGATGATCCGGAATATATCAAAAGTTTTAGGTTATGACATCAATTGATGACGTCATCACAATATAATCTGCAAAATGTAGTTTTTTTTAAGGCTGTGACAAAGCATGTAAATCATCATTGCAGACTCTTGCAAGATCACGTATAGCAGTCCTATCGACATACCTTTCAGCACACAAACAGATCAAGGTCAGAGGTCAAGGTCACGGAAGGTCAAACACCTTACCTCCAAATTTGGCATGAAAAAGTGAATGGCCTTGCCCATAAGCCATTACCTGGGATAAGCCACCAACGTTGACCTTCAGGGTTTACCTTGGGGTCAAACGTGAGCTAAAGTAGGTCAAATTTCAGATTTGAGTAAAACATGTCGTGTAATACAGCAAATTAAAGTTCGTGATGAGAACATCCAGAATTTATCAAACGTTTTAAGTTATGATGTCATTTGATGATGTCATCATTTACAAAATTTTTATTTTGTCAGTTACATGTACAGAGTTTGGCCAGTTTGATAATTCAGATATATCATCACAAAAGATTTACGACCACTCATGTATAATGCATTCAAGCAACTAGTATGGCAGATCAGGATGGCTATCATTTAGTGAGTTTGATCACAGATCTTTAGTTACCCGAAGTGTATGTAAACTCATGTCTGTTGTCTGTCATCTGACTGTTGGGCCTTTGCAGAGTTATGCATTCTCTAAGTTCACTCCAACACCACTGAAGTCAGTCATATCCCTATGGTCCCTATGTTTTTGTTGTTGTAGATTCTTCATCAGTTCCTCTTCAGCAGCCAGTCTGAACACCACAGAGCCTTCTCTGGAGGTTTTACCTCAGTGTGTGGAACCCACAACTGTGGCTCACACCCAGGTCTTCTGCCGCTCCAGCATACAGACCAGTGAGAGCAACAGTCCTGATACCCTGAGCCCTCCACCATCGCCCAGCGTCTTGCCTCCCTGCTTGCGTAATAAGGGTCTCCGGGTATTTCATTGGTCAGATTCTCCCACCTCAGACAGATCATCAGGAAAACCAAAGCTTTCAACAGGCCTGGCTGCCCTGCAACAGTTTCAGTTCCAAAAAGAAAACCAGAGACTGCCTGGATCTGCACCATCCTCATCTCTGTCCTCCACCGATGAAAACTTGGAGGACGACCACCCAGACTCCCCTCCTTCCCAGGACAGCGCCTACTTCTCTCAGTCTCAGGCCATCCTCGCTTCCTGCCACAGCGTCCCAGCAGACCACCTCCCCTCATCATCAGCTGGTTCTCAAGAGGACGCTGTGTCTGTACGGTATCACTCTGCCATGATTACATGTGTGTCAAAGTACCTGAGTGGGTTCACAGGAAGCTGTTTTAATAGCAAGGATGTGTCAGGGTATTTTTGTGTTGTGTGATTCAACATGAAACCACGTCTTGTTTCCTCAGGAAATTCATTCAAACAATGATTCAGAGTCCAATTGGAGCCCGAAACAGACAAAACAAAAAAGCACCACAGGTAGAGTGAAGGTATGTTTGTGACATTAAAACTCCTTTCAGTTATGATGAAATGTTCTGCTTCATCACTGTGTGTGTGTGTGTGTGTGTGTGTGTGTGTGTGTATGTACATACACAAATTGAACAAACTGTTCAAATAAAACATGTGATTCATATTTTCAAGGAAAATCAAATTGAGTGACTGTTTTGTTTTGTTTTTTTTGTTTGTTTGTTTTTTTTCACCTTGTGTATGTGTTGCCTTTTTTGATCCAGGCTGCAGGTCTTTCCAGGCTGAAGTCCATCAGGGACAGTTCAGCAGGGCCTGCCCAAAAACTGGGCCCAGCCAGGGCCAGTGGACTGAGGAAAAAGCCTGAGTGTTCTGGAAAGAAGGCCTCCAGTCCAAATAATGAGAACAATCCTGGTGTCCAGGCCACCATCAGCAGCCTGTGGAAGAACTTTGGATTTAAAAAGTATGAAACTCTTGCTGATTGTCATTTACTTCATTGGAATCTGCCTTCACACCACTTCAGAGTCTCAGTGCAGCGTTACAGTGCTTAGGCCTCAGTGACGAGTGTCTATGTTTGAATTAAATTTTAACTGTGGGAGTATGAACTATAACATACGGATCAATACTAAAACGCCCACACACACACGCACCCCTCACAAAGTTTGCAAAGTAGTACTGTTCTAGTGTCTCTTTGTTCTTTTTTTTTTTTTTTTTCTCAAAAATGTGTTACAGTCTAGGCCTGAGCATTTTTCTGAGATTCAGGAAAATCAGATCATTACTTTTTCAGTAATCCTACTGACTAAAACAACTGACACAAAGGAACAACATAATTCTGTTAGCAAAACAGGTTTGAGTATTATTGTTGGCCTGATTGTCTGAGACAAGTAGAAAGCAACATCCCCCAACCCCGATACGCACATGTGAGCACACTCCCACCAGCGGATAGAGTGCGCATCAGAAAATATGTTGCGTCATGTTGTGAGTGCAAACCTCCTCCAACACTAGTTTCCAATTCCACAAAATTTTACCTTGGAAAAAAACTTTCAAGATCAAAGTCCTGTTAGAAGTGTTTTTTTATAAGCTAAATTAGATGTGATCATATGTCAGGACTGGAGTATATATTTAGTTCATGGACTTTTTTGTGGTGTTGTCAGTCCCCCCCCCCCCCCCCCCAATTTTTTCGGTTTCTGAATTCTTTTCCAGATAATTTCCACAGAACATTGGTTTCTCTGCTATGCACAGTTTATCATTGCTTTTTGGTACTTGGGTTCCGACAAATAAACAGGCATCAAATTGGAATCTGTCCAGTTTTGGTGGTACAGGTAAATCCATAACAGAAAAATGAGAGTAACAGGCCATAAAATCCACAATCCAGATCAAACTTTGTTAGGTGATATTGAGTGCCAGTCTGCACCTCATGTTGAAATATGAGAGTGATTGGGCACGTTTGCTTAAGATATAGTGTAAAATATACATTAAATGGGGTTTCAGTGGCCATAAAAATCTGTAATCCGGATCAGAGCCGAATTAGACTTTGTCAATAAAGAATATCATCCTACATAATGCTGTCAGATATGTATAGATAGATATGATATATATATCTTTTGTAAAAGAGTTATGAATTTTTGAAAATTCGTTCAGTGTTAAAGGATAGGGATTTTTCCAAGATTTTTTTTTTCTGAGTTTGACCTGTGACCTTGAAAATTGAGTCAGTTCTTGCCTATTAGGATATGAATCCTCTATAAGAATTTCATAATGATATATCAAAAAAATGTGGGTTCCAGGCTGTTCAGAAACAAACAGGGGCGAATGAGAGCGATTGAGGCACTTTTGATTGAGATATAATGCAAAATGTACACTGATACAAGTACAAAAAATGTACTTAAGATATAGTGTAAAATATACATTAAATGGGGTTTTCGGTGTTAAATTTAAATGGCCACAAAATCTGTAATCTGGATCAGATCCGGATCAAGCTTTGTCAGTCAATAAAGTATACCATCCTACATAACACTCTCAAATATGAAAGAAATTCCATCTTTTTTTTTCTTTTCTTTTTTTTTTTGACAGTTTTGAAAATTTGTTCACTGTTAAAGGACAGGGGATTTTCCAGTGTTTTTCTGACTTTGAGCTCTGGCTTATGACCTTGAAAATTGAATCAGTTCTTGCCTAGCAGGATATGAATCCTCTAAAAATTTCACAATGATATATGAAAAATTGTGGGTTCCAGGTTGTTCAGAAACGGGTGAAAATATAACCTCTTCCCAACTTCGTTAGCTGAAGTATCTGTTTTTTAAACAAAATTGGCTGTTCGAGGTTGATCATCCTTTTCTTTCATTTTGGAGGGGGGGCCCCCTGCCTCTCAAAAGCTGTAAACTGAGGGGAAACTCCGCAGCAATGGCAAGTGAAATAACTGTGCCATAGGTGGAGGCAAATAAAGGCACTCTTTCCGTAGCATGTTGTCTGCAGTAAAATGTTAAAAAAGGAAATCCTAGCCTGAACTGATGCAGTGAGTGCTGAATGTGCTTTCGTCTGAGGCTCAGACGCGTCTGAGATCAAAGTCACAGACAAAAAAAGTATTACAGAACAGAATAAAAAATAAAGATGAGGAGGATAAGGTAACGTCATCAAGTGACATTTGTTCAAATGACAGTGATGATCCATCAAGAACTCTCAACCAGAGATAGTTTAATTACAGTGTACTTTTTAGGTCTTGACTGCTAATTAAATAAATAAATAAATTTGTGCTGTCAGGCAATTAAGTTTTTTTATTAATTGCAAGATTTGTGGTGGCCAAAAAAACTCTGTCATAATTGTGTTTATAAACCAGTCACCATTTGTTTTATTATACATCTGTGTAGTTAATTAATAAAATATTGTCCATAGACGAGTCGCTCGCGCACGCACGTAAAAAAGAAGAAGTAAAAGTAAGTCCCTTCGGCTGCTCCCTTGTTTGCACTCGGGGTCGCCACAGCAAATCCAAGGTGGATCTGTATGTTGATTTGGCACAGGTTTTACGTGGTGGCCAAGTGGTTAATGCGCTTGGTTTCAGTGCAGAAGGTTCCGGGTTCAAATCCCACCCCTGCCACATTTCTCCATGTAATGTGGAGTTGCGTCAGGAAGGGCATCCGGCGTAAAACCTGTGCCAATTCAACATGCAGATCCACCTTGGATTTGCTGTGGCGACCCCGAGTGCAAACAAGGGAGCAGCCGAAGGGACTTACTTTTACAAGATTTGTGATTAATTAATCTAAATTAATTGCATGTATTTCTTTTTTGAAAGTATCACCCCTCAAATCACATACACAATCAGAAACTCAAAAATAAATGCTATAATGTATAAACTATGCAGTTGATTAACTTTGCAAAAATGAGGCATCATGAACATACTGAGCATAATTTATTAATGCACTACAAAATGTATTTTTAAAAAACCTTATTTAATTAAGGTGAGGGGTGGAGCTTTTAATCTGAGGTAAAATTAGAGTAACTGAGGGGGTTATTTCTGTTACATATGTCACAGAGGTGTTAAACAAGATGTGACAAAAATTCACCTTAAATCAGGAGAATATCTGTAAAACACTCTTAGAATTGTGGGACTTTGGAAATGTTTAACATTAAATATCAAACACATGAAAATGGAAAAGTTGACTTGTCACAATGACCCCTTTAATAATCATCTTATTGCAACCAAGATCATTTCATTCTCAAATCTGCCTATTGAACATTAAAATCGTAATGAAAAACATTATGAATCCAACATTTTTAAACGGTTTTAAGCCTGTGGGAATTCCATGAGCCTGTTAATTAACAACCTTTAAAGCCAAATAGTGTTTTGTGCGTGAACGTCGGTTCACTGGGTGCTGCAGCCCCAATGTCAGTAAATCAGTGTTAATATTTCTAAAACTATCGTCCTTAAACTCAAAGCAAATCTCTACAACTTGATATATAGTTGTGTTTTATGTTGCGCCATGAAAATTGTAAACTGTCACAAATCTGATAAGCGATCTGGACCAATTATCATGGTAACAGTCTGATATGGGAATATATATACACTCAACAAAAATATGAATACAACACTTTTGGTTTTGCTCCCATTTTGTATGAGATGAACTCAAAGATCTAAAACTTTTTCCACATACACAATATCACCATTTCCCTCAAATATTGTTCACAAACCAGTCTAAATCTGTGATAGTGAGCACTTCTCCTTTGCTGAGATAATCCATCCCACCTCACAGGTGTGCCATATCAAGATGCTGATTGGACACCATGATTAGTGCACAGGTGTGCCTTAGACTGCCCACAATAAAAGGCCACTCTGAAAGGTGCAGTTTTGTTTTATTGGGGGGGATACCAGTCAGTATCTGGTGTGACCACCATTTGCCTCATGCAGTGCAACACATCTCCTTCGCATAGAGTTGATCAGGTTGTCAATTGTGGCCTGTGGAATGTTGGTCCACTCCTCTTCAATGGCTGTGCGAAGTTGCTGGATATTGGCAGGAGCTGGTACACGCTGTCGTATACGCCGGTCCAGAGCATCCCAAACATGCTCAATGGGTGACATATCCGGTGAGTATGCCGGCCATGCAAGAACTGGGACCTTTTCAGCTTCCAAGAATTGTGTACAGATCCTTGCAACATGGGGCCGTGCATTATCCTGCTGCAACATGAGGTGATGTTCTTGGATGTATGGCACAACAATGGGCCTCAGGATCTCGTCACAGTATCTCTGTGCATTCAAAATGCCATCAATAAAATGCACCTGTGTTCTTCGTCCATAACAGACGCCTGCCCATACCATAACCCCACCGCCACCATGGGCCACTCGATCCACAACATTGATCAGAAAACCGCTCACCCACACGACGCCACACACGCTGTCTGCCATCTGCCCTGAACAGTGTGAACCGGGATTCATCCGTGAAGAGAACACCTCTCCAACGTGCCAAATGCCAGCGAATGTGAGCATTTGCCCACTCAAGTCGGTTACGACGATGAACTGGAGTCAGGTCGAGACCCCGATGAGGACAAAGAGCATGCAGATGAGCTTCCCTGAGACGGTTTCTGACAGTTTGAGCAGAAATTCTTTGGTTATGCAAACCGATTGTTTCAGTAGCTGTCCGAGTGGCTGGTCTCAGACGATCTTGGAGGTGAACATGCTGGATGTGGAGGTCCTGGGCTGGTGTGGTTACACGTGGTCTGCGGTTGTGAGGCTGGTTGGATGTACTGCCAAATTCTCTGAAACGCCTTTGCAGACGGCTTATGGTAGAGAAATGAACATTCAATACACGAGCAACAGCTCTGGTTGACATTCCTGCTGTCAGCATGCCAATTGCACGCTCCATCAAATCTTGCGACATCTGTGGCATTGTGCTGTGTGATAAAACTGCACCTTTCAGAGTGGCCTTTTATTGTGGGCAGTCTAAGGCACACCTGTGCACTAATCATGGTGTCCAATCAGCATCTTGATATGGAACACCTGTGAGGTGGGATGGATTATCTCAGCAAAGGAGAAGTGCTCACTATCACAGATTTAGACTGGTTTGTGAACAATATTTGAGGGAAATGGTGATATTGTGTATGTGGAAAAAGTTTTAGATCTTTGAGTTCATCTCATACAAAATGGGAGCAAAACCAAAAGTGTTGCATTTATATTTTTGGTGTGTGTGTGTGTGTATATATATATATATATATATATATATATATATATATACGGGGGGAGCCAATAAAATGTTACCACTTTTTTAATTCGTACAATTAGAGAGTGCTGCAGCAACCCACAGACCATTGACCAACATCCATCAGGAAATTAGGAGAATCCCTCTTGAGATGTGTGGCAATGTCATCACAAACTTCAATGTGCGTGTTGCAGCTGTAATCCAAAGAGGAGTGTGGATTGAACATGTCA